>NC_135236.1:426629364-426930977 GCF_051348905.1 Ranitomeya variabilis
GACCCCATGCAATCTGCAAATTTATTTTTGTGTAGACCCCAAGCAATCTGCAAATTTATTTCAGATCCACAGCAGAAATCTAAAAATCAACCTTGCTTTGTGTCAAGCAAAAAAACTGATTGGATTTTCAACTGTTGCATGAGCTTACCCTTACCCTGATTTTTCCATCCTTTTGGAAAACTCTGGAGATGACATTCACATCCTAGGACACTGCAATCCTGGTTTGATCATTTTCGAGTTTCTCTATTATCCTAGCTTGTATAAAATTAATAATATGGGTTATTATTAGTCATTTTGGGACTATACCTTTACTGTTCAGGATGGTTTACAATTCGTGATGAGCGAAAATACTCGTTACTCGAGACTTCTCGAGCATGCTCAGGTGTCCTCAGAGTATTTTTTAGTGCTCGGAGATTTAGTTTTTCTTGCCGCAGCTGAATGATTTACATTTGTTAGCCAGCGTAAGTACATGTGGGGGTTGCCTGGTTGCTAGGGAATCCCCACAAGTACTTATGCTGGCTAACAGATGTAAATCATTCCGCTGCAGCAATAAAAACTAAATCTCCGAGCCAGAGTCAAAGCTAGGGTTTTGGTTCAGGGGGGGTGAAGCTTCTGAGTGGGCCCCTAACCAGGTAGCCTTGATAACAACTTGGTGATGCACCCTAATAGTGGAGGAGAACCTCAGCAGATGACCGCACTGTTACTGAAGATAATCTCTATATAACGACCAACATGGATATTACCGCCATATTGTCAGTGGTTGATACCAGCCCTACAGAACATATAACAGATCACAGCACAGTAACAGATAATGACTTACCGCTGATGTTCTCTGATGGAATCGTTCACTTTTCCCATCTTTTCCATCTGGCCCAGACCGACATGACAACTTCCAGCCAGGACTCGTCTGCAACAAAGACACGTTTCACTTCTCATATTCCAGCCCCATCACCATCTATTCCCAACCTGCACAAACTCTTCATCCTGCTGATACCCCAATACTGAGCCGCTGCTGCCGTATGTGTCTCTATTACTGCCCCTGATACCCCAATACTGAGCCGCTGCTGCCGTATGTGTCCCTATTACTGCACCCGATACCCCAATACTGAGCCGCTGCTGTCGTATGTGTCCCTATTACTGCCCCTGGTACCCCAATACTGAGACGCTGCTGCCGTATGTGTCCCTATTACTGTACCCGATACCCTAATACTGAGCCGCTGCTGCCATATGTGTCCCTATTACTGCCCCTGGTACCCCAATACTGAGCCGCTGCTGCCATATGTGTCCCTTTTACTGCACCTGATACCCCAATACTGAGCCGCTGCTGCCGTATGTGTCACTTTTACTGCCCCTGATACCCCAATACTGAGCCGCTGCTGCCATATGTGTCCCTATTACTGCATCTGATATCCCAATACTGAGCCGGTGCTGCCGTATGTGTCCCTATTACTCCACCTGATACCCCAATACTGAGCCGCTGCTGCCGTATGTGTCCCTATTACTGCACCTGATACCCCAATACTGAGCCGCTGCTGCCGTATGTGACCCTATTACTACACCTGATATCCCAATACTGAGCCGCTGCTGCTGTATGTGTCCCTATTACTCCACCTGATACCCCAATACTGAGCCGCTGCTGCCGTATGTGTCCCTATTACTGCACCTGATACCCCAATACTGAGCCGCTGCTGCCGTATGTGTCCCTATTACTACACCTGATATCCCAATACTGAGCCGCTGCTGCTGTATGTGTCCCTATTACTCCACCTGATACCCCAATACTGAGCCGCTGCTGCCGTATGTGTCCTTATTACTGCACCTGATACCCCAATAGTGAGCCGCTGCTGCCGTATGTGTCCCTATTACTGCACCTGATACCCCAATACTGAGCCGCTCCTGCCGTATGTGTCCCTATTACTCCACCTGATACCCCAATACTGAGCCGGTGCTGCCGTATGTGTCCCTATTACTCCACCTGATACCCCAATACTGAGCCGCTGCTGCCGTATGTGTCCCTATTACTGCACCTGCTGTGTGGTTCTCTGTGCCCTCTAAATTCTAAAGTTTTCTAGGTCTATGTTATAAATTCACATACACTCTGCAGAAAGTTATGCAATGTTTTAAAGTGGGTGCAATGTCCAAAGTAACAAAGGAAACAGAATTAGCAATAAGCATTTCCTATGACCATCCATTCCATCGATCATATGTGAAATTCAAAGCTTGTCTCTAAGAATTTATCTATCCAAGAAAAATGCACTTAAGGTGAAAACATAACTTGGAATCTGTTTTGATGTCAATTGATATAGAAATCTGGAGTTTTGTCACGTCATTGACTTTAGCCTCTGGCATAGTTTTCTGTCTAGAAGCGTTTAAATAATAAATAGAAGAGCTAAGTAGTGAGCTTCACCTTAAAGTGGATATTTTCTATACATACATATGTAGACGAACATTGCCCCCGGGCTTGATAACACAATTTGGCTCCTAAAGGCCCTTACATCTGGGTGAAAGGCAGACATTAATATTGGTGCAAATTTCAAAGAGTGGGCCGGGATCCAGACAATTTACAGTTACAGAACGGTTCATTATCTTTGTTCTTGTTTGACTTTTATATTAAAGTGATTGACCTGCAGGGAAAAAACTTTTTGACAAAGAGAATAGAGTTAAAAGAAAAAGAAAGAAGAAGTGAACCCCCCCACACACACCCAATCCCCTGCTACTTTTAAAGGGGTTATTCAATCAAAACTGATGTCTGCCGTCACTCTACGTGACTGCAGACTTATGAATCCCCACAGAGCATTCACTCTTCGCTGCGAGGATTCACCAGATTCATACCCGGGATCGGAGATCATGTATGAGTTACACATACTCCCGGCCAGTGGGCGTGCCCTTGCTTCATACACATGTACAGAGCAAGGCCGCACCCTCTAGTTCGACACGCCCACCGGCCGGGAGTATGGCCGCCATGTCGAGTCCTGGAGGGGAGATATGTGTCATTGTGGCTATTAGCTGCGGTGATGTAAGATTGGAAGCATGCTCCAGCACGTGTTGTGCTGAGAGAGTTATTTGGCCGTTCCAGGACCGGGTTTTACAAGCGGTCATAAGAGATGGGTAGGAATGACCGCTCACATATCCAAAACCCAGGGGCGTGGTTTGGCAAATAAAATGCAGGCCACTTGCCTCACTCAATGTCTGAGGCTGGAGGTATGGAGACCTCCATGTGTGTGTTGCTGAAGACACTGAACTGAGCCAGTGTACCTGCAGTGCTATATGGGCTGGTTATTTTCTGTTTGTTTCTACGTTGTGCCAGAAAAAGGCTGTTCATTTATTTTTCTACTCAGAGCAGTTTATGCCATTTGAATAAACTTGCTTGGACATTCCAGTGAAACTGCTTCCTATGCCTGCCTCAACTGCAGCCAAGTGAGTACGGATCGCTACAGTACATAGATATATGCAAAATTATTTCCTAATTTATAACTATACTAGCTGAAGAGCCCGGCGTTGCCTGGGCATAGTAAATATCTGTGGTTAGTTATAGCACCTCACTTCTCTTATTTTCCCATCACGCCTCTCATTTTCCCCCTCACATCTCTCATTTTCTCCCTTACACCTCTCATTTTCCCCCTCACTCCTCTTATTTTCCCCCTCACTCCTCTCATTTCCCCCTCACTCCTCTCATTCCCCCTTAACACTTGTCATTTCGACCTCACATCTGTCATTTTCCGATCACTCCACTATTTTCCCTCACTCCTCTAATTTTGCACTCACACCTTTTCATTTTCACCTCACACCTCTCATTTTCCCCTCAGTATATACATGTTTGTCATCTCCCTTATATATAGTATACACCTGTATGTCATCTCCCATATATAGTATATACCTGTATGTCATCTCCCCTGTAAATAGTATATACCTGCTGTATGACATCTCCTCCTGTATATTGTACTGTATATACCTATGTGTCATCTCCTGTATATAGTATATACCTGTATGTCATCTTTTCTGTATATACTATATACCTGTATGTCATCTCCTCCTATATATAGTATATACCTGTATGTCATCTCCTGTATATAGTATATACCTGTATGTCATCTCCCCTGTATATAGTATATACCTGCGGTATGTCATCTCCTCCTCTATATACCTATGTGTCATCTCCTCTTTTATATAGTATATACCTGTATGTCATCTCCTCCTGTATATAATATATATACGTGTGTCATCTCCTTCTGTATATAGTATATACCTGTAAGTCATCTCCTCCTGTATATAGTATATACCTGTGTGTCATCTGCTCCTGTATATAGTATATACCTGTGTGTCATCTCCTGTATATAGTATGTACCTGTATGTCATCTCCTCCTGTGTATACTATATACCTGTGTGTCATCTCCTCCTGTATATAGTATATGCCTGTGTGTCATCTGCTCCTGTATATAGTATATATCTGTGTGTCATCTCCTCCTGTATATAGTATATAGGTGTGTCCTCTCCCCTGTATATAGTATATAACTGTGTGTCATATCCTCCTGTATATAGTATATACCTGTGTGTCATCTCCTCCTGTATATAGTATGTACCTGTATGTCATCTCCTCCTGTATATAGAAAGTACCTTTATGTCATCTCCTCCTGTATATAGTATATACCTGTGTGTCATCTCCTGTATATAGTATATACCTGTGTGTCATCTCCCCTGTATATAGAATATACCTGTGTGTCATCTCCCCTGTATATAGTATGTACCTGTATGTCATCTCCCCTGTATATAGTATATACCAGTGTGTCATCTCCTCCTGCATATAGTATATACCTGTGTGTCATCTCCTCCTGTATTGTTATGGTGACCTGATGGTTAGGAGCACTAGGAATGACTTGATGAGCAAACTAGTAATACAGGACAAGCTCTGGGAAGTGGGAGCTTTGCTGACCGCAACCCCTAAACCTATCACAACAACTAGAAATAGCCGTGGAGCGTACCTGACTTTGCCTAGACGCCTCTTCACAGCCTAAGAGCTAACTACCCCTAAAGATAGAAAATAAGGCCTAACTTGCCTCATAGAAATTCCCCAAAGAAATAGGCAGCCCCCCACACGTATTGACTGTGAGTTAAGATGGAAGTCACAAACACAGGAATGAAATAGGTTTCAGCAAAGGAGGCCAGACTTAACTAAACAGACTTGAGGATAGAAAAGGTATCTTTGCGGTCAGCATAAAAAACTACCAAAAAACCATGCAGAGTGTGCAAAAGAGACCCCACACCGACTCACGGCGTGGAGGTGCCACTCTGCATCCCAGAGCTTCCGGCTAGCCAGGCAGAATCATGATAGCAAGCTGGACAAAAAAACAGTGGTAAACAAATAAGCTAGCAGGGACTTAGCTTTTGCTGGAGTAGACAGGTCATCTGAAAGATCCAAGAGCAAACTGAACCAGTACTAGGACATTGACAGCTGGCATCAGGTAACGATCTAAGTGGAGTTAAATAGAGCAGCCAGCCTAGGACTAAACGAGGTCAGCTGAGGACAAAACCTCAGAACCAGCAGCTCCACTCACAGCCACCAGAGGGAGTCCATGGACAGAACTCGCCGAAGTACCATTCATAACCACCGGAGAGTGTTCGAGAACAGAATTCACAACAGTACCCCCCCCCCTTGAGGAGAGGTCACCGAACCCTCACCAGAGCCCCCAGGCCGATCAGGACGAGCCAAATGAAAGGCACGAACAAGATCGGCAGCATGAACATCAGAGGCAACCACCCAAGAATTATCCTCCTGACCATAACCTTTCCACTTGACCAGGTACTGAAGTTTCCGTCTCGAAATACGAGAATCCAAAATCTTCTCCACCACATACTCCAACTCCCCCTCAACCAACACCGGGGCAGGAGGGTCGACGGAGGGAACCATAGGAGCCACATATCTCCGCAATAATGACCTATGGAACACATTATGGATGGCGAAAGAAGCTGGAAGGTCCAAACGAAACGACACAGGATTAAGAATTTCAGAAATCTTTTAAGGACTAATGAAACGAGGCTTAAACTTAGGAGACGAAACCTTCATAGAAACATAACGAGACGATAACCAAACCAAATCCCCAACACGAAGTTGGGGACCAACACAGCGACGGCGGTTAGTGAAACGTTGAGCCTTCTTCTGGGACAATGTCAAATTGTCCACCACGTGAGTCCAAATCTGCTGCAACCTGTCCACCACAGAATCCACACCAGGGCAGTCCGAAGACTCAACCTGTCCTGAAGAAAAACGAGGGTGGAAACCAGAATTACAGAAAAAAGGTGAAACCAAAGTGGCCGAGCTGGCCCGATTATTAAGAGCGAACTCAGCCAAAGGCAAGAAGGACACCCAATCATCCTGATCAGCAGAAACAAAGCATCTCAGATATGTCTCCAAAGTCTGATTGGTTCGTTCAGTTTGGCCATTTGTCTGAGGATGGAAAGCCGAAGAAAAAGACAAATCAATGCCCATCTTAGCACAAAAGGACCGCCAAAACCTCGAAACAAACTGGGAACCTCTGTCCGACACGATGTTCTCCGGAATGCCATGTAAACGAACCACATGCTGGAAAAACAACGGAACCAAATCAGAGGAGGAAGGCAACTTAGGCAAAGGCACCAAATGGACCATCTTAGAGAAGCAATCACAGACCACCCAGATAACCGACATCCTTTGAGAGACAGGGAGATCTGAAATAAAATCCATGGAAATAAGGGCAAAAGCAACCCACTGGCACGAGAACAGCAGGGCTTAGCCCAAGCACAAGTCCCACAGGACTGCACAAAAGAATGCACATCCCGTGACAAGGAAGGCCACCAAAAGGATCTAGCCACCAAATCCCTGGTACCAAAGATTCCAGGATGACCAGCCAACACCGAACAATGAACCTCAGAGATAACTCTACTAGTCCATCTATCAGGGACAAACAGTTTCTCCGCTGGGCAACGGTCAGGTCTATCAGCCTGAAACTCCTGCAGCACCCGCCGCAAATCAGGGGAGATGGCAGACAAAATTACCCCCTCTTTGAGAATACCAGCCGTCTCAGGAACTCCCGGAGAATCAGGCACAAAACTCCTTGAAAGGGCTCAGCCTTCACATTTTTAGAACCCGGAAGGTACGAAACCACAAAATTGAAGCGGGAGAAAAACAGCGACCATCAAGCCTGTCTAGGATTCAACCACTTGGCAGACTCGAGATAAGTCAGATTCTTGTGATCTGTCAAGACCACCACGCGATGCTTGGCTCCTTCAAGCCAATGTCGCCACTCCTCGAACGCCCACTTCATAGCCAACAACTCTCGATTGCCCACATCATAATTGCGCTCAGCAGGCGAAAACTTTCTAGAAAAGAAAGCACATGGTTTCATCACCGAGCCATCAGAACTTCTTTGAGATAGAACAGCCCCTGCTCCAATCTCAGAAGCATCCACCTTGACCTGAAACGGGAGCGAAACATCTGGCTGACACAACACAGGGGCCGAAGAAAAACGACGCTTCAACTCCTGAAAAGCCTCAACGGCCGCAGAGGACCAATTGACCACATCCGCACCTTTCTTGGTCAAATCAGTCAATGGTTTAACAACACTAGAAAAATTAGCGATGAAGCGACGGTAAAAATTAGCAAAGCCCGGGAATTTCTGAAGGCTCTTCACAGAAGTAGGCTGAGTCCAATCATAAATGGCCTGAACTTTAACAGGGTCCTTCTCGATAGTAGAAGGGGAAAAAATGAAGCCCAAAAATGAAACCTTCTGAACTCCAAAGAGACATTTAGACCCCTTCACAAACAAGGAATTAGCACGAAGGACCTGGAACACCATTCTGACCTGCTTCACATGAGACTCCCAATCGTCCGAAAAGACCAAAATATCATCCAAATATACAATCATGAATCTATCCAGGTACTTTCGGAAGATGTCATGCATAAAGGACTGAAACACAGATGGAGCATTAGAAAGCCCGAATGGCATCACCAGGTACTCAAAATGGCCCTCGGGCGTATTAAATGCTGTTTTCCATTCGTCGCCCTGTTTAATACACACAAGATTATACGCCCCTCGAAGATCTATCTTGGTGAACCAGCTAGCCCCCTTAATCCGAGCAAACAAATCAGACAGTAGCGGCAAAGAGTACTGAAATTTAACGGTGATTTTATTGAGAAGGCGGTAATCTATACAAGGTCTCAGAGAACCATCCTTCTTGGCCACAAAAAAGAACCCTGCTCCCAACGGTGATGACGACGGGCGAATATGCCCTTTCTCCAAGGACTCCTTTACATAACTCCGCATAGCGGCGTGTTCTGGCACAGATAAATTGAACAGTCGGCCCTTCGGAAACTTACTACCAGGAATCAAATTAATAGCACAATCACAATCCCTATGAGGAGGTAGGGCACTGGATTTGGGCTCATCAAATACATTCCGGTAATCTGACAAGAACTCAGGGACTTCTGAAGGATGAGAAGACGAAATTGACAACAATGGGACATCCCCATGTACCCCTTGACAACCCCAACTAGATACAGACATTGATTTCCAATCCAATACTGGATTATGGACCTGTAGCCATGGCAAACCCAAAACGACCACATCATGCAGATTATGCAACACCAAAAAGCGAATATCCTCCTGATGTGCAGGAGCCATGCACATGGTCAATTGAGTCCAGTACTGAGGATTATTCTTGGCTAAAGGCGTAGCATCAATTCCTCTCAATGGAATAGGATACTGTAAGGGCTCCAAGAAAAAACCACAGCGCCTGGCAAACTCCAAGTCCATCAAATTCAGGGCAGCGCCTGAATCCACAAATGCCATAACCGAATAGGACGACAAAGAGCAAATCAGAGTAACGGACAAAAGAAATTTTGGCTGTACCGTACCAATGGTGGCAGACCTAGCGAACCGCTTAGTGCGTTTAGGACAATCAGAGATAGCATGAGTCACCATAGTAAAAACACAGCCCATTCTGACGTCTGTATTCTTGCCGTTCAGCTCTGGTCAAGGTCCTATCACATTGCATAGGCTCAGGCCTCTGCTCAGAAGATACCGCCAAATGGTGCACAGTTTTGCGCTCACGTAAGCGTCGATCGATCTGAATGGCCAAGGACATAGACTCATTCAGACCAGCAGGCGTGGGAAATCCCACCATAACATCCTTAAGGGCTTCAGAAAGACCCTTTCTGAAAATTGCCGCCAGGGCACACTCATTCCACTGAGTAAGCACAGACCACTTTCTAAACTTCTGACAATATACCTCCGCTTCATCCTGACCCTGACACAAAGCAAGCAAGATTTTCTCTGCCTGATCCACTGAATCTGGTTCATCATAAAGCAACCCAAGCGCCAGAAAAAACGCATCTACATTACGCAATGCAGGATCTCCTGGCGCAAGGGAAAATGCCCAGTCTTGAGGGTCGCCACGTAGCAAAGAAATAATGATTTTTACTTGCTGAATGGGATCACCAGAGGAGCGGGGTTTCAAAGCAAAAAACAGTCTACAATTATTTTTGAAATTCAGGAACTTAGATCTATCCCCAGAAAACAAATCAGGAATTGGAATTCTGGGTTCTAACATCGGGTTCTGAACTACATAATCTTAAATGTTTTGTACCCTTGCAGTGAGTTGATCCACACAAGAGGACAGACCTTGAATGTCCATATCTACACCTGTGTCCTGAACCACCCAGAGATTTAGGGGAAAAGAAAAACAAAACACGCTGCAGAGGAAAAAAAAAAATGGTCTCAGAACTTCCTTTATCCCTCTATTGAGATGCATTAACACTTTACGGGCCAGCTGTACTGTTATGGTGACCTGATGGTTAGGAGCACTAGGAATGACCTGATGAGCAAACTAGTAATACAGGACAAGCTCTGGGAAGTGGGAGCTTTGCTGACCGCAACCCCTAAACCTATCACAACAACTAGAAATAGCCGTAGAGCGTACCTGACTCTGCCTAGACGCCTCTTCACAGCCTAAGAGCTAACTACCCCTAAAGATAGAAAATAAGGCCTAACTTGCCTCAGAGAAATTCCCCAAAGAAATAGGCAGCCCCCCACATGTATTGACTGTGTGTTAAGATGGAAGTCACAAACACAGGAATGAAATAGGTTTCAGCAAAGGAGGCCAGACTTAACTAAACAGACTTGAGGATAGAAAAGGTATCTTTGCGGTCAGCATAAAAAACTACCAAAAAAACACGCAGAGTGTGCAAAAGAGACCCCACACCGACTCACGGCATGGAGGTGCCAATCTGCATCCCAGAGCTTCCAGCTAGCCAGGCAGAATCATGATAGCAAGCTGGACAAAAAAACAGTGGTAAACAAATAAGCTAGCAGGGACTTAGCTTTTGCTGGAGTAGACAGGTCATCTGAAAGATCCAAGAGCAAACTGAACCAGTACTAGGACATTGACAGCTGGCATCAGGTAACGATCTAAGTGAAGTTAAATAGAGCAGCCAGCCTAGGACTAAACGAGGTCAGCTGAGGACAGAACCTCAGAACCAGCAGCTCCACTCACAGCCACCAGAGGGAGTCCATGGACAGAACTCGCCGAAGTACCATTCATAACCACCGGAGAGTGTTCGAGAACAGAATTCACAACATGTATATAGTATATACCTGTGTGTCATCTCCCCTGTATATAGTATATATGTGTGTGTCATCTCCCCTGTATATAGTATATACCTGTGTGTCATCTCCTCCTGTATATAGTATATACCTGTGTGTCATCTGCTCCTGTATATAGTATATATCTGTGTGTCATCTCCTCCTGTATATAGTATATACGTGTGTCCTCTCCCCTGTATATCTATATATATAATTGTCTAAGGGTTTTTCTGTCTGTCTGTCCTGGAAATCCCGCGTCTCTGATTGGTCGAGACCGCCTGGGCCTCGACCAATCAGCGACGGGCACAGTATCGACGTAGATGTCATAATGGTTGCCATGGCGATGATGATGTCATTAAGGTTGCCTTGACCAATCAGCGACAGGCACAGTCTGCCGCGAATTCTGGAATCATCATTGTCTATATACTACGGGGACATGCATATTCTAGAATATGGCCTGGGCCTCGACCAATCAGCGACGGGCACAGTATCGACGTAGATGTCATAATGGTTGCCATGGCGATGATGATGTCATTAAGGTTGCCTTGACCAATCAGCGACAGGCACAGTCTGCCGCGAATTCTGGAATCATCATTGTCCATATACTACGGGGACATGCATATTCTAGAATATGGCCTGGGCCTCGACCAATCAGCGACGGGCACAGTATCGACGTAGATGTCATAATGGAAATCCCGCGTCTCTGATTGGTCGAGGCCGCCAGGCCTCGACCAATCAGCGACGGGCACAGCATGGCGACGATGATGTCATAAAGGTTGCCTCGACCAATCAGCGACGGGCAGTCTGCCGTGAATTCGCCTCGACCAATCAGCGACGGGCACAGCATGGCGACGATGATGTCATAAAGGTTGCCTCGACCAATCAGCGACGGGCAGTCTGCCGTGAATTCGCCTCGACCAATCAGCGACGGGCACAGTATCGACGTAGATGACATAATGGTTGCCATGGCGATGATGATGTCATTAAGGTTGCCTTGACCAATCAGCGACAGGCACAGTCTGCCGCGAATTCTGGAATCATCATTGTCCATATACTACGGGGACATGCATATTCTAGAATATGGCCTGGGCCTCGACCAATCAGCGACGGGCACAGTATCCACGTAGATGTCATAATGGAAATCCCGCGTCTCTGATTGGTCGAGGCCGCCAGGCCTCGACCAATCAGCGACGGGCACAGCATGGCGACGATGATGTCATAAAGGTTGCCTCGACCAATCAGCGACGGGCAGTCTGCCGTGAATTCGCCTCGACCAATCAGCGACGGGCACAGTATCGACGTAGATGACATAATGGTTGCCATGGCGATGATGATGTCATTAAGGTTGCCTTGACCAATCAGCGACAGGCACAGTCTGCCGCGAAATCTGGAATCATCATTGTCCATATACTACGGGGACATGCATATTCTAGAATATGGCCTGGGCCTCGACCAATCAGCGACGGGCACAGTATCCACGTAGATGTCATAATGGAAATCCCGCGTCTCTGATTGGTCGAGGCCTCGACCAATCAGCGACGGGCACAGTATCGACGTAGGTGTCATAATGGAAATCCCGCGTCTCTGATTGGTCGAGGCCGCCAGGCCTCGACCAATCAGCGACGGGCACAGCATGGCGACGATGATGTCATAAAGGTTGCCTCGACCAATCAGCGACGGGCACAGTCTGCCGCGAATTCTGGAATCATCATTGTCCATATACTACGGGGACATGCATATTCTAGAATACCCAATGCGTTAGAATCGGGCCACAATCTAGTAGTATATAACTGTGTGTCATCTCCTCCTGTATATAGTATATACCTGTGTGTCATCTCCTCCTGTATATAGTATATATCTGTGTGTCATCTCTCCTGTATATAGTATGTACCTGTATGTCATCTCCTCCTGTATATAGTATGTACCTGTGTGTCATCTCCTGTATATAGTATATACCTGTGTGTCATCTCCCCTGTATATAGTATGTACCTGTATGTCATCTCCCCTGTATATAGTATATACCAGTGTGTCATCTCCTCCTGTATATAGTATATACCAGTGTGTCATCTCCTCCTGTATATAGTATATACCTGTGTGTCATCTCCCCTGTATATATTATATATGTGTCTTTCATCTCCTATATATAGTATATACCTGTATGTCATCTCCTCCTGTATATAGTATATACCTGTGTGTCATCTCCCCTGTATATAGTATATATGTGTGTGTCATCTCCCCTGTATATAGTATATACCTGTTTGTCATCTCCTCCTGTATATAGTATATATCTGTGTGTCATCTCCTCCTGTATTAGACCTCGTTCACACATTATTTGCTCAGTATTTTTACCTCAGTATTTGCAAGCTAAATTGGCAGCCTGATAAATCCCCAGCCAACAGGAAGCCCTCCCCCCTGGCAGTATATATTAGTTCACACATACACATAATAGACAGGTCATGTGACTGACAGCTGCCGGATTTCCTTTATGGTACATTTGTTGCTCTTGTAGTTTGTCTGCTTATTAATCAGATTTTTATTTTTGAAGGATAATACCAGACTTGTGTGTGGTTTTAGGGCGAGTTTCATGTGTAAAGTTGTGTGTGTTGAGTTGTGTGTGGCAACATGCATGTAGAGACTTTTGTGAGATGAGTTTTGTGTGGCGACATGCGTGTAGCAACTTTTTGTGTGTCGAGTTGCATGTGACAGGTTAGTGTAGCAAGTTGTGTGCAGCAAGTTTTGTGCATGGTGAGTTTTGCGCGTGGTGAGTTTTATGTGTGGTGCGTTTTGAGTATGTGCAAGTTTTGTGTGAGGCAACTTTTGCATGTCTTGCAACTTTTGTGCATGTGGCAATTTTTCCGCGTGTGCAAGTTTTGCGTGTGGCGAGTTTTCCATGAGGTGAGTTTTGCACGTGTGGCGAGTTTTTGCGTGAGCCTAGTTTTGCATGTGGCGAGTTTTGCGCGTGGCGAGTTTTGAGTGGTGACTTTTGTGTTTCGACTTTTATGTGGCGAGGTTGGTGTATGTGTGGTGAAATGTGTACTGAGGGTGGTATGTGTTCAAGCACGTGGTAGTGTGTGGTGCATTTTGTGTGTGTGTTCATATCCCCATATGTGGTGAGTATCCCATGTCGGGGCCCCACCTTAGCAACTCTATGGCATATACTCTTTGGCGCCATCGCTCTCACTCTTTAAGTCCCCCTTGTTCACATCTGGCAGCTGTCAATTTGCCTCCAACACTTTTCCTTTCACTTTTTCCCCATTATGTAGATAGGGGCAAAATTGTTTGGCGAATTGGAACGCGTGGGGTTAAAATTTCGCCTCACAACATAGCCTCTCGGGGTCCAGACGTGTGACTGTGCAAAATTTTGTGGCTGTAGCTGCGACGGTGCAGATGCCAATCCCAGACATACACACATACACACATTCAGTTTTATATATATAGGGAGCTATGGTTTTGTGTCTTCATAAATATTGATGATAGTTGCGACTACCATTAGGTATAGCAAAATCTATCCATTTTATAAAGCTAATATTTTAAGTAGCGGGTAGTCTTATAGCCCAACTAGGATAAGTAGAAGGGTATCCACTAGGGTTGAGCGACTTTCATTTTTTTAAGATCGAGTCTGGTTTTGTGAAACCCGATTTAGTCCAGAGTCGAGTCGAGTGAAGTCGGCCGATTATCGCTAAAAGTCGGGGATCGACCGAAACACGAAACCCAATGCAAGTCAATGGGGAAGCATAGCCGGCAGTGAGTGGAGGCCAGGAAAACACCTACAGTGCACATTTTACTGCCAAAAACATCCATTCTTGTTTTCTGAAGCTTGTCAATCTTAATTAACTTTATAATAATAGTTGGGCACTGGAAATTGGGGGTCATTTGGCAAAAGTTGTGGGGGTAGGGCTGGTTCAAGGTTTTAGTGGGCCCAGGAAACATGGACTACGTCATGGCGGTGGAGCAGGGAGAGGTAAGTATTTCAACGTTGCAAGTGCTGTGATCCTGAGCAAGCAGGGGGGGCCCACTCGTTCGCATTGGCACTGGCACAGGGCCCCTCAAAGTACGGCGGTGTGTTTGCATGGCGGGGGCGCCTCCCACCAGCAGCAACACTTTTGCGTACTCTGACTGGCCCTGTGCCAGTGACGTCGCCAACGAGTATGCCCCCCCACCTGATGAAGGAACCTGCACTTTCATCTGCACCTTCCTCTTTGTCCCTGTGTAAGGTGGTATAATATGCGGGAAGGGGAACCTTACTTTCAGCAGGGTCAGATTCTGGCTGTGTAGAGTACAAGGGGAATGTAGTGGTCTAGGTCAATGTACCAGCAGACTCATCTAGCAGTGGCTGGGCAATGGGCAGGATGATGAGGAAACAGATATAGGGCCAAAGAATAAAGTAGGCTAAATGCAGATCAAAATTGGTAACAGGACTAAACAGGCGGCATTGCTTTGTTCAGTGGAGTAGCAAACCCAAGAGCAGCAGACACTGTTTCAAGGGCCTAACCACACTAGTAGGCCAAATGCAGTTTAATATCTGATAGTATAGGCCGAAAGCCAGAATGTGGAAGCTCAGCTTTGTTCAGTTGAGGACAACACCAGGGAGGGGCAGACACCGTTAGTAGGCCCTAACCACCATTTTGTTTTTTAAAAAACACTTAATGAGAGCCAGAAGGTTGAAGCTCAGCTTTATTCAGTTGAGGGCAACACCAGGGAGGGGCAGACACCGTTAGTAGGCCCTAACCACCATTTTGTTTTTTAAAAAACACTTAATGAGAGCCAGAAGGTTGAAGCTCAGCTTTATTCAGTTGAGGGCAACACCAGGCAGGGGCAGACACTGTTAGTAGGCCGGAACCAGCAATGTGTTTAAAAACAGCAGTTAATCAGAGCCGGAAGGTAGAAGCTCAGCTTTATTCAGTTGAGGGCAACACCAGGGAGGGGCAGACACCGTTAGTAGGCCCTAACCACCATTTTGTTTTTTAAAAAACACTTAATGAGAGCCAGAAGGTTGAAGCTCAGCTTTATTCAGTTGAGGGCAACACCAGGCAGGGGCAGACACCGTTAGTAGGCCGGAACCAGCAATGTGTTTAAAAACAGCAGTTAATCAGAGCCGGAAGGTAGAAGCTCAGCTTTATTCAGTTGAGGGCAACACCAGGGAGGGGCAGAAGCCGTTAGTAGGCCCTAACCACCATTTTGTTTTTTAAAAAACACTTAATGAGAGCCAGAAGGTTGAAGCTCAGCTTTATTCAGTTGAGGGCAACACCAGGCAGGGGCAGACACCGTTAGTAGGCCGGAACCAGCAATGTGTTTAAAAACAGCAGTTAATCAGAGCCGGAAGGTAGAAGCTCAGCTTTATTCAGTTGAGGGCAACACCAGGGAGGGGCAGAAGCCGTTAGTAGGCCCTAACCACCATTTTGTTTTTTAAAAAACACTTAATGAGAGCCAGAAGGTTGAAGCTCAGCTTTATTCAGTTGAGGGCAACACCAGGCAGGGGCAGACACCGTTAGTAGGCCGGAACCAGCAATGTGTTTAAAAACAGCAGTTAATCAGAGCCGGAAGGTAGAAGCTCAGCTTTATTCAGTTGAGGGCAACACCAGGGAGGGGCAGAAGCCGTTAGTAGGCCCTAACCACCATTTTGTTTTTTAAAAAACACTTAATGAGAGCCAGAAGGTAGAAGCTCAGCTTTATTCAGTTGAGGACAACTTGAATTAGGGACTGCATACAGACTTAGCAGGCTGTCCCCTGTGTGGACCATGCATCCAATACATTAACCCATTGAGCCACAAAGGACACGTAACCTTCCGTGGCCATGCCTACAGGTCCATGTGTCTGTTGTCAGGTGTACCTTTGTCAGTGTAGGCCTATTGGAAGGAGGGACCGCAGACAGGCTTCGAAGGCCTAACACAATAAAATGGGCTGGCTGTAGGCACTTTAAAATTGGTTCCAGGGGTACACGGGCAGCAGTGGTCTGGTCAGTGGAGGCCTAGTGGAAGGAGGGACCGCAGACAGGCTTCGAAGGCCTAACACAATAAAATGGGCTGGCTGTAGGCACTTTAAAATTGGTTCCAGGGGTACACGGGCAGCAGTGGTCTGGTCAGTGGAGGCCTAGTGGAAGGAGGGACCACAGACAGGCTTCGAAGGCCTAACACAATAAAATGGGCTGGCTGTAGGCACTTTAAAATTGGTTCCAGGGGTACACGGGCAGCAGTGGTCTGGTCAGTGGAGGCCTAGTGGAAGGAGGGACCGCAGACAGGCTTCGAAGGCCTAAAATAACAAACAATAGGCTCATGGCAGTTTTACAGCGGTTACATGGATACACGGGCAGGCAGCTTGGTGGTGAGTGGAGGAGTATTTAAAGTAGGGACCGCAGACAGGCTATCAAAGGCCTAAAATAACAAACAATAGGCTCATGGCAGTTTTACAGCGGTTACATGGATACACGGGCAGGCAGCTGGTGATGAGTGGAGGAGTATTTAAAGTAGGGACCGCAGACAGGCTATCAAAGGCCTAAAATAACAAACAATAGGCTCATGGCAGTTTTACAGCGGTTACATGGATACACGGGCAGGCAGCTTGGTGGTGAGTGGAGGAGTATTTAAAGTAGGGACCGCAGACAGGCTATCAAAGGCCTAAAATAACAAACAATAGGCTCATGGCAGTTTTACAGCGGTTACATGGATACACGGGCAGGCAGCTGGTGATGAGTGGAGGAGTATTTAAAGTAGGGACCGCAGACAGGCTATCAAAGGCCTAAAATAACAAACAATAGGCTCATGGCAGTTTTACAGCGGTTACATGGATACACGGGCAGGCAGCTTGGTGGTGAGTGGAGGAGTATTTAAAGTAGGGACCGCAGACAGGCTATCAAAGGCCTAAAATAACAAACAATAGGCTCATGGCAGTTTTACAGCGGTTACATGGATACACGGGCAGGCAGCTGGTGATGAGTGGAGGAGTATTTAAAGTAGGGACCGCAGACAGGCTATCAAAGGCCTAAAATAACAAACAATAGGCTCATGGCAGTTTTACAGCGGTTACATGGATACACGGGCAGGCAGCTTGGTGGTGAGTGGAGGAGTATTTAAAGTAGGGACCGCAGACAGGCTATCAAAGGCCTAAAATAACAAACAATAGGCTCATGGCAGTTTTACAGCGGTTACATGGATACACGGGCAGGCAGCTGGTGATGAGTGGAGGAGTATTTAAAGTAGGGACCGCAGACAGGTTATCAAAGGCCTAAAATAACAAACAATAGGCTCATGGCAGTTTTACAGCGGTTACATGGATACACGGGCAGGCAGCTGGTGATGAGTGGAGGAGTATTTAAAGTAGGGACCGCAGACAGGCTATCAAAGGCCTAAAATAACAAACAATAGGCTCATGGCAGTTTTACAGCGGTTACATGGATACACGGGCAGGCAGCTTGGTGGTGAGTGGAGGAGTATTTAAAGTAGGGACCGCAGACAGGCTATCAAAGGCCTAAAATAACAAACAATAGGCTCATGGCAGTTTTACAGCGGTTACATGGATACACGGGCAGGCAGCTGGTGATGAGTGGAGGAGTATTTAAAGTAGGGACCGCAGACAGGCTATCAAAGGCCTAAAATAACAAACAATAGGCTCATGGCAGTTTTACAGCGGTTACATGGATACACGGGCAGGCAGCTGGTGATGAGTGGAGGAGTATTTAAAGTAGGGACCGCAGACAGGCTATCAAAGGCCTAAAATAACAAACAATAGCCTCATGGCAGCTTTACAGCGGTTACATGGATACACAGGCAGCTTGGTGGTGAGTGGAGGAGTAGTGCAAGGAGTGTCTGTCCCAGTACTCCCAAAATATAAATAGATGTTAATGTCTCGCAAAACAACCAAAACAAAAAAAAAGGTGGCATACTTAGGTACAGGGGTGGGCTCATCTACTGAGTTTCTGACATAGTAATTTGGCAGTAACTATTTAATGGTGCCAATATAGGACACAGACACAGACTACTTTAAGTTGCATCATAGATGTCTACAAATTTGTATTGTCAGTGCCAGACATTGAATGATGTCAGCGAATAGACTAAAGATTGGTGGAGCTGTGCGACATAATTTTGCACGTGGTAGAGCACATTTTGAGCTGGGGTAGGGGGGAACTCTCTTGAGGCCGGCGGGACCGCCCCAGGGCCCCTCATGTTACAACGGTGTGTCTGACGTTGGGTGCGCACCACCACCGCCAGAGACACTACATTGTACTATGAGGGACCCAGTAGCAATGCCGTCAACCAAAAGCGAGCACACCCACCTCTTCAGACAAACAGCAGTCTCACGGGTGCTTGCGCCAAGTCGCGATACCACGGCCCCGTGTGGGGAGTTTTGCCATTTAGGGAGGTGTAAACATGTCGTATGCTGTACAATCAGCTGCAGCAAATTAGACATTAGAAAAGTAATTCACAGGCAAGAGCTTTTCATAGGAAAGCTAGGTGTCGGCCGGGCAAGGTGGGGCAAAAGATTTCGAAATCCAGTTGTGGTTCATTTTAATGAATGTTAGATCGTCAACATTTTGGGTAGCCAGACGAGTCCTTTTTTCGGTTAATATTGAACCTGCAGCACTGAATACTCTTTCTGATAGGACACTTGCTGCCGGGCAAGCAAGCTCCTGCAATGCATATTCTGCCAATTCTGGCCAGGTGTCTAATTTGGAGGCCCAGTAATCAAATGGGAATGACGGTTGAGGGAGAACATCGATAAGGGATGAAAAATAGTTAGTAACCATACTGGACAAATGTTGTCTCCTGTCACTTTCAATTGATGCAGCAGTACCTGTCCTGTCTGCGGTCATAGCAAAATCACTCCACAACCTGGTCAGAAAACCCCTCTGTCCAACGCCACTTCTGATGTGTGCACCCCTAACACTCCTAGTCTGCTGCCCCCTGGAGCTCGTGTGAGAACGATCACGTGCGCTGTGTGCTGGGAATGCCTGAAGCAAACGGTCAACAAGAGTTGATTGTTTGGTTGCTAATATTAGTTCCAAGTTCTCATGTGGCATAATATTTTGCAATTTGCCTTTATAGCGTGGATCAAGGAGGCAGGCCAACCAGTAATCGTCAACGTTCATCATTTTCGTAATGCGTGTGTCCCTTTTTAGGATACGTAAGGCATAATCCGCCATGTGGGCCAAAGTTCCAGTTGTCAAATCTCCGGTTGTGATTGGTTGAGGGGCAGTTGCAGGCAAATCTACGTCACTTGTGTCCCTCAAAAAACCAGAACCCGGCCGTGACACGCAACCAATTTCCTGTGCCCCCGGGAAAGGTTCGGCATTAAAAATATACTCATCCCCATCATCCTCCTCGTCCTCCACCTCCTCTTCGCCCGCTACCTCGTCCTGTACACTGCCCTGACCAGACAATGGCTGACTGTCATCAAGGCTTTCCTCTTCCTCTGGTGCAGACGCCTGCTCCTTTATGTGCGTCAAACTTTGCATCAGCAGACGCATTAGGGGGATGCTCATGCTTATTACGGCGTTGTCTGCACTAACCAGCCGTGTGCATTCCTCAAAACACTGAAGGACTTGACACATGTCTTGTATCTTAGACCACTGCACACCTGACAACTCCATGTCTGCCATCCTACTGCCTGCCCGTGTATCCTCCCACAAATAAATAACAGCACGCCTCTGTTCGCACAGTCTCTGAAGCATGTGCAGTGTTGAGTTCCACCTTGTTGCAACGTCTATGATTAGGCGATGCTGGGGAAGGTTCAAAGACCGCTGATAGGTCTGCATACGGCTGGCGTGTACAGGCGAACGTCGGATATGTGAGCAAAGTGCACGCACTTTGAGGAGCAGGTCGGAGAACCCAGGATAAGTTTTCAATAAGCACTGCACCACCAGGTTTAAGGTGTGAGCCAGGCAAGGAATGTGTTTCAGTTGGGAAAGGGAGATGGCAGCCATGAAATTCCTTCCGTTATCACTCACTACCTTGCCTGCCTCAAGATCTACTGTGCCCAGCCACGACTGCGTTTCTTGTTGCAAGAACTCGGACAGAACTTCCGCGGTGTGTCTGTTGTCGCCCAAACACTTCATAGCCAATACAGCCTGCTGACGCTTGGCAGTAGCTGGCCCATAATGGGACAACTGGTGTGCAACAGTGTCATCTGCCGATGGAGTGGTTGGCAGACTGCGTTCTGTGGAAGAGCTGTAGCTTCTGCAGGAGGACGAGGAGGAGGAGGAGGAGGGGGTGCGAACGCCTACAGCCAACTGTTTCCTA
This sequence comes from Ranitomeya variabilis, assembly GCF_051348905.1. Lineage (NCBI taxonomy): Eukaryota > Metazoa > Chordata > Amphibia > Anura > Dendrobatidae > Ranitomeya > Ranitomeya variabilis. The sequence goes on from NC_135236.1 coordinate 426,650,210, forward strand.
GACCGTGGGCTAGGCACAACTGTCCCTAAATTGATGTCGCCTGTGGACCCTGCATCCACCACATTCACCCAGTGTGCCGTGATGGACACATAACGTCCCTGGCCATGCCTACTGGTCCATGCATCTATAGTCAGGTGCACCTTTGTACTCACAGATTGCCTGAGTGCATGGACGATGCGCTGTTTAACATGCTGGTGCAGGGCTGGGATGGCTTTTCTGGAAAAAAAGTGTCGACTGGGTAGCTCGTATCGTGGTTCAGCGTACTCCATCAGGGCTTTGAAAGCTTCGCTTTCAACTAACCGGTAGGGCATCATCTCTAACGAGATTAGTCTAGCTATGTGGGCGTTAAAACCCTGTGTACGCGGATGCGAGGATAAGTACTTCCTTTTTCTAACCAGAGTCTCATGTAGGGTGAGCTGGACTGGAGAGCTGGAGATCGTGGAACTTTCGGGTGTGCCGGTGTACATGGCAGACTGAGAGACGGTTGGAGACGGTATTGTTTCCGCCGGTGCCCTAGATGCAATATTTCCTCCTACAAAACTGGTGGTTCCCTGACCCTGACTGCTTTTGGCTGGCAAAGAAACCTGCACAGATACTGCCGGTGGTGCGGAAAATGGTGGCCTTACAGTGACGGAAGGGATGTTGCGTTGCTGACTAGCTTCATTGGCCGAGGGTGCTACAACCTTAAGGGACGTTTGGTAGTTAGTCCAGGCTTGAAAATGCATGGTGGTTAAGTGTCTATGCATGCAACTAGTATTTAGACTTTTCAGATTCTGACCTCTGCTTAAGCTAGTTGAACATTTTTGACAGATGACTTTGCGCTGATCAGTTGGATGTTGTTTAAAAAAATGCCAGACTGCACTCTTCCTAGACTCGGATCCCTTTTCAGGGATTGCAGACTGAGCTTTAACCGGATGGCCACGCTGTCCTCCAACAGGTTTTGGCTTTGACACGCGTTTTGGGCCAGATACGGGCCCGGCAGATGGAACCTGTTGCGATGTTGATGCCTGCTGCGGCCCCTCCTCCACCTCCGCTTCTGAACTACTGCCGCCTGCACCCTGTTCCCCCAATGGCTGCCAATCGGGGTCAATAACTGGGTCATCTATTACCTCCTCTTCGAGCTCGTGTGCAACTTCGTCTGTGTCACTGTGTCGGTCGGTGGTATAGCGTTCGTGGCGGGGCAACATAGTCTCATCAGGGTCTGATTGTGGATCTGTACCCTGAGAGGGCAATGTGGTGGTCTGAGTCAAAGGAGCAGCATAGTACTCTGGCTGTGGCTGTGCATCAGTGCACTCCATGTCAGAATCTACTTGTAATGGGCATGGCCTGTTAAATGTTTCACTTTCTAAGCCAGGGACGGTATGTGTAAAGAGCTCCATGGAGTGACCCGTTGTGTCGCCTGCTGCATCCTTCTCTCTTGTTGTAGTTTTTGCTGAGGAGGACAAGGAAGCGACTTGTCCCTGACCGTGAACATCCACAAGCGACGCGCTGCTTTTACATTTACCAGTTTCGGAAGAGGAGGCAAAAGAGCTAGAGGCTGAGTCTGCAATGTAAGCCAAAACTTGCTGTTGCTGCTCCGCCTTTAAAAGCGGTTTTCCTACTCCCAGAAAAGAGAGCGTTCGAGGCCTTGTGTAGCCTGACGACGAAACTGGCTCCACAGCTCCAGACTTAGGTGGAATATTTTTATCCCCACGACCACCTGATGCTCCACTACCACTACCATCATTACCAGCTGACAATGAACGCCCACGACGACCTCTTGCACCAGACTTCCTCATTGTTTTAAAATCTTAACCAAAGTAACTTTATTTGTTGCTGTCAAACAACTTACACGGTGAGCTATAACTTCAGTATGATTTCAATATCCCTTAACAGGTTGGTGAGACCACAAGGAAAATCAGGCACAATGTTACACACTCTGTTTTCTGTGGCACAAAATCACAGAGATGACACACACGCAGGACTGTCACTCAAGCACTAATGTCAATATTAATCTCCCACCTAATTTATTTATTTTTTTTCTCAGGGAGACTTTAGAAACCAAATAATATTTAAAAAAAACAAAAAAAAAAAGGCTTTCTATGGCCCACAATTAGAGAGAGAGAGGTGGCACACCCAGGAGTCAAGACTGGCGCACAAGCTGAAAGGGCAATATTACTCTCCCACTGTTTTTTTAAGTTTTTTTTTTTGTTATTTTCAGGGAGACTTTAGAAACCAAATAATATTAAAAAAACCAAAAAAATAAATAGCCTTTCTATGGCCCACTGAATGAGAGAGAGAGGTGGCACACCCAGGAGTCAAGACTGGCACACAAGCTGAAAGGGCAATATTACTCTCCCACTGTTTTTTTAAGTTTTTTTTTTTGTTATTTTCAGGGAGACTTTAGAAACCAAATAATATTAAAAAAACCAAAAAAATAAATAGCCTTTCTATGGCCCACTGAATGAGAGAGAGAGGTGGCACACCCAGGAGTCAAGACTGGCACACAAGCTGAAAGGGCAATATTACTCTCCCACTGTTTTTTTATGTATTTTTTGTTTTTTAAGGGAGACTTTAGAAACCAAATAATATTAAAAAAAAACAAAAAAAAAAAGGCTTTCTATGGCCCACAATTAGAGAGAGAGAGGTGGCACACCCAGGAGTCAAGACTGGCGCACAAGCTGAAAGGGCAATATTACTCTCCCACTGTTTTTTTAAGTTTTTTTTTTATTATTTTCAGGGAGACTTTAGAAACCAAATAATATTAAAAAAACCAAAAAAATAAATAGCCTTTCTATGGCCCACTGAATGAGAGAGAGAGGTGGCACACCCAGGAGTCAAGACTGGCACACAAGCTGAAAGGGCAATATTACTCTCCCACTGTTTTTTTAGGTTTTTTTTTTTTTCAGGGAGACTTTAGAAACCAAATAATAAGAAAAAAAATAAATAAATAAATAGGCTTTCTATAGCCCACTGAATGAGAGATAGCACACACAGCAGTGGCACACAAGCCCTGACTGAGGCCAATATTTTTCTCCCACTGATTGATGTAGTGTTTTTGTGTTGAGGTAGATTTTAGAACACAAATCAAGGAAAAAAAAAAATAAATGCTTTCTATGGCCCACTGAATGAGAGAGAGGTGGCACACCCAGGAGTCAAGACTGGCACACAAGCTGAAAGGGCAATATTACTCTCCCACTGTTTTTTTATGTATTTTTTGTTTTTTAAGGGCTGTCCCACACGTCCAGATAATTCCGGTACCGGAATAAATCGGTACCGGAGTTATCCGTGTCCGTGTGCCTGGGAACTCACGGAGGCCATACGTGCGGCACACGTGTGCCGCCCGTATGGCGAGTGGGTACCACACGGAGCGTGTGGTACCCACTCTGCATGGTGCTGAAGCTGCTGAAGCTGCGATTCATATCCTCTCTGCAGTAGCGTTTGCTGCAGAGAAAATATGAAGAATAGTGTTAAAAATAAAGATTTAGGTGTCCGCCGCCCCCCACCCCCTGTGCGCCCCCCCGCTGGTCAGAAAATACTTACCCGGGTCCCCCGTCGGCTGTCGCTCCTTCCTGGTCTGGCCGCGGCTTCTCCTGCATGCGGTCACGTGGGGCCGATCATTTACAGTCATGAATATGTGGCTCCACCTCCCATAGGGGCGGAGCCGACTATTCATGATTGTAAATGATCGGCCCCACGTGACCGCATACAGTAGGAGGCGCGGCCAGACCAGGAAGGAGCGAGGGAGCGGGTAAGTATTTTCTGACCAGCGGGGGGGCGCACAGGGGGTGGGGGGGCGGCGGACACATGGATCTTTATTTTTAACACTATTCTTCATATTTTCTCTATAGCAAACGCTGCTACAGGGAAGATATGAATACCGGCTTCAGCACCATGTGGGGGGGACAGCGCTTACTGTAGCGCTGTCTCCTGCACGCACACGGACCCCAGACGGAGAATGTCCGTGTGAGGTCCGTGTTTTACGCGGACCCATTGACTCTATTGGGTCCGTGTAAAACGTGCGCTCCCACGAACACTGACATGTCTCCGTGTTTGGCACACGGAGACACGGTCCGCAAAAAATCAATGACATCTGCACAGATGCATTGATTTTTATGGGTCTACGTGTGTCAGTGTCTCCGGTACGTGAGGAAACTGTCACCTCACGTACCGGAGCCACTGACGTGTGAAACCAGCCTAAGGGAGACTTTAGAAACCCAATAATATTTAAAAAAAAAAAATAAATAGGCTTTCTATGGCCCACTGAATGAGAGGGAGAGAGGTGGCACACCCAGGAGTCAAGACTGGCACACAAGCTGAAAGGGCAATATTACTCTCCCACTGTTTTTTTATGTATTTTTTGTTTTTTAAGGGAGACTTTAGAAACCAAATAATATTTAAAAAAAAAAAAAAAAAAAAAGGCTTTCTATGGCCCACAATTAGAGAGAGAGAGGTGGCACACCCAGGAGTCAAGACTGGCGCACAAGCTGAAAGGGCAATATTACTCTCCCACTGTTTTTTTAAGTTTTTTTTTTTTTATTTTCAGGGAGACTTTAGAAACCAAATAATAAGAAAAAAAATAAATAAATAAATAGGCTTTCTATAGCCCACTGAATGAGAGATGGCACACACAGGAGTGGCACACAAGCCCTGACTGAGGCCAATATTTTTCTACCACTGATTGATGTAGTGTTTTTGTGTTGAGGTAGAATTTAGAACACAAATCACGGAAAAAATAAATAGGCTTTCTATGGCCCACTCAGTGAGAGATGGCACACACAGGGATGGCACTGTAGCAGAAATGCCAATCTTAATCTCCCACAAAAAAAAAAACAAAAACAAAAAACAGGGACTGTCCTACAATTACTATCTCCCTGCAGTAATCTAAGCCAGGTATGGCAGGCAGCAATAGGAGTGGACTGATGCACAAATTAAATAAAAAGTGTGGACAAACAAAAAAGATAGCTGTGCAGAAAGGAACAAGAGGATATGTGCTTTGAAAAAAGCAGTTGGTTTCCACAGTGGCGTACACACAGCAATACAGCTATCACGGAGCCTTCTAGGGCAGCCCAATGAGCTACAGCGCTGAGGAAAAAAAAAAATATATAGCTTCCACAGTCCCTGCACACCGAAGGTGGTGTTGGACAGTGGAAATCGCTACAGCACAAGCGGTTTGGTGGTTAGTGGACCCTGCCTAACGCTATCCCTGCTTCTGACGAAGCGGCAGCAACCTCTCCCTAAGCTCAGATCAGCAGCAGTAGGATGGCGGTCGGCGGGAACGCCCCTTTATAGCCCCTGTGACGCCGCAGACAGCAAGCCAATCACTGCAATGCCCTTCTCTAAGATGGTGGGGACCAGGATCTATGTCATCACGCTGCCCACACTCTGCGTTCACCTTCATTGGCTGAGAAATGGCGCTTTTCGCGTCATTGAAACGCGACTTTGGCGCGAAAGTCGCGTACCGCATGGCCGACAAGCACAGGGGTCGGATCGGGTTTCATGAGACGCCGACTTAGCCAAAAGTCGGCGACTTTTGAAAATGATCGACCCGTTTCGCTCAACCCTAGTATCCACTGCTAGGGACACTTAAGAAAGATTGCTTCGTACTCTTGAGAACCCAGCGCGTCCATTTAATAAATGTAAAGCTATTCTTTTATTATTATTTTTTTAACGGCCTTCAGCTCGATCTCAAGCCATGGCGACTTGATGGATGAATGCTCTCCAGTAAAGGCAGATCTTGCGCAAGCTTGACAGGTCCACCAAGGTCTTCTCTGACATTATCCTGATAAGATTAAGCCATCCTATCAAGCCAGCTATGCATTTTAATAGCTGGAATTTTCCAGGGGAATTACATTTTCATTGCATAGCCACAGCTTCCCCTGGTGGTAAAACTGATGCTCCAGGTTTTTGAAAGGGGTTCAATCAGAAAAATGGTTGCCATCATGAGACAACCCTATTAATAGAAGCTGTATAAATCTACATGCATTGAGCTCCTCTTAGTGGCAGTCGCAGGTACTTACTGTGACAATGTCACTGGGAAAGCTCTCTGCCCCGTTTCCATAGTATGAACGCTGCTGAAGATATCGGAAATATTTTTTTTTTTGCAGTCTTAATTTTTTTTTATAGTTTCCGCAGCTTTTCTTCAACAGTATTGACCTGTCCCCTCAGGTGACAGAATTTTACTTAGTTGAAAGCAATAGGCCTCTCAATGTTATGTAGCTTGAGACAAGCTGTAATGATTGTCTCTTTCAGCTAAGTAAAGCTACTGTGGTGCCTGAAAGTTTGTGAACCCTTCAATATTTTCCATACTGCTACATAAATTTGACTTATAACTCCATCACATCATCACACAATTCTTAAAAGTTGATAAAGAGACCCAAATAAAACAAATTACTTAAAACTATTAGACTTTGTCATTATTTTATTGAGGACAATTATCCAATATCACGTCTGTGAGTGTTAAAAAATGTATGAATCTTTCAGTATCTTGTGTGACCCCCTAGTACAGCAATTACTGCAGCTAAATGTTCCCTGTAATTGTTGATTAGTCCCGCATAGGGGCAGACCCTAACAGCTTGGGGCTGCTGTATAAGAAGTGTGTCTGGGCCCCCTCCTTTTAGTGCAACAAATATAAAAATGATATACAGTGGCTTGCAAAAATATTCACCCCCATGGCATTTTTTGGTGTTTTGCTACCTAACAACCTGAAATTTCACAGTTTAATTTTTTTAGGGCTTGCATCAGGTCATGTAAAGAATATGTGAACATTTTGTTTTCATTTTATGGTGAACAAAACAAAAAATAGAACAAAATAACTGAAAGTGTGCTTAACTATTATCAGTGTGCATAACTATTTGCCCCCCTAAAGTCAGAACTTTGTAGAGTCTCCTTTTGCAGCAATTACAGCTGTAAGTCGCTTTGGATAAGTCTCTATCAGTTTTCCACATCTTGCCACTGGGATTTCTGCTCATTCCTAAAGGCAAAACTCTTCCAGCTCCTTCAAGTTAGATAGTTTCCTCTGGTGTACAGCAATCTTCAGGTCTGTGAAAACCAAGCTGCGCTGCCGTGTTAGTAACAAGTAGCAATGAGCAAATAGAAATGTTTTGCTGCCCTGCAGGCACTAAAACCACCAATAGTCTGGTAAGGCTACTTTCACACTAGCGTCGGGCTCGGCCCGTCGCTGTGCGTCGGGCCGACGTTCCCGACGCTAGCGTTGTCTCTGCCGCACAACGGGGGCAGCGGATGCATTTTTCCAGCGCATCCGCTGCCCCATTGTGAGGTGCGGGGAGGTGGGGGCGGATTTCCGGCCGCGCATGCGCGGTCGGAAAAGACGTTTACGACGGAGCAAAAAACGTTGCAAGCAACGTTTTTTGCTCCCGACTGTCCGCCACTGCACGACGTATCCGTCGCACGACGGGTGCGACGTATGGCAATCCGTCACAATGCGTCGCTTAATGTTAATCAATGGTGAAAAAACGCATCCTGCAAACACTTTTGCAGGATGCGTTTTTTCGGCAAAACGACGCATTGTGACGGAATGCAGTTAACGTTAGTGTGAAAGTAGCCTAATGGCACTTACTTATATGTGCCCGAAGTTGTGGTATCCTAGGCCGAATTGAACACTCCATCTGTCAGGGTGCCAGCGGCTTTTAACATAAGTACAACTAGGTTAGCACTAGTGTGGTTTTTACAATTTTAATCTTCAAGTCTGACCACAGATTCTGAATTGGATTAAGGTTTGAGCTTTGACTAGGCCACTCCAAAACACTCCTTAAACCTCTCGAGTGTTGCTTTAGCAGTAGGCTTTGGGACATTGTCTTGCTGTAAGGTGAACTGCAGCGCCCCAGGGTCCTGGTCGTTGCAGTAATATCATTCTTCCACCAGGGGGAGTGATGTTACATTTGAAGGCAATAAAGGAGATCTCTTTACCAGGTAACACCAACAGACAACACACTTCACACTCCAGTCCACCAGGGGGAGCTATGTTCCTATTTATTAGGGCACTCTTCACAATTAGGTAAAACTGGTGGCCTGGATAGGAAGTTAGGCAGAAGTTGGCTGGGCTTCACCCAGTGAGCTGCTAGCTGAGATCCGCTCAGTTAGTGGGTACCTGACAGGGGTGGGATCCTGTCAGAGGCCTAGACAGAAGGCCACGGAGCTGAGCCTGCCCCACGTGCAGCAGCATCCTAAGAAAGAGACAAGAACAGAGAACTGTATTGTAGAGGGTGAGAAAAGAAGTCATAGGAAAAGGAGAGGAAACCAGAAGGAGTTCTGCCCTGCACAGGCTGCCTCCTTCTGAGGCGCAGGATCCGGTAGCCGGAACACCGAGGGAGCAACAGTCCTTTATGCCTTGCTCCAGAGACCGGCAGTACAGCTAATTCCACTTTACCTGCCCGCCCTATACTCAGGAGGCACGGTGGCAACTTGTGGAGGCTGGGGCATGCTAGAGTCCCTGTAAAAAGCCTCAGGCCACCAGTCATACGGGTTTGTCCTATCCATCTGGGGGACAGAGAGAGACACAACATCTAGAACATCTACAACAGTTGTGAGGAACTTATGAGAAGCTCAGCAGTAAGGTACTACAGCACCCAGGCGCTAGAGGAAGGCTACTGATTTCCACTTGGATAAGGGGACTCTGGATTTGCCTTCAGACCGGCCGGACTCTGCCTGCCCTGTGATCTGGTGCTCTGGACTGTGGATGCGGAAGCCTTCAGTAAAAAGGTAAAGAGACTGCAACCTTGTGTCCTCGTTCTTCACTGCGCCTCACACCATGCACCATCTACACTCTGGGAAGCCCTGGGGATACACTTCACCTGTGGGAAGGTATACCATTTAGCTGCCACAACATCACCCCAGCGGACCCCTAAGCAGCGTCGGTCACCCTGACCGAATACCACAGGTGGCTGTTGTGAATTTGCTTTGTGCTCCCTCTAGTGGTTACTAGTTTTTTGACTCTGGTTTTTCTGTCATTCCTTTTATCCGCACCTGGGTCGTTAGTTAGGGGTATTGCTATATAAGCTCCCTGGACCTTCAGTTCAATGCCTGGCAACGTAGTTATCAGAGCTAGTCTGCTGTGCTCTTGTCTACTGATCCTGGTTCCAGTTATATAAGCTAAGTCTGCCTTTTGCTTTTTGCTATTTGTTTTGGTTTTGTATTTTTGTCCAGCTTGTTCCTAATCTATATCCTGACCTTTGCTGGAAGCTCTAGGGGGCTGGTGTTCTCCCCCCGGACCGTTAGACGGTTCGGGGGTTCTTGAATTTCCAGTGTGGATTTTGACAGGGTTTTTGTTGACCATATAAGTTACCTTTCTTTATTCTGCTATCAGTAAGCGGGCCTCTCTGTGCTAAACCTGATTCATTTCTGTGTTTGTCATTTCCTCTTACCTCACCGTCATTATTTGTGGGGGGCTTCTATCCAGCTTTGGGGTCCCCTTCTCTGGAGGCAAGAAAGGTCTTTGTTTTCCTCTACTAGGGGTAGCTAGATTCTCCGGCTGGCGCGTGTCATCTAGAATCAACGTAGGAATGATCCCCGGCTACTTCTAGTGTTGGCGTTAGGAGTAGATATATGGTCAACCCAGTTACCACTGCCCTATGAGCTGGATTTTTGTATTCTGCAGACGTCCACGTTCCTCTGAGACCCTCGCCATTGGGGTCATAACAGTTTGCCAGGCCAGTATTAAATGTTTAATGCATTGCAGAAGAGGGATTATAAGAAAGAAGATTCTGAGTTTTTTTTTTTTTTCTTCTTCCCCTTTACCTCAGAGTGGCTATGCTTCCTGCAGACATGAATGTCCAGACCTTGATTACAAGTGTGGACCAGCTGGCTACTCGTGTGCAGGGCATACAAGACTATGTTATCAGAAATCCTAGGTCAGAACCTAAAATACCGATTCCTGAACTGTTTTCCGGAGACAGGTTTAAGTTTAGGAATTTCGTGAATAATTGTAAATTGTTTTTGTCCCTGAGACCCTGTTCATCTGGAGATTCTGCTCAGCAAGTAAAAATTGTTATTTCGTTCTTACGGGGCGACCCTCAGGATTGGGCTTTTTCGCTGGCGCCAGGAGATCCGGCATTGGCTGATCTTGATGCGTTTTTTCTGGCGCTCGGTTTACTTTATGAGGAACCCAATCTTGAGATTCAGGCAGAAAAGGCCTTGCTGGCTATGTCTCAGGGGCAGGACGAGGCTGAAGTGTATTGCCAAAAATTTCGGAAATGGTCCGTGCTGACACATTGGAACGAGTGTGCACTGGCCGCTAATTTTAGAAATGGCCTTTCTGAAGCCATTAAGAATGTTATGGTGGGTTTTCCCATTCCCACAGGTCTGAATGATACTATGGCACTGGCTATTCAAATTGACCGGCGGTTGCGGGAGCGCAAAACCGCAAATTCCCTCATGGTGTTGTCTGAACAGACACCTAATTCGGTGCAATGTGATAGAAAAACCGCAAATTCCCTCATGGTGTTGTCTGAACAGACACCTGATTTAATGCAATGTGATAGAATCCTGACTAGAAATGAGCGGAAAATTCATAGACGCCGGAATGGCTTGTGCTACTACTGTGGTGATTCTACACATGTTATCTCAGCATGCTCTAAACGTATAGCTAAGGTTGTTAGTCCTGTCACCGTTGGTAATTTGCAACCTAAATTTATTCTGTCTGTAACTTTGATTTGCTCACTGTCATCTTATCCTGTCATGGCGTTTGTAGATTCAGGTGCTGCCCTGAGTCTCATGGATCTCTCATTTGCTAAGCGCTGTGGTTTTACTCTTGAACCATTAGAAAATCCTATTCCTCTTAGGGGTATTGATGCTACACCATTGGCAGCAAATAAACCGCAGTATTGGACACAGGTTACCATGTGCATGACTCCTGAACACCGCGAGGTGATACGTTTCCTGGTTTTACATAAAATGCATGATTTGGTTGTTTTAGGGCTGCCATGGTTACAGACCCATAATCCAGTCCTGGACTGGAAGGCTATGTCAGTCTCAAGTTGGGGCTGTCGTGGTATTCATGGGGATTCCCTGCCTGTGTCTATTGCTTCTTCTACGCCTTCGGAAGTTCCGGAGTATTTGTCTGATTATCAGGATGTCTTCAGTGAGTCTGAGTCCAGTGCACTGCCTCCTCATAGGGACTGTGACTGTGCTATAGATTTGATCCCAGGCAGTAAGTTTCCTAAGGGAAGACTGTTTAATCTGTCGGTACCTGAACATACCGCTATGCGTTCATATATCAAGGAGTCTCTGGAGAAAGGACATATTCGTCCGTCTTCTTCCCCTCTTGGTGCGGGATTCTTTTTTGTGGCAAAAAAGGACGGATCTTTGAGACCTTGTATTGATTATCGGCTTTTAAATAAGATCACTGTCAAATTTCAGTATCCTTTACCGCTGTTGTCTGACTTGTTTGCCCGGATTAAGGGTGCCAAGTGGTTCACCAAGATAGACCTTCGTGGTGCGTACAACCTTGTGCGCATTAAGCAAGGTGATGAATGGAAAACCGCATTCAATACGCCCGAAGGTCATTTTGAGTACTTGGTGATGCCTTTTGGGCTCTCCAATGCGCCTTCAGTTTTTCAGTCCTTTATGCATGACATTTTCCGGAAGTATCTGGATAAATTTTTGATTGTTTATCTGGATGATATTTTGGTTTTTTCTGATAATTGGGATTCGCATGTGGAGCAGGTCAGGTTGGTCTTTAAAATTTTGCGTGAAAATTCTTTGTTTGTCAAGGGCTCAAAGTGTCTCTTTGGTGTACAGAAGGTTCCCTTTTTGGGGTTCATTTTTTCCCCTTCTGCTGTGGAGATGGACCCAGTCAAGGTCCGAGCTATTCTTGATTGGACTCAGCCCTCGTCAGTTAAGAGTCTTCAGAAGTTCTTGGGCTTCGCTAACTTCTACCGTCGTTTTATTGCTAATTTTTCTAGCATTGTGAAACCTTTGACGGATATGACCAAGAAGGGCTCCGATGTAGCTAACTGGGCTCCTGCTGCCGTGGAGGCTTTCCAGGAGTTGAAACGCCGGTTTACTTCGGCGCCTGTTTTGTGCCAGCCTGACGTCTCACTTCCCTTTCAGGTTGAGGTGGATGCTTCGGAGATTGGGGCAGGGGCCGTTTTGTCGCAGAGAGGCCCTGGTTGCTCTGTTATGAAACCTTGTGCCTTTTTCTCTAGGAAGTTTTCGCCTGCCGAGCGAAATTATGATGTGGGCAATCGGGAGTTGTTGGCCATGAAATGGGCATTTGAGGAGTGGCGTCATTGGCTCGAGGGTGCTAAGCATCGTGTGGTGGTCTTGACTGATCACAAAAATCTGATGTATCTCGAGTCTGCTAAACGCCTTAATCCGAGACAGGCCCGCTGGTCATTGTTTTTCTCCCGCTTTGATTTTGTTGTCTCGTATTTACCAGGTTCAAAGAATGTGAAGGCCGATGCTCTTTCTAGGAGCTTTGTGCCTGATGCTCCTGGAGTCGCTGATCCTGTTGGTATTCTTAAAGATGGAGTTATCTTGTCAGCTATTTCTCCGGATCTGCGACGTGTGTTGCAGAGATTTCAGGCTGATAGGCCTGAGTCTTGTCCACCTGACAGACTGTTTGTCCCGGATAAGTGGACCAGCAGAGTCATTTCCGAGGTTCATTCCTCGGTGTTGGCAGGTCACCCGGGAATTTTTGGCACCAGAGATCTGGTGGCCAGGTCCTTTTGGTGGCCTTCCTTGTCAAGGGATGTGCGGTCATTTGTGCAGTCCTGTGGGACTTGTGCTCGAGCTAAGCCTTGCTGTTCTCGTGCCAGCGGTTTGCTCTTGCCCTTGCCTGTCCCGAAGAGACCTTGGACACATATCTCCATGGATTTCATTTCTGATCTTCCGCTATCTCAGGGCATGTCCGTTATCTGGGTGATATGTGATCGCTTCTCCAAGATGGTCCATTTGGTTCCTTTGCCTAAGCTGCCTTCCTCTTCCGATCTGGTTCCTGTGTTTTTCCAGAACGTGGTTCGTTTGCACGGCATCCCTGAGAATATTGTGTCAGACAGAGGATCCCAGTTCGTTTCCAGGTTCTGGCGATCCTTTTGTAGTAGGATGGGCATTGATTTGTCGTTTTCGTCTGCTTTCCATCCTCAGACTAATGGACAGACGGAGCGAACCAATCAGACTTTGGAGGCTTATTTGAGGTGTTTTGTCTCTGCTGATCAGGACGATTGGGTGACATTCTTGCCGTTGGCTGAGTTTGCCCTTAATAATCGGGCTAGTTCCGCCACCTTGGTTTCGCCTTTTTTCTGCAACTCTGGTTTCCATCCTCGCTTTTCTTCGGGTCATGTGGAGCCTTCTGACTGTCCTGGGGTGGATTCTGTGGTGGATAGGTTGCAGCAGATCTGGAATCATGTGGTGGACAACTTGAAGTTGTCACAGGAGAAGGCTCAGCGCTTTGCCAACCGCCGCCGCGGTGTGGGTCCCCGACTACGCGTTGGGGATTTGGTATGGCTTTCTTCCCGCTTTGTTCCTATGAAGGTCTCCTCTCCCAAATTTAAACCTCGTTTTATTGGGCCTTACAAGATATTGGAAATCCTTAATCCTGTATCTTTTCGTCTGGATCTTCCTGTGTCGTTTGCTATTCACAATGTATTTCATAGGTCCTTGTTGCGGCGGTACATTGTGCCTGTAGTTCCTTCTGCTGAGCCTCCTGCTCCGGTGTTGGTTGAGGGCGAGTTGGAGTACGTGGTGGAGAAGATCTTGGATTCTCGCCTCTCCAGGCGGAGGCTTCAGTACCTGGTCAAGTGGAAGGGCTATGGTCAGGAGGATAATTCCTGGGTGGTCGCCTCTGATGTTCATGCGGCCGATTTAGTTCGTGCCTTTCATGCCGCTCATCCTGATCGCCCTGGTGGTCGTGGTGAGGGTTCGGTGACCCCTCACTAAGGGGGGGGTACTGTTGTGAATTTGCTTTTTGCTCCCTCTAGTGGTTACTAGTTTTTTGACTCTGGTTTTTCTGTCATTCCTTTTATCCGCACCTGGGTCATTAGTTAGGGGTGTTGCTATATAAGCTCCCTGGACCTTCAGTTCAATGCCTGGCAACGTAGTTATCAGAGCTAGTCTGCTGTGCTCTTGTCTACTGATCCTGGTTCCAGTTATATCAGCTAAGTCTGCCTTTTGCTTTTTGCTATTTGTTTTGGTTTTGTATTTTTGTCCAGCTTGTTCCTAATCTATATCCTGACCTTTGCTGGAAGCTCTAGGGGGCTGGTGTTCTCCCCCCGGACCGTTAGACGGTTCGGGGGTTCTTGAATTTCCAGTGTGGATTTTGACAGGGTTTTTGTTGACCATATAAGTTACCTTTCTTTATTCTGCTATCAGTAAGCGGGCCTCTCTGTGCTAAACCTGATTCATTTCTGTGTTTGTCATTTCCTCTTACCTCACCGTCATTATTTGTGGGGGGCTTCTATCCAGCTTTGGGGTCCCCTTCTCTGGAGGCAAGAAAGGTCTTTGTTTTCCTCTACTAGGGCTAGCTAGATTCTCCGGCTGGCGCGTGTCATCTAGAATCAACGTAGGAATGATCCCCGGCTACTTCTAGTGTTGGCGTTAGGAGTAGATATATGGTCAACCCAGTTACCACTGCCCTATGAGCTGGATTTTTGTATTCTGCAGACTTCCACGTTCCTCTGAGACCCTCGCCATTGGGGTCATAACAGGTGGCGTCACGAACATTATCCCTTTAAAGACCTTTCCCCTTTTACAACGGACCTCCAGAGGGCCACGGACCAGGTCAGCAACTGTGACATCCCCCTTGAGAACCGAAGGATCCGGTACCGAGTACCCCACTGCCCTACGGGGGCGCACAAGAACCTTCGTTCCTGTCTCGAATCACTGACAGTTTGAAACAGGTTTTTCTCAAGAATATCCCTGTATTTCACACCATCCATCTTCCCCTAAACTCAGATCATATTCCCTACTCCCTACTCCCCCCAAAAAATCACCATACCATGATGCGGCAACCTCATGTTTCATTGTGGGGATGGTGTTCTTGGGGTAAAGAGCTGTGTTGGTTTGGCAACAGACATAGCTTTTACCTTGGTGGACAAAAAGTTCAATTTTGGTCTCATCTGATCACAGCACCTTCCTCCATTTGGGGAGTCTCCCACATCTTTTGTCAAAATCCAAATGAGCCTTATAATTTGTGTGTGTAAGTAAAGGCTTTTTTCTACCCACTCTTCCATAAAGGCCACCTCTATGGAGTGTATGGCCTATTGTGGTCGTATGCATAGATACTCCAGTCTCTGCTTGGGAACTCTGCAGCTCCTTCAGGGTTACTTTTGGTCTCTGTGCTGCCTTTCTGATAATGACCTCCTTGCCCAGACTGAGAGTTTTGGTGGGTGGCCCTCTCTTGGCAGGTTTGCTCTGGGTGGTACCATATTCTTTCCATTTGATAATAATGGATTTGAAGGTGCTCTGGGGGATCATCAGAGATTGGGCCATATGACACTTAGATTGCACACAGTTGGACTTCGTTTCACTAAGCATGTGACTTATGAAGGTAATTGCTTGCACCAGAAATTTTTGGGGTCTTCATAGCAAAAGGGGTGACTACATATGCACATGCCAATTTTCAGTAATTTGATCCAATAAATTTAATTCATGCCTATATTTTAATCATTTCCCTTCACCTACTTAGACTCTTTAGTGCTGATGCATCACACACAAATCAGATTGCAAAAATATTTAAACACTGGTTGTAATGTAACAAAATAGGTAAAAAGCCAAGGGGGTGAATACTTTTGCTAGCCACTGTATACTGTGGATATACACACTGCGGATATACACACTGCTCAAAAAATAAAGGGTACACAAACAACACAATGTAGCTCCAAGTCAATCACATATCTGTGAAATCAATTTATCCAGTAATGAAGAAATTGATTATTAATCTCCTGTTGTTGTGCAAATGGAGCAAACAACAGGCAGAAATGATAGGCAATTAGCAAGACAGTCCCTATAAAAGGAGTGGTTCTGAAGGTGGTGACCACAGGCCATTTCTCTGTTCTCATCATTTTTGGCTGCTGTTTTGGTAATTTTTTTGAATTTTTTTGCATTTTGTCATTGCTCTCACCTTAAGAGGTACAGTAGCATGGAGTGGTGTCTACAGTGCAACCCACAAAAGTTGCTCAGGTAGTGCATATCATCCAGGATGGCACATTCTATGCAAGCTGTGGCAAGAAGAGTAGCTTCCAGGAGACGTGGAAGGGGTCGTAGAAAGGCAACAACCCAGCAGCTGGACCGCCACATCCTCCTTTGTGCAATGTTGAACAGGAGAAGCAATTCAGAGCCCGGCAAAATGACCTCCAGCAGGCCACTAACATCCATGTGTCTGCTCAAACTGTCAGAAACAGAATCCACGAGGGTGGTATGAGGACCTCACATCCATAAGTGGGTGTTGTGCTTACAGCCCAACACCATGCAGGGTGATTGGCTTTTGCCAGGAAACTCCAAGATTGGCAGATTTGACATTTGCACCCTGTGCTCTTCATGGATGAGAGCAGGTTCGCCCTGAGCAAATGTGACAGACGATACAGTCTGGAGACGCTGTAGAGACCGTTCTGCTGCCTGCAACATACTCCAGCATGACCGGTTTGGCAGTGGGTCAGCAATGGTGTGGGGGAGGCATTTCTTTGGGCCTCCATATGCTAGCTAGAGGTATCCTGACTGCCATTAGGTACCGGGATGAGATCCTCAGACCCATTGTGAGGCCATATGCAGGTGCAGTGGGGTCTGGGTTCCTTCTGATGCATGACATGCTAGGCCTCATGTGGTTAAAGTGTGCCAGCAGTTCCTGCATGATGAAGGCATTGATGCTATGGACCAGCCTGCACGTCCCCAGACCTGAATCCAATCGAGCACACCTGGGACATCATGTCTTGTTCCATCCACCAACGCCACATTGCACCATAGACTGGCCAGGAGTTGACTGATACTTTAATCAAGGTCTGGGAGGAAATGCCTTAGGAGAACATCCGCCGCCTCATCAGGACCATGGCCCAAGCATTGTAGGGAGGTCATACAGGCACATGGAGGCCACACACTACTGAGCATCATTTCTTTGTCTTGTGGCATTTCCACTGAAGTTGGATCAGCCAGTAATTTGATTTTCCACTTTGATTTTGAGTTTCATTCCAAATCCAGACTTCCATGGGATGTTAATTTTAATTTACATTGATCATGTTTTATTGTTCTCAACGCATTGCGCTATATAATGAATAAAGATTTGCAACTGGAATATTTTATTCACTGATATCTAGGGTGTGGTCTTTAGCTTTCCCTTTATTTTTTTAGCAGTGTATATAAATATATATATTACATTGTTTCCTATTTTAATATGTGTACCACCATCCCTTATTACATAGCATCTTCTCGTTATGTATAGTGCTGCTCCATCAGCAGTCATTTTACATCTAATAATAGAAACCTATGTAAAAGAAAGGGTGCTATGAATAGTAAAAAAAACAAGAGAATACGTTATGTCTTGGAGGATGCTATACATGACAAGAGATGATACTATGTAATAATGGGTTAGCCCTATCCATAATAACAAAGGATGCTATAAAATAAGGGATGGTGCCATTCATAAGAGGGGAGGAAGTTCTACAATAATGAGTCGGTACTATACATTACAACATAGAATGCTATATAATAAGGGACAGTGCCATATATAACTACAGAGAAAGCTACGTAATAAGGGACAGTGTTAAACATAATAACAGAGGAAACTGTAATAAAGGATGACACTATGCACAGCAAGAAAGGAAACTTTATACTAAGCAAGGGCACTATACATTATAAGTGAATACACTACATATTAAGGGACTGTGCTATACATAACAGGGGTACATTCATCTAACCGTGTGTAGTGTCAGTGTGCTACCCAATTTTTTTCATGGACTACACGGAGATGCATTGCGTATGTTCTATCCTGCTCTCCAAAACCCAGTCAGAATAGGACATGCTCTGAGTCTCGCAGATCTCTTTCTTGGATTTCTGTTTTTCACTAATGTGTGAATCGATCTATGAAACTCTACAAATCTGTGCGCCCCCTAGTAAAAAAAAAATCTGGCAGCTCACAGACATTTCACACAAATGTGTGAGTGCACAGACAGTATAGATACAGAATAATATTTACATCCTGTGACCTATCGTTGATGCCTCATCTGAGTTTTCTGTTACTTCTCCATCTGGTCAGACCTTGATGGCAACGTCTTCCAGCCATGACTCATCTTGCTGCACTGATCACCACTAGGGTTGAGCGAAACGGATCGTTCATTTTCATAAGTCGCCGACTTTTGGTAAAGTCGGCGTCTCATGAAACCCGACCCGATCCCTGTGTGGGGTCGGCCATGCGGTACGCGATCTTGGCGCCAAAGTCGCGTTTCGTATGACGCGTTTAGCGCCATTTTTACAGCCAATGAAGGAGCGTGGGCAGAGTGATGACATAGGGGTTAGGGTGTGCACGCCTATCATTATTTTATCGCTTGTGCGCAGTAGCGATTTGGAATGTGTAAAACTAAATTTTCTGTGCTGGGACAGAGGAGGGGGGGGGGGGGGGGGGAGAGAGAGAGAGAGAAAAAAAAAACAAAAAACCATTGACGTGCATAGGGTTTCGTGTTCCGGCCGATCCTCGACTTTGCGCAGTAATCGGCCGATTTCGCCCGACTCGACTTTTCCAACAGTCGGGTTTCGTGAAACATGACTCGACCCTAAAAAAGTCAAGCTCGCTCAACCCTAATCACCACTGCTCAGCCTCTGAAACTCAAAAGGTAACAAGTAATGTATATACACTTTTGCCTCCTAAATAAAAAAAAATCCCCACACTGCACCAATGAATACAAATATGTATCCCACCATTAAGATACTATTAGCTACACATCATTCAAAATATAAATTGATAAGTCAGCTCTGTTCCATCATTACCCATAATTTCACCACCCCCTTAATTAATTACAGAGCATTCTATACCTCCTATAAACCCCCTTCCTCATCTTGCTCTCCACACTGTGTTTAAAGAAAAACCACTCACTTCTCCGTACATTCTCCTGCAGGATTGTTTCCTTCTTCATCTTCTTGCTAGGTACTTTTTAAATGACGCATGTGGTGTGCTGACATCATAGAGAGAGCGCCGGGCAAGAAGCTCTGCTGCCATTTTCTACTTTAGGCAGTGGAACTGCCTGTCACATCTCCTATGATCAGGCCAATCTGGCCATGCCTAGGAGCCTCGAGCTCCAAAAAACAGGCCAGATTGCCCTTATTATAAACTGACCCTGCACAGGTCCCACTCCACCTCTGGCCCCAATGCAGCAGCACCGGTGGAATGTTTGCCACTTGTTCTCCTCATCAGCTGTTATGTTGGTGCGTTTTCTTCCATGAACTGCTCGCTTTGGGTCCTATCAAAACATTTCTATAGGATTAAGGTCAGGACTTTGACATTCCAAAACTTTAACTTCATTATTCTTTAAACATTCTTTTTTAGAACAGCTTGTGTGCTTTTCGGCCGTTGTCTTGCTGCCTGACCCACATTCTATTAAGATTCAGTTCCTGTACAGAGATCTGGACATTTTTCTTTAGAATTTACAGATAAAATTAAGAAATAATTGCTTCATTAATGATGACAATCAGTCCTGGATCAGATGCAGCAAAACAGGCTCAAACATTGATCCTTTTATCACCGTGTATCACACATGGTATAAAATATATATAAAATGCTGTAATGTAGTGTTTTTCTTCTCATTTAAAACATTAAAACTATATTTTTGCCTCCTCTGTTCGTAATAACATTGTTCCCATAGTCTTTTGGCTTGTCCACATGATCCTTAGAAAACTGCACATAGACAGCATTGTTCTTTTTGGAGAGTTGTGGCTTTCTCCTTGCTATCCTGCCATGCACACCATTGTTGTTCAGTGTTCTCCTGATGGTGGATGTGAGAGATGTCTTTAGTGACTTAGAGTGATCTTGTAGACTATTATAAGCCTAGATTTCGGGGTGATCTTTGTTGGTCAACCACTCCTGGGGAGGGTAATAAAAGTCTAGCATTTCCTCCATTTGTCCACTGTCTTGCTGTCTCTAGATTGCTGAAGAACATGCTGTTCTGAGATTATTTTGCAAGCTTTTCCAGCCCCATGAGCATTAACAACTATTCTTTTGAGGTTCTCAGAAATCTCCTTTGTACGTGCCATGATACACTTCCACAAACAAGTGTTGTAAAGATTATACAGCACACCACACCTGATTATCATCCCATTGGCTGAAATCCTAATTTACTTTCAAATTATCTGCCAATGTTAAAGATCAGCCAGGGAGTCCTAATACAGGGAGGACTAGCACCATGACAAGATAGAGGGAGGGAGTGAGAGGGTTAACATAAAGGTCAACAAAGGCACAGACGTGTAATGTGTCCAGTGGGGTAGGGCCAAGGGATGTGATTGGTTAGGGGTTGGGGCATGTGGGGATAGGTCATAGAACCTTTGTAAGATGTGGGTGTGCTGGAGATGGGCGCAGTGGCACATGCAGCAGCAGGGTCCAGGCATGTAGAGCTCCATCTACAGGTGGGTCCTATGATCAGAATGCAGCTATGGAAATGAGAGCTTCTAGGAGCGTGGATCAGGACGCAGCAGCATCAGCGGATGAGAAGCTGGAAACAAGCAGCGTGGCGGCTGATCCGAGGATTCCTCTGAGTGAGCGGGTTAACATAAAAGTCAACAAGGGTGCAGAAGTGTAATGTGGCCAGTGGGGGAGGGCCAAGGGATGTGTTTGGTTAGAGGGTTGGGGAATGTGGGGATGGGTCATAGGACCTTTATAAGGTGTGGGGGGAGTAATTTACCTCCTCTTTGTTCCAGTCAGCGAGACACACAGGACACAACAAAGGCAGCTGTTGCAACGTCTGGAGTAATGGCAGAGCTGATGGAGCTGGTGCAGGTGGCGTTGGCGGTCCATGGATTAAACATCATGCTGAAGCACCTATGTGCAGCCTGCAGGGACCATCCTGGAGCTGCAGGAACATCTTACCCCTGGCAGCTTGCACTTGTCGGTCACAGCCACAGGAGCGTTATACACCTTAGGGAGCCTGGAGTAGCAGGAAAAGATCTAGAAGTCCCCTTGAAGACCCTCCGGGGCTGGAGGAGATGGCCACATGCTCTGCCTCTCCCCCAGTCACCGGGAGGAATCCTCGCCAGAGACGCGGCGTTCCAGAAGTGGGCATGGGCGAGATGCAAACTACATCCAGTTCGCAGACTGGGATCCGCTGCAGGGGCACAGTGGTCCCTAGTGATGGAGAGGCAGGGGGCCAATCATGCCAAAAAAAGTGGAGAAGAGCGGCCATCCCGTACATGCAAAGGGAGTTGAGGTCAGCGGGCATGCTGGAGATGGGCACTGTGGCACATGCAGCAGCAGGCTCGGTCCAGGCATGCAGAGCTCCATCTACAGGCGGGTCCTATGATCAGAATGCAGCTATGGAATTGAGAGCTTCTAGGAGCTTGGATCAAGAGGCAGCAGCATCAGCGGATGAGGAGCTGGAAACAAGCAGCAAGGCTGCTTATCCCAGGATTCTTCTGCAGCAGCCTGGTGAGCATGTTAATAATGTATTCAATTTGCCTTTTGTAGTGAATGTTGCTAGTGGTAGTGGTGTTAGTACTGTGGAAGGTGTGGTATGTGATAGGCAAGATCATATGGCTAGTTCATCTGATTTGTGGGGTCAATTGTTTGGTGGGATTAGTAGCAGGGTGCGTAGGGTTGGGTAACATGCAGTCCCGGGTGGGTCCTTGGGTGCCTCCGGCACAGACAGGGGTAGTGGCAGAGCAGTATGCGGTGGTGAAAAAGGGAGTTCCAAGTGGGCAACATCAGGCTGGTACGTCCGGGACAGGTTTGGAAAAAACTCAAAAGAAAGAAAAGGAGGATGAGGTAGTACGTTTAGATGATCGGACAAGAAGTGAGGTCTATGTATGTTTTGAAGGCCCTTTGAGGGTGCATCTGAGGCAGGAGGTAGAGGATGAAATTTGGGAAGGGGAATATGTGGAAATATTTTCACTGCTTCCTTTGGAAAAATTTAACTTGAATAAAGTAAAGCCTAGCAATAATAATAAGGAAAGAGATGAGGAGGAAACTAGGAGGTATCTGCTGATACCGAGGACGTTTGCAAACTGGTTAAAGGCATTAGCTATTCTAGCAAGTGTGATGGTGTGATATGCTATGTGGGTATCATTTTTGTGTATATTTCTATTTTACTTATTTTCATGGTGTTCTCTTGTAGAAGGAGTTATTTGCTAATTGATGAATAGCTGTTGCTGCCATCTGATATCAGCCCCCACAGCACTGTATTGTTTGCTAATATGCTAATGACATGTTGACCTAGCTTGTTGAAACAATGAGCCCCTGAGACCTTCCCCCTCGTGACCTGTGAATGAGGAGGGAGACTTTTAAAATATCAGGGAGGTGAGACACAGATCAGTCCTGTGTGGAATGGTGATGTGTTCACAGCATCTCAGAGAGAAAGAAGAGTATATGGACTATGCTATCCTCAGGCTGCTGGATTGTTGGACTTTTATCCTGTTACTGAACTGCATTCATGTTCTGGACTATTTTATCCTTTGTGTGGTGGATTGTATATGGACCTTTCGTATTTTTGCCTAAATAAAGGTCTTGGGATTGTTTAGTCTTCGCTGGCTCTGTTGATTGTGTGGTACTGGAGAAGGACCCCGTGACACAAGTGTGATAGGGGAGAAGGAGTCGGAGCATTGTTCAGTGTTCAGCTATTTTTTAAATATATGGATATGATAGGGGAGGCGTATAGAGTATATGGGGCAATAGTGTGGCTTAGATACGATGAGCAGTTTAGGCAGCGCAAGGCGTTGAGGCTGGGCATGAGATGGGACCATAATGATATATCCATGTGGATGCACCTCATGATGGCTCTGGCTTCACAGCCTTTTTGAGGTAGTGCTGGGGCTTTCAGTGCATCAAATGAGCCCCCAGCAGCTTACATAAAGAGTGTGTGTTGGTAATTTAACAAAGGCCAATGCAAGTTTGGACCCTCGTGTAAGTTCAAACACGAGTGTTCAGGCTGTGGAGGTAGTCACAGATTGTCCAAATATTTTAGGCAAGCAAAAGGAAACTCAGGGGAGGCTGTTGAAAAAAGGGAGGACTCTGAGGAGGGTCATAGCGATGCTTCCTTTTTTAAGTAGATATGTGGATGCTGCTGAGCTAATTTGGGTTGGTTTTTCGGAGGGCTTTAGGATACTATTTGATCTTCAAGCGCCAATTTTCAGGCCAGGTAGTTTGAAAATGGCTAGGATATACCCCAGAGGTAGTGAAGGGGAAGAATGCGAAGGAAACTGAGCTAGGTCGTAAGGCAGGTCCATTTCGGAACCCTCCGTGGCCTAATTTGAGGGTATCACCATTAGGCGTGGTTCTGAAGTGGGAACCTAAAAAGTTCAGGCTTATTAACCACTTGTCTTACCCGGCGGGTGTCAGTGAATAACGGCATTGATCCAGAACTGTCTTCTGTTTCGTATGTGTCATTCGATAAGGCAGTGGAATTGGTGTGGTTAAATGGGAATGGGGCTTTGATGGCAAAATCTGACATCGAGGCAGCATTTTGTTTGCTTTCTGTGCATACCGACAGTTTCCATTTGCTGAGTTGTATGTGGGATTTTGATTGTTATTTACTAAAAGGTTGTTCAGTTTCTTGTTCTTCTTTTGTTGAATGGGCAGTGAAGGATGTGGCGGGAATTTCCTCCAAAATTCATTATTTACATGATTTTTTTCTGTGTTGGCCCGACAGGGTCAGCTGCTTGTTCAAATTTGTTGTTTACATTAGGGAAGGTAGAGGTAGCTTTTGGTATTCCTTTGTCACCGGAAAAGACAGAGAATCCTTATACGGTGATGCGTTTTTTGGGGATCGAGATTGATTCGGTAGCAATGGAATGTAGGCTTCCTGAGGAGAAGCTGGTGGATCTGAGGTTAGTGGTTGTAACATTGAAGCAGGCTAAAAAAGTACATTTGAGAGATGTTCAGTCATTATTGAGGAAACTCAATTTTACTTACCGGATTATGCCCATGGGACAAATTTTTTTAGGCATCTAGCAGTTGCAACAGCCGGTATAAAGTCAAAAGGGTATTTTGTGAGAGTGGGTCGAGAAGTAAAAGCTGACATGGCAGTATGGGAGGCCTTTTTATCAAGGTCGACAGGTTTCGGTATTTGGTTCTGTGGGCGGATATCTTGGGATTGGAGTGTCCTGACTGGTTGTGGACTCTGATAACAGTGGAATTTTGGAACTGATTAAACGTTCAGTGACAGCGGCGACATGGGCCAAGTATCAGAGAGTATGGCAAGAGTGGGAGTGTTCTAGTGTTAATTCAGGGTTGGGTCCGTCATCTGAAAATCAGTTGTTTTTGGTTTTGCTCATGATCGGTCAGGATTTTGTTGAAGGAAAATCGGCATCGGCAGTAATGCAGAAGATGGCGGCACTAGTGTTCTTGTTCAAACTACAGGGTGTAAGGGATGTGACAAAAGATTTTTGGGTGAGACAGGAGTTGAGGGGTTTCCAGAAGTGTGCATGTAAAAGAGACTGGAGGAAGCTAGTCTCATTTCAGCTAATGGATGAGATTTTATCCTGATTAAGTAATGTATGTTTAACTGATTATGAGGTGTCGATGGCACGTTTAGGATAAACGAGTTGGTAAGCTCCTCTAGAAAAGCCCAGGGTGGGTTGAAAGTCAGTGAAGTGAGTTTACAGGAGGACAGAATGGAGTGCTTTTTGAGGTGTTCTAAGACTGATCAATTTGGGAGGGATAAGCTGATAGTGTTTTATGGTATAATCGATCATAGGTGTTGTCCAGTAAAACTGGTGGCTAATTTTTGCATATAAGAAGGGGATACCCAGATTCTTTGTTACAGCATTTAGATGGTTCAGTTGTATCCAGATTTCAGTTTGTTGCAATAGTTCAGGGGTGTTTGGCACGATTGGGAAAAAAGCCCGACGAATATGGGTCGCATTCATTTCGAATCGGTGCTGTGACATAGGCGTCACGCTGGGGGTTGAGTGAGGAATTGGTGCGGTGCATTGGGTGCTGGGAGTTGTCTAGGTTTAGAACTTATGTTCGTCCTTCTTTAGTTACATGGTGAGTTATAGGAGTGTTTTCTGTTTTATATGCCTTCTGATGGAGTTGGTTGTTTAGATTGGATTCTCAGTAACCTGTTTGTTTTCTGGGGGCATTGCGGGATGATGTTCGCCCTGACAATCGGCAGCTCGGACAGGATAGATCGGCAGCATCAGTCAGGTGGTTGGGAATTCGCGGCATGACATGGAGTAGGGTGCCAGAATTTTCTTATTACAGTCGGGTGGATCGGTCTCCTGATATTTTAGTGTTTCAAGTTGGTGGGAATGACATTGGCGTGAAATCTTCCAGAGAATTAATTTGAGATATTAAATTTTATATTCTGCGTCTATGGTCATCATATCCGGGGATCGTGGTGGTATGGTCGGACATTGTGACGAGATAAAAATGGAGATACACAAGGTCTGTGGATAGTCTTAATAAGACTAGGATTAAGGTTAATAAACCAGTGGCTCAGTTCGTGGTTAGGAATGGTGGAATCATGGTACGTCATAGGGAGTTGGAGACTCCCTCTTCGGAACATTTGAGAAGTGATAGGGTACATCTGAATTAAATAGGCACAGACCTGTGGATGTTGGGGTTACGTGAAGCTATAGAACAAGCGGTGGTGGTGTTGCGAGACCGGTCCGTGTAAAGGGTTTAAAGGCCTGGTCTGTGGCGGGGAATAGGTCTGGGTCAGAGGCTCTTTAAGTGTATGACCTTTGCGTAAATGGCATTTTGGGGGATAGTAATAGTGGTTATATCCAAATTTAGTGGCGGGCTTAGGTCCTGCACGGTCACGGGTATTGATCGGGTGGTATCAATACTCTTACTCCCTGGACTGGTGTGGTGCGGCCAGGAAAAAAGGTTATTGGTAGTGGGGTTTGCCTCTGGCCTAGATCTATTAGCCTGTATGTAAATGTAAATAAATGTTTGCTGTATTTATTTGTTGTGGGGTCGCCATTTGTTGCCGGCATCCCTGTTTGGTTATGCACATATTTAATAAAAGGCTGATGTGGCCATTTAATTCAAGTCACAAGCAGTCATGTGACTTATTTCCGCGTTCAGTGGTCCAGGGGAGCGCGTTTATGGGTGGAAGATATAATGAGGAGGACCAAATCCCTCTTAATTTGTCAAGTTTTGAATACTTTTTGCCACTCATAAACAAGTGATATTGGATCATTTTCCTTAGTTAAAAATGACAAAAGTCTAATATTTTTGACTTGTTTGATTTGGTTCTCTTTATCTACTTTAAGACCTGTGTGATAATCTGATGTTGCTTTGGGTCAGATTTATGTATAAATGTGGAAAAGCTATATTAATGGGACCTCTCTTTGTTGGAGGCATGGTGTCACGTTTTGAGCGGACTGGCTTCTTCCATTTACAACTGCTCGTAAGACAGGTTTTAATGCTCTTTTAAATGCCCCGACAATGTGAAAAGGGCCATCACATGAGCGCAATCTGTTAGTAGGTGCTAAGATTGATTTGCTTTTGTTTCAAAGGATAAGTAATTGGCCGTTCAGTGAGCCACCGGGAAGAAAGTGAATAAGTACGAGTTCTTGTGATCAGTTCTGTCATTCAAGTATTGATTACAAAGGTTAGAGTCATTGAGACCACACAAATAAAGCCAATTATAATAGTTTATTTTGCAGTTGAAATTCAGCATAGCCCGACTCCATGTGAGAGCATTTAACTGCACTGAACATGTGTACGCCTATGTAGTAGCATAGTGAACAGAAAATAAGTTATTACAAAGATTTATTTTCTTTTGTACATGAAAAAATCATTACATCTGGAAGATATTTGGTCATCTTTAAAAAAAATTGTTTTTAGTTGAAATTCAGTTTTAAACTGACAGCTGTCCATGTCATCAAATCACAGTCACATATGGAACCTATTTGCCTTTGTATAAATGGCAACAAACACATCATACTGTGAGCTGCTATCGCATGGAATTACAACTAGTGTGCTTTTTTCCATTTTGAATTCCACTACAGGTGCAAAAAGATCTTCTGCTGATACTGCACATAAAAGTAATCATGGAAACATAATCATAAAAGCCATTGTCTGATGGACAAAATCAATCCATTACAAGAAAAGTCATATTTTAAATGGAAATGTAGTTGTTATATGATGTTTGTAATATTCCAAAAAGCTTTTCAATGTTCAATGAAAAAAAAAATCAAATAAAAGCAGATGAAATGGAGAGCTTTCCCTGAGAAAGTGTAGCCTATCTTGCCAGAAGATAATGGCTTTCTTCAGCCCGATCAAAATTCTTGATTTAACGCCTAGGCTCAATTACTCATTCGGATAGATTTTTGCACTTCAGGTTACTGTTTGCAAATTCAATTCCAGATGTTCTTTAGTTCCATTGTGCTCAGGTATAGCAAGCTTGTAATGTTAGGGACACCCCATATAAAACATACATACTGCACCAAATAATCAGCATGTATCATTATATGAAATAGCACACAATGTATGAAATTTGCTTATCTGATCTTTTAATATTGTGAAGTTTGAAGGCAGCTCAAAAAAGGTTAAAAACGTCGTGGTCACCCTGTGTACAGTAACATACTGTACCTTTTCCAGCTAAAGAGTTTGAAGAGGTGGTCCAAAGACAAAGTCATTTTCTTCCTAATGTATTAGTGCATTTTTTTCTCTACTTCCTGTGTGATGACAAATCATTTGGGTATCCCAGTGCATGCGGTGATACTCAAACGAAGCGTCATCAGGGATCAAAGTCTGTGGTCACTGTCACAGCCCCTGCCCCCTCCCTGAGACATCATCAGTGACACTTGTTTCAGGGGCGGTCCTGCCCCTGCTGTCTCCTGTGCGCTGTCTCACCCGTATGATATGAGCAGCGCACTGTCTCACCCTTGTGCGCTCTGTTGTTTGCTTAGATGAATAGTAACAAGCCGGTAACAGAGTGGTGTCAGAATACCTGGCAGAGACCTGTGACGTCACTTGTAGGGTGGTGCTAGTCTCCTGCACTGCCGGGTATAGTGACACCGCTGTGTTCTTGGCTTATTAGTATTCATCTAAGCAGACAACAGCGTGCACACAGGGGAGACAGCGCACTGTGCATATCACACAGAGTAGAGTAAAAAATTAGCCTGCACACTGTTGTAGAAATGAGGTGCTGGTATAACGGACCTAGTGGTCCCTTAACTAAGAATTCAAAATTCACCGAATACTACAGTGGAATATCTTGCAGAAATCATGAAAATTTATTATAAATACATATGGGAGCAAAAAAGTATAGACAAGGAAAATTACTACAAGGAATGACGTTTCGACCCCTCCAGGGTCGTAATCATATGTTGCTGTGGAAGAAAAAACAAATCAAAATATAAATATAACAAAATGGTATGATTAAATGAATGACCTCATAAGCTAATAAAATAATGAAATGCCCCAAGGGTAAATCATAGTCTTATTACAAAGTCATAAACGATAAAATCACATGCATACATCAAAATTATACATCAAAAATATGGGGAAGCAGCAAAGCACATATGGGAGAAGAGTGGTAGAGATTTACCTTAGTCCAGATGTATATACAGAAAAGGGCACAAATTTGGAAAATAGAAGCACTGAAACATCCGCAGTGGCTGTAAGGAACAGTGATATGGTTCCTATATCCACCATTATACTATAACATAATCCCTTCCTTACACCATATTACCTGCTAATGGTTTGACTCATATAGCTCTCATTACTCTCATATTGTTGCCCAGCATCCTACAAAGCAACTTCTTTTTCTTATTGCTACATCTACATATCACTGATGGACATCAACACTTGGTCACTACACAGAGGGCTTCCCTGATGACCGGCGCAAGCGCAGTTATGTTCACTGGGGCGCATGCGCAGTCGTGCACATCGATAGCGACACGTCACTTGCGGGCTGGACATGACACTTCTGGCCTGGCAGCACATTACGCATTTAAATACCCCACATATACGCCCCGTAGGCATGCCACCACAGCAAGGTGCGGGAGCGCCACTCGATCACGCTACAACATTAGGTAAATATAGTTACTGATGCCAAATTACATTATACTACGGGCACAATAATGACCTGACTTGTAAATCCATAGGTCTCTAGCCATACCAGCTCATACGTACATATCCCTGGCACAGCAACCTGACACTATAGGTAATCGAGCTTTATATATACCACCTCTCTGCTTTTTTTATGACATAATCCCTAACAATATCACTGTTCCTTACAGTCACTGAGGATGTTACAGTGCTTCGATTTTCCAAATCTGTGCCCTTTTCTGTATATACATCTGGACTAAGGTAAATCTCTACCACTCTTCTCTCATATGTGCTTTGCTGCTTCCCCATATTTTTTATGTATAATTTTGATGTATACATGTGATTATATCGTTTATGATTTTGTAATAAGACTGTGATTTACCCTTGGGGCATTTCATTATTTTATTACCTTATGATGAGGTTGTTTATTTAATCATACCATTTCATCACACAGAGTAGACAGCACATGGGGAGACAGCAGGGAAAGTGCCGCCCCTGACACGAGCGTCACTGATGATGCTTCGTTGCAGGGAGGAGGCAGGGGCTGAGACAGTGACTGCATCCTCAGTCCCCTGCTCTGATGACGCTTCGTTTGAGTATCCCAGCATGTAATGGGATGCGCAAATGAATTGTCATCATCACACAGGAAGTAGAGAAAGAAAATACAATCGCTGTTAGAAAGTGTAGTTAAGGAACAGTACAGAATATTTAAAGCAAGTATATCAGAAAATAGTTAAGACTTTTGAGCAAATCAATTAAACCATTGAAAAAGGGCACTATCTGGCTGGGATTAAACGCACACAGTCTACTACAAATTGCTGTGAATCTGAGACAATAAGGCAGGTTTCACATGTGTGCGAAACAGACTATGTTTGGATTGGAAGACCCAGCCTGACAGCCATGTCTCCTGGCCTTTGCTAACTGCCTCATAGGCCTATATGAATCAGTTACCTCATGTTGGGAGAATTGGCAGTTGAGGCGGGTCTACCGATCTGAGCACAGATCCTATGTACACTGTCTATTGGTCTAGTGACAGGTTCACTTAAATGACCACTGCAATCCCAAAATTATTCAACTCTTTCAAGAAAAATGCCTTTTGTACTCAGTAGAGCACCTTTTGACTTTTATGACCTGCTGCAAATACAGGTTCTTGGAGAGTTCCTGAGGAATCTTAGTCTATTCCTCATTAGCTATGTAAGATGCCCAAGCGAGGTAGTCATGGGTGAGCTTCTATTTCCACTCGTTTTGGCATCCTACAGTCTACTCGTGTCCCAGTCCTGATGTGCTGCTGTGTGTGAGATGCATCACACTAACTTTAGGGCTGCAGACCTCTTCCTCTGACTCCAGGAACTCCTCTTCTGGAACCAGGGCAGCAATTGTGACAGGAGACACAATGTTCATAAAACAACCAACCTTTTACTTGGTGAATGGCAGTATTTACAGTATTTACAGGTAGATATAGAGGATAAAGCCCAGCCAGTTGTCATCTTTCCCACAGGTACTGGATACAACTTCAACCCTGGTTCTCGGTATATGTAGAATGTCCCTCTCACTAGCTTCTCTAGCCCTAGGGAATCTTCTCCACCACTAGCAGTGTATTAGCATTGCAATACCTTCCACCCCATGTAGTCTGAGTCCATCTTTCCCTGTACCTTCACAGGCTCAGTGCACCCCAGGCTCCAGATGTCCATCTCGAGGTTGCCCCAGGCCATTAGATGGAATCACACGGAAGGGTATTTTCAGCAGTTCACTGCTTTGAGTATTAGGCCCATGTTGTCCCTAGACTTCCTGTGTCAGAGGAAGCATAGCAGCCATGGCGCATCACCAAGTGTATGGTGTCACTGTAATGTCACTGGTGATCCCTATATTACCTGTACACTGACATTATATATACAGAGCTGCTTTGTATAATGTCTCTGGTGAACACTGTATTACCTGTATACTGACATTCCCTTCAACTTACTGCAATGTTGTAAGGGGTTGCAAAGACTGTAAAGATCCCCCACCATCCTCTCGGTTCAATGTAGATAATTGTGTTTATTTACTATCTAATGCTGCTATGTACATAACGTTATTTACTTATTGTTGCTGTGTGTATATTGTGAATAAAGGAAAGCATAGTAAACTGTTGGGGTCACTAGAGGGGGCACATTAAGAGCACATAGTATAGGCCTAGTAAATAGTTAATGTAGGAGGGGCCCACTGGGATAAGTGTAGTGAGCTTCCTGTTTGTAGTCAGTGGAGTCTGGGAGCTGAGACAGTCCAGGAGGGCCAGAGAGCCCAAACAGTCCAATAGGGCCTTAGAGCCTGGGGCAACATAGTGGGCCCCACCACGTTCCAAAAGAGAAGCCCAGCTGTCCAGGGTCAGCGGGTCAGAAGTGCAGCAGAGACAGAAGCAGTGAAAGAAGCAGTGACAGCGGTAGTAAAGCAGTTGCTATCGCAGGAGTCTCACAACAGGACAGTACGCAGATTGCTCCGAAAATGTGGCAGCTTACCACTTGGGCTGATGCCCTCATGTCTGGGGCAAAAACGGATGAGGGAACTCCTAAAGGTAGCCAAGCCGGACAGGGAGGATGCTGCAATGCTGTGCGGGATGGGACGTCCCTGGAACACCCTGAAGGATGCAGGGAAAAGTACAGTGAAAGAGAAGAAAATATGCTGTGTGGAATCTAATGTTGATGCTGCAAACGATATGGATGTGCTGTGAGAAGAAACCAGTAAAGTTATCTGTTTTAAGTTGAATGTGAACTCTGTCTCTATTTGTGCCACAACACCAGCAGCAGAATTTTGGCCACTCAGATGGGACCCTGTCAGTGCAGATGATGTAGATGAAAGTACGCCAAAAAGGGACACTGTGTTCATGTGGTGGGAGGCCAGAGCACGGATAAGCAGACACTCTCAGCCACGACTACAGCCCTGGCCATCCCTCACACTTGGCATAGTCGGCTGGATGCCTCAGCCTTGCAAAGTGAGGATGCCGTGAAGAAAGAAGATATTGATACCCCGAAAGTGACTTGCTTATCGGATGTGACAGAAACCCTGGATTTAACTGACATCTTGTTTGAAACCAAGATGGCAACCATGGGGATGGTGGAAAATGGCACCAAAACAGAGAATGATGACTGTGATCCCACCCTTCATGGGCATTCTGATGCTGAGGTGGTGCGTAATGTAGTCTGGTGACCCCACCCACGGTCCACCCATGGTGGGCTCACATGTGAAAGAGAAGTTCTCAACCCTCCCTGCAGAATACCAGAAAATGGGTGGAGTTGTTGGAAGTGGCCCCACCCTGGAAACGGTGGGGTCCAGAAGAAAACCCCGAGTGCAGCTGCGCAGCACCATTATGCGACATGAAAGAGGCCATGATGGAACACGCTTGCACTCGGCACTGCAGGGGCGAAAGCTGCGTGGAGTGGAGGTGGCGGCGGGAGGAAGAGAAGACGCGACCCGGGCGGCTGAGGGGAGTCATGGACAAGAGTTAGACTCACCAGTTACCTGTGTCACTGGAGGAGCAGTACAGGCAGTCGCTGGAGCAGGGACATTGTCCACCTGAGTCTCAACGTCATCGGGAGCCGGTACCAGAGTCACGACCATATCGGGAGCTGGAATCTTTCCATCGGGAGCCAGATCCTTTCCATCGGGGACCCTCGGGAACTGGAGGCTGGAGGACCAGAAGCAGCGACTGCCCTGGAGGAGTCTGTCAGAGATGGAGGCTGAGCCGGATGCTTTTCAACGAACACTGAAGTGCGCAGATGCAGCAGCGACGGAATATGGCAGTCCCAGGATGGGCACGGCCAGTGTTCTACAGGAAGAGAGAGTGAGTGCACCTCGTCCCTTGTCCCCAGAGGGTTGGTCCATGCCCCGGCCCTTCACTGCGGGAACTGTTGCTCGACCCCTCACCATGGACGAGTGGTCCACTCCACGATCTCAAACCCCAGAGACCAGGCCCAAGTCTAGAGTCAAGTCAGCCCTCGGTACCTCGCATTTTCATCACGCGGTGGAGGGCCCCTTCCCCTTCTCTGGACAGGCCGCCTGGATTGAGGGGTGATCTAAAAGAGTAAACAGCGGGAGAAAGAAGTGTGGGCAGAGTTGCACTGACCAGGTGGGGGTGCTATGGCTGGCCATAACACTCGTGGGCAACTCGTATTCAAAGACTTAGACCATGGGTACGGGTTCATAAGGGAGGTCGGCACCAATGACAAAATTTATGTAAATGCTGCTTCCGTAAAGTTCAGGAGACCCCTACACGAAGGGGACTGGGTATCCTTCTATAAGGAAGACAGCCCGTGAAGATACTTTGCGGTGGCTGTCACCTTGGCCCAGGAGGAGGATCTAGATAGGAACATGGGCACAGAACAGGCTCGGTCACCACCATGTTCTGTACACAATGACTGGGAAAAACTTTTCCTGCTGTGTCCTGGCAACCCACGACATCTACGGCTGCAAAGTCGTTAGCCCGAACCCGGGCATGGAGCTCGAAAGCCGAAGGCACGGCACGGGATGCGTGCCGTTGAACTGAAACTATTTTGTACTGATTAAAGGACGTTATGCTTGTTGCACTATTCTTTTGAACTGGACTGTTCCACGTCCCGGCAGGCAAAGGAGCCCTGAAGCATTCCCAGAGCTGGCAGCAATGAGGCCGGTATGGCCAGGAGTAGACGTTGTTGGTTTTTCTTTCTTTTTTTCTTCCATTTTAGTTTTGTTGCTCCTGTTGTGCCCTTACTGCTGGATAGCAGGACTCTGCCCTTGGATTGAGGACCAGACCGTGTGCGGCTGCAGCAAAAGACTGTGCTTCAGGAACAGGCAGTGCACATATGATAGAAGGGCAGTGCTATGTGCAAAGGAAGGGGGGAACCACCCTTCCTAAGGACCGAGGGCCTAGCAGTTAGGTCCTATCATTGTACATATGCTTGGGTCCCATGGAGAGATGGGACCGGGGCGCAATGGACTACAGGTGTCACCTGGAGGACTGTGTGCCAGGCACCTGTGACTTTAGTAGTGGACTCTACTGTGGAGCAAACTGGCATTCCCTGATCAAAGCTTGTGGCAACTGGTGTCTCCCACCGAGCCAAAGAAAAAAAGAGACTTTGTTTAAATGTTGTTTTTTACCTCCCTGCGTGGAATATTTAAATGTTACTAATACAGTTTTAGGTATTATGTGGTCGGGGATGACCATTCTTAAAGGAAGGGGGAATGTAATGGGTTGCAAAGACTGTAAAGATCCCCCACCATCCTCTTGGTTCAATGTATATAATTGTGTTTATTTACTATCTAATGCTGCTATGTACATAACGTTATTTACCTATTGTTGCTGTGTGTATATTATAAATAAGGGAAAGTGTAGTAAACTGTTGGGGTCACTAGAGGGGGCACATTAGGAGCACATAGTATAGGTCTAGTAAATAGATAATGTAGAAGGGTCCCACTATTATAAGTGTAGTGAGCTTCCTGTTTGTAGTCAGCGGAGTCTGGGAGCTGAGACAGGCCAGGAGGCCAGAGAGCCCAGTCAGTTCTGTAGGGCCTTAGAGCCCAGGGCAACATAGTAGGCCCCTCAACGTTCCAAAAGAGAAGCCCAGCCATCCAGGGTCAGTGGGTGAAAAGTACAGCAGAGATGGCAGCAGTGAAAAGAAGCAGTGACAGTGGTAGTAAAGCAGGAGCTATCGCAGGAGTCACAGCAGAACAGTATGCAGGTCGCTCCAAAAATGAGGCAGGTTACCACTTGAGCTGATATCCTCATGTCTAGTGCGAAATGGACGAGGGAACTCCTAAAGGTAGCCCAGCCGAACAGGGAGGATACTGCGATGCTGTGCGGGATGGGACGTCCCTGGAACACCCTGAAGGATGCAGGGAAAAGTACAGGAAAAGAGAAGGAAATATGCTGTGTAGAATCTAATGTTGATGCTGCAAAAAATATGGATGTACGCAGAGAAGAAACTAGTAAAGTTATCTGTTTTAAGTTGAATGTGAACTCTGTCTCTATTTGTTCCACAACACCAGCAGCAGAACTTCGGCCGCTCAGATGGGACCCTGTCGGTGCAGATGATGTAGCTGAAGGTACGCTAAAAAGGGGACACTTTTCATGTGGCGAGAGGCCAGGGTGTGGATAAACAGACACTCTCAGCCATGGCTACGACCCTGGCCATCCCTCACAATGTTACCCACGCATAGCTAGATTTATGCCTCAACAAGAGTGCAGATCATTCCCTATAATGGTTACAGCAGTGCTTCTATACCTTAAACAATAAGAATAATTCGTATCTCGCCTTCCCTTGCTCTGCGCTCCAATATGCTAGCGCACTGAAACTGGGAGACACAGTGGCAGGATGGGAGACACGGTTGCAGGATGGGAGACACGGGGCAGGATGGAGACACAGGTGTCAGGATGAAGACACAGGGGGCAGGATGGGAGACACGGTGGCGGGATGACAGACACAGTGGCAGGATGGGAGACATGGTGGCAGGATGGGAGACATGGCAGGATGGGAGACACAGGGGGCAGGATGGGAGACACAGGGGGCAGGATGGGAGACATGGTGGCAGGATGACAGACACAGTGGCAGGATGGGAGACATGGTTGCAGGATGGGAGACACGGCAGGATGGGAGACACAGGGGGCAGGATGGGAGACAGGTGGCAAGATGGAAGACACAGGGGGCAGGATGGAGACACGGTGGCAGGATGACAGACACAGTGGCAGGATGGGAGACATGGTGGCAGGATGGGAGACATGGCAGGATGGGAGACACAGGGGGCAGGATGGGAGACACAGGGGGCAGGATGGAGACACAGGAGGCAGGATGAGAGACACAGGGGGCAGGATGGGAGACAGGTGGCAAGAGGGAAGACACAGGGGGCAGGATGGAGACACAGGGGGCAGGATGGGAGACACGGTGGCAGGATGACTGACAGTGGCAGGATGGGAGACATGGTGGCAGGATGGGAGACATGGCAGGATGGGAGACACAGGGGGCAGGATGGAGACACAGGTGGCAGGATGGGAGACACAGGTGGCAGGATGGGAGACACAGGGGGCAGGATGGGAGACACAGGTGGCAGGATGGGAGACAGGTGGCAGGATGGGAGACATGGTGGCAGGATGGGAGACACAGATGGCAGGATGGGAGGCATAGGGGGGGCAGGATTGAGACAGGTGGCAGGATCATGGAGCAGGATGGAGACAGATGGGGCAGGATCACAGGGAAGGATGGAGACAGATGAGGCAGGATGGAGACAGATGGGGCAGGATCACAGGGAAGGATGGAGACAGATGGGGCAGAATGGAGACAGATGGGGCGGGATCACAGGACAGGATGGAGACAGATGGGGCAGGATCATGGGGCAGGATGGACACAGATGGGCCAGGATCAAGAGGCAGTATGGAGACACATGGTGCAGGATCATGGGGCAGGATGGAGACACATGGTGCAGGATCATGGGCAGGATGAATACAATGGAGACAGATGGGGCAGGGTCATGGACAGATGGGGCAGGATCACGGGAGAGATGGGGCAGAAATCTGTGTATAATGGCACTTATGGTGATATTAGTATTGTGTTTTGTTTATTAATGATCAGTATTGTAGCATTCAGTCACTATGTGGCAGTAATATGTTGTCCGGCCATGGTGTGGCGGTATTTGTTCCTTGTATGTGCTATTTGGTCACTATGTGGTAGTAATATGTGGTTTGGTCATGGTGTGGTGGTATTTGTTCCTTGTATGTGGTTTTATAGGTCACTATGTGGTGGTTATATGGTGTCTGGTCATGGTGCGGTGGTATTTGTCCCTTGTACAGTATGTGATATTATTGGTCATTTTAAAAATTGAAAAATAAATAAAAATATACCTAAATTGTATTGGAAAATCTTTTGGCCAAAACAAAAGCTGCTGGCTATATGTGTGCTCTGGTGATGGGAACTGTTAATGTGTGATTGGTGAGAAGTGCAGTTTATCCAAGACAGAGCGGTGTGCCTGTGGACAGAGGGATGGAAGACACAGGGGGCAGGATGGAGACACGGTGGCAGGATGACAGACACAGTGGCAGGATGGGAGACATGGTGGCAGGATGGGAGACATGGCAGGATGGGAGACACAGGGGGCAGGATGGGAGACACAGGGGGCAGGATGGAGACACAGGAGGCAGGATGAGAGACACAGGGGGCAGGATGGGAGACAGGTGGTAAGAGGGAAGACACAGGGGGCAGGATGGAGACACAGGGGGCAGGATGGGAGACACGGTGGCAGGATGACTGACAGTGGCAGGATGGGAGACATGGTGGCAGGATGGGAGACATGGCAGGATGGGAGACACAGGGGGCAGGATGGAGACACAGGTGGCAGGATGGGAGACACAGGTGGCAGGATGGGAGACACAGGTCGCAGGATGGGAGACATAGGGGGCAGGATGGGAGACACAGGTGGCAGGATGGGAGACAGGTGGCAGGATGGGAGGCATAGGGGGGCAGGATTGAGACAGGTGGCAGGATCATGGAGCAGGATGGAGACAGATGGGGCAGGATCACAGGGAAGGATGGAGACAGATGAGGCAGGATGGAGACAGATGGGGCAGGATCACAGGGAAGGATGGAGACAGATGGGGCAGAATGGAGACAGATGGGGCGGGATCACAGGACAGGATGGAGACAGATGGGGCAGGATCATGGGGCAGGATGGACACAGATGGGCCAGGATCAAGAGGCAGTATGGAGACACATGGTGCAGGATCATGGGGCAGGATGGAGACACATGGTGCAGGATCATTGGCAGGATGAATACAATGGAGACAGATGGGGCAGGGTCATGGACAGATGGGGCAGGATCACGGGAGAGATGGGGCAGAAATCTCCTGTGTATAATGGCACTTATGGTGATATTAGTATTGTGTTTTGTTTATTAATGATCAGTATTGTAGCATTCAGTCACTATGTGGCAGTAATATGTTGTCCGGCCATGGTGTGGCGGTATTTGTTCCTTGTATGTGCTATTTGGTCACTATGTGGTAGTAATATGTGGTTTGGTCATGGTGTGGTGGTATTTGTTCCTTGTATGTGGTTTTATAGGTCACTATGTGGTGGTAATATGGTGTCTGGTCATGGTGCGGTGGTATTTGTCCCTTGTATAGTATGTGATATTATTGGTCATTTTAAAAATTGAAAAATAAATAAAAATATACCTAAATTGTTGTGGAAAATCTTTTGGCCAAAACAAAAGCTGCTGGCTATATGTGTGCTCTGGTGATGGGAACTGTTAATGTGTGATTGGTGAGAAGTGCAGTTTATCCAAGACAGAGCGGTGTGCCTGTGGACAGAGGGATGGAACCTGGGTGGAGTCTTAATTGCCAGCATGTGGCCACGAAATTCCTAGTGGAAGCCCTGCCTGCTAGAGTCAGACCGCAACGGCTGTGCCATGTGCCTTTAATTAAATGTGCGCGCTGCCGTCACTCAGTACCTGGCTTCTCCTAACTCCTCCTTTCTAGTCCTGCACTTCTCTCGGCTGAACTGGATTTGCATAAGGACGCCAGGCCTCCTGGCTGACTTAGCTTTCCAGCCAGAGAGAGCAGTGTATGCTGTGCCTGGTCAGAAGTACTTGCAGGGGCGACACTGCACGTTTAATTGTGCTTGTGTGTCGCCCTGGCCGCGTCATTACTAGCATACACAGCCACACTGCGCGCCGCCATGTCTGTTGAAGTGACCGCACACTGGGGGAGTGGCCCGGACCCTGATGGTGAGTGGGCCCCTCTGACGGCCCAGGGCCGTGTCTGTGACTGTGGCGGTCCTGCACTATCACATGCCTGAGGAGCTGGTCGGGACACACACAGGCTGGGGGCAGGTGAGCGAGGCTTGTTGCAAGCTTCCCCAATCCCCATATTAAAAATATTTCTTTATTTTTTTAATTCTATATTTATAAATTTTAAACATACAATGAAGGTAAACTCACAGCTCGATAGATCACAGAGAACGTTGTCTCCTGTATATACATAGTTATACACGTCAGCTTGTACAAACAACAAGGGGAATGTAAGTAAATGATGTAATGAAAGTACATCACCCAGCTTTGCACGTAGACTTCCCCCTGCTCCTTGCTTTCACACGGTATGCCTTTCAGCTCACCCCAGCTTACCCTGTGATATTAATGACGTTGTTTACTCAGGCTTGATTGTATGCATCTGGTCCACCCTTAATTCACTGACCAAGATGAGCAGAGACCACTCCTCTCTGCTTCACACCTGAACGCACTTAGTTTTCCACATATTGCATAGCAAAAGTCTGCATGACTTTAGTCTGCAGTGTGATCCCTAGAAGTGTGTCCTAAAAGTGTGGCTTACATTAGAATTAAAACCTGAATTGAACCTGAAGGGAACTGAAGGTAACTGGCCAGTCACTGCAAACAATGTTTCAGTTTGTTTTCACTTTTACCCCTATAATCTTTCACTTTCTGCTACCTCCCCCAATCCCCACACCAAGTAAGGAACTGTTCATCTCCTCTTCAATCCTCCCCATCCATCTCACCTCCTCCTCAGAACTGTTCCTTAACATACAATCCTCTGTCTCAAAGCACAGGCAGCCCCCTCATGCCCTCTCCTGCTCCCACTTGCTAACACTAGCTCTGCTCCTTCTCACTGCTGGTGATATCTCTCCAAATCCTGGTCCTCCTCACCATATTCCCACAGTCATTTCTACCTCCCATCCACGCTCTATCACAAACTTCCGTAACCTCTCTAACTTTATACCCATTCACCCAGCCCCCGCTTCCCCAGTCCCACTAACAGGAGCTCTGTGGAACGCTCGCTCTGTCTGCAACAAGCTTTCCTACATCCATGATCTTTTTGTTACTACCAAACTTTCCTTCCTCGCCATCACCGAAACCTGGCTAACCCCTTCTGACACAGCCTCCCCTGCTGCACTCTCTTACAGTGGCTTCCACCTTTCTCACACACCCCGCCCCAGCAGCCAGCATGGCGGAGGAGTTGGTTTTCTCCTGTCAGATAACTGCTCATTCACCCCAATCCCACTGCCACCCTCTGTTACCCTCCCTTCCTTTGAGGTGCACTCTGTGCGCATCTACTCCCCCTCCAACCGCCAACTGGCTGCCATTTACCGCCCCCCAGGGCCAGCCACCACCTTCTTTGACCACTTCACCACCTGGCTACTTCATTTCCTTTCCGCGGACATCCCCACTATCATCATGGGCGATTTCAACATCCCCATTGACACTTCCCTCTCAGCTGCCACTAAACTTCTATCTCTCACTTCCTCCTTTGGCCTCACTCAATGGTCTTCTGCAGCCACTCACAAAGATGGTCACACACTGGACCTCATCTTCACCCGCCTCTGCTCCCTATCTAACCTCTCTAACTCACCTCTTCCACTCTCTGACCACAACCTTCTCACATTCTCATCTCTCTCCACTCCATGTCTACAATCCCCACCCCACAAACTTTCACACCCTCGCAGAAATCTTAAACACCTTGACCTACATTCATTCTCTGAATCCCTCCTGCCTCTCACAGACATAAGTTCCATTCACAATGCGGATGACGCTGCCGCTCTATATAACACCACAATAGCTGTAGCTTTGGAATCTGCTGCCCCACTTACACATACCAAAGCTCGCAAAATCAACAGACAGCCCTGGCACACCAGCCTGACCAAAGAACTGAGGCGAGCTTCCAGGGCTGCTAAGCGCAGATGGAAAAGATCCCACTCCAACGAGCTCTTCATCGTATTCAAACAGTCCCTCACTACTTTCAAGACCACACTCGCCACAGCTAAACAAACCTACTTCTCATCTCTCATATCCTCCCTGTCTCACAACCCTAAACAGTTATTCAACACCTTCAATTCTCTCCTCCGTCCCCCAGCACCTCCTCCCTCCACACTTATCTCCACTGAAGACTTTGCCTCATTTTTCAAGCAGAAGATTGATAGCATCAGAGACAGTTTTGGTCAACAACCCCCAGAGCCCTTCCTCCCGACTTCCCAGCCCTCCACCTCCAAAACCAACTTCTCCACCATTACAGAAGATCAACTCTCCACTCTACTCTCAAGATCGCATCTCACCACCTGTGCACTTGACCCGCTCCCATCCCACCTCATCCCAAACCTCACCACAGTCTTCATCCCAACCCTAACCCATCTCTTCAACCTATCATTAACAACTGGTGTTTTCCCCTCAAGCTTTAAACATGCCTCCATCACACCTATCCTCAAAAAGCCCTCTCTTGACCCATCCTCTGTATCTAGCTATCGCCCTATATCACTTCTCTCTTATGCCTCCAAACTACTGGAACAACATGTTTACCTTGAACTGTCCTCCCATCTCTCTTCTTGCTCCCTCTTTGACCGCTTACAATCTGGCTTCCGGTCACACTATTCCACTGAAACTGCCCTAACTAAGGTCACCAACGACCTCTTAACCGCCAAGAGCAAGCGACACTACTCTGTCCTCCTCCTCCTCGACCTGTCGGCTGCCTTTGACACAGTGGACCATTCCCTATTATTAAAGACCCTCTCATCCCTTGGCATCACAGACTTGGCCCTATCCTGGATCTCATCATACCTAACAGACCGGACATTCAGCGTCTCCCACTCACACACCACCTCCTCACCTCGCCCCCTATCTGTCGGAGTCCCACAAGGTTCAGTCCTTGGGCCCCTGCTCTTCTCCATTTACACCTTTGGCCTGGGACAGCTCATAGAATCTCATGGCTTTCAGTATCACCTCTATGCTGATGACACACAGATCTACATCTCTTGACCAGATATCACCTCCCTACTAACCAGAATCCCTCAATGTCTGTCCACTATTTCATCCTTCTTCTCCGCTAGATTTCTGAAACTTAACATGGACAAAACAGAATTCATCATCTTTCCCCATCTCACGCGACCCCCCAACGAACCTAACCATTACAGTAAATGGCTGCCCACTCTCCCCAGTCACAAAAGCTCGCTGCCTCGGGGTAATCCTTGATGCTGATCTCTCCTTCAAACCACATATCCAAGCCCTTTCCACTTCCTGTCGACTTCATCTCAAAAATATTTCACGAATCCGTTCATTCCTCAACCAAGAATCTGCAAAAACCCTAGTCCATGCCCTCATCATCTCTCGCCTTGACTACTGCAACCTCCTGCTCTGTGGCCTCCCCTCGAACACTCTCGCACCCCTCCAATCTATTCTAAACTCTGCTGCCCTGTCCCCCCGCTATTCCCTGGCCTCTCCACTCTGTCAATCCCTTCACTGGCTCCCCATTGCCCAGAGACTCTAGTACAAAACCCTAACCGTGACGTACAAAGCCATCCACAACCTGTCTCCTCCATACATCTGTGACCTCGTCTCCCGGTACTTACCTACACGCAACCTCCGATCCTCACAAGATCTCCTTCTCTACTCCCCTCTTATCTCCTCTTCCCACAATCGTATACAAGATTTCTCTCGCGTATCACCCCTACTCTGGAACCCTCTACCACAACACATCAGACTCTCGCCTACCATCGAAATCTTCAAAAAGAACCTGAAGACCCATCTCTTCCGACAAGCCTACAACCTGCAGTAACCACCGATCGATCAAACCGCTGCATGACCAGCTCTATCCTCACCTACTGTATTCTCACCCATCCCTTGTAGATTGTGAGCCTTCGCGGGCAGGGTCCTCACTCCTCCTGTACCAGTTATGACTTGTATTGTTTAAGATTATTGTACTTGTTTTTATTATGTATACCCCTCCTCACATGTAAAGCGCCATGGAATAAATGGCGCTATAACAATAAATAATAACAATAATAATAATAATAATGTAAAACAATAAACAATAATAAACAGAATAAAAGGAACAAGCCATATACCAGGTGTATCCATAAACTTAAAGACGGCATAGATTCATCAAGTAAACAATTATTTGTGACTAGACTGTGGCCCGATTCTAATGCATCGGGTATTCTAGAATATGCATGTCCCCGTAGTATATGGACAATGATGATTCCAGAATTCGCGGCAGACTGTGCCCGTCGCTGATTGGTCGAGGCAACCTTTATGACATCATCGTCGC
Source organism: Ranitomeya variabilis (assembly GCF_051348905.1). Taxonomy (NCBI): domain Eukaryota; kingdom Metazoa; phylum Chordata; class Amphibia; order Anura; family Dendrobatidae; genus Ranitomeya; species Ranitomeya variabilis. The sequence continues at coordinate 426,693,379 of NC_135236.1, forward strand.
CATGGCAACCATTATGACATCTATGTCGATACTGTGCCCGTCGCTGATTGGTCGACTGTGCCCGTCGCTGATTGGTCGAGGCAACCTTTATGACATCATCGTCGCCATGCTGTGCCCGTCGCTGATTGGTCGAGGCCTGGCGGCCTCGACCAATCAGAGACGTAGGATTTCCAGGACAGACAGACAGACAGAAAAACCCTTAGACAATTATATATATAGATTAATCTGCTAATAGAATCAAACTTGTAATGCTAGAAGAGATATTTGTGGCTAAAATCAAGAGTCGAGTAAATTATAGAAGGAACCACCGGGATACCCGAAGGGCCCTTCCATCAAGAGAGCTTGACCACCGCGGCATCCAGGAGGAAACTAGTGACCCCAATCCTTTCTGGACCATCCAGTCCAGGGAGCCCAGATCTTAAGAAAACAGTCGTGAGAGAAGGTCTCCCAACTCAAGAGTTCCTCCAGTCTGTAGATATCCTTAATTTTCTGTAACCATTCCCCTATAGTTGGAGGGGTTTGCTGTTTCCATTTTAAGGCAATTAGGAGTTTTGCAGCTCCTAACATCAAAGGGAGAAGGTCATGTTTTTTGGGTTTGAAATTGGATGTGGGGAGGGGCAGAAGTACTTCTGGGGCAGTAAGTTCCGTTTTATCACCCCTAGGGCTTTCAAGGTATCATTAACTTTAGACCAGAAATGTTGAAGTTTCTGACATGTCCAGAATATGTGAGTTAATGTGCTTCTCAACGTCCCACATCACCAGCATCGAGGGGACTCGGCTAAGCCCAGATGAAAGAGCTTCTCCGGAGTGTAATACCACCTTCATAGACTTTTGTATGCAGTTTCCTGAAGCAGGATGCATCTAGACAGGGCCTGCCCGAACGTATAGGCGAACTAGGCCGCCACCTAGGGCACCGACCCTAAGGGGGCGCCAGAGAAAAAATAGAAAAAATTATAAAAAATCTTTTCAAAAGGCAAAAGGTGTATGGAGTGGAGCTGAATGTGTATTAGGTGTATGGAGCGGAGCCATGTGTGTATGAGGTGTACGGAGTGGAGTCGTGTGTGTATGAGGTGTATGGAGCGGAGCTAAATGTGTACGAGGTGTACGGAGCGGAGCCGCGTGTGTGTGAGGTGTATGGAGCGGAGCGCGTGTGTACGGAGCGCAGCCGCGTGTGTAGGAGTAGCTATGTGTGGCCATTATACGGTACGAAGTATCATGTGCGGCCAATATACAGTATGGAGCATCATGTGTGGTCATTATACAGTTTGGAGCATCATGTGTGGCCATTATACAGTATGGAGCATCATGTGTGGCCATTATACAGTATGGAGCATCATGTGTGGCCATTATACAGTATGGAGCATCATGTGTGGCCATTATACAGTATGGAGCATCATGTGTGGCCATTATACAGTATGGAGCACTGTGTGGCCATATTTTTTTGTTTATAATTATTCTTTATGAAACAGTGTGATCAGCAGTGCTAAATGGGTGTGGTTGGGACGTGGATATGGGTGTGGCTAGTTATGAATGGGTGTGGTCAGAGGCGTGGCCTAAAATTTGCCGCGGCGCGTGAAGCCGTTAGAACACTATTTGTCTTTCTTGTGGTGATAGGGTGGTGTTAAGTTCAACTTCCCAAGAATGGAGAAATAGTGGGGTAGTGTTTAATTTAGAGTTTATAAGATTAATATAAATTTTCGAGATGAGTATCGGGATAGGTGGGTGTATTTTCGTTATTAAGTCCAACCAAAGCCACAGAGAGGGGGAGTGGTCAGTTTTTTGATCATATTAAAAATATTTCTAATGTGTGTGTGCATGTATGATGTGAATATCTGTGTATGTCAGTGTGTATGACTGTGTTCAAATATGTGTGTATGTCTATATGTGTAAAAAAACAGAAAAACTTTTCAGCTCACCCAGTGGAAACCTTCATCTGTAGTCCACATAATATCCGAGCAAGGAAAAAACATCTCTGTCTGACGTTGAAACTTGTGCATGCTGAAGTCTAAGAGCACTGTTTGTGCTCGAAACGCGTCCAGCGACTACATGGTAGCTTCCATCCAAATTATGTAATTTATCGCTTGCCAGCAGTTTTCCAAATTTTCCAACGTCACCGCTCTGCTGTTAGGGCCGGCGCTCAGTCAGTGCAGGAAGCGGACGCCGGGGGACGCGAAGGTGAGTATGTACTGTTTGTTATTTTACATTTTACACTGGTAACCAGGGTAAACATCGGGTTACTAAGCGCGGCCCTGCGCTTAGCAACCCGATGTTTACCCTGGTTACCCGGGGACCTCGGCATCGTTGGTCGCTGGAGAGCGGTCTGTGTGACCGCTCCCCAGCGACCACACAGCGACGCTGCAGCGATCGGCATCGTTGTCTGTATCGCTGCAGCGTCGCTGTGTGTGACGGGGCCTTAAGTGTGTGTGGTATGGAGATTGCATCAGATTTGCATATCGTCAGCAAACTATTCACATATGTTCAGCAAACTGTTTGTTTGCTGATGATATCTTGCTCCTTGTCATCTCACCTCAATCTTCACTTTTTGCCTTGCTTCAGATTCTGACCAGATTTGAGCTAGCACCCAGCCTAGAAGTTAACCAATCTAAATCTAGCAACGTTAGTGAAGACGTCTAAGGGAAATGACAGCTGGCTTTTTTTCCAGAAGTAGCTTTGCCAGGCAGATTCAGCATCTGTGTACACATTGCCTTTCAGTTAAGTAAATCAGAGAACATAACAGCTAAATAATAAAGATCTTAAAGCCCATCTTAATACAATACAGGGACATGCCCCCACTAATGCTAACAATCCAAAACTCAAAAATACAGACCTTAAGGCTATGTTCACACGATCCTTTTTTTGCTGCGGATCCGCAGCGGTTTTCAGGCTGCGGATCCGCAGCCGTTTTCCATGCAGGGTACAGTACAATGCTACCCTATGGAAAACAAAAACCGCTGTGCCCACTATCCTTTTTTTCGCAGGCAAATCCGCGCGGATTTGCCTGCAGAAAAAAAGAAGTACCATGTCTATTCTTTCTGCGGATTCCGCTCCTGTTTTCAACATGCACCAATAGGAAAGTGCTGTTGAAAACCCGCAAAGGAATCCGCAGAAGAAAAAGCAGGAAAATCAGCAGTGCAGTTTTGCACTGCGGGTTTTCCAAATCAGGACCTGAAAAAAACCGCAGCAAAAAAAGGATCGTGTGAACAAGCCCTTAGGCATGCAATATTCAGGACCTTATAACAGAACAGAGGTCGACCTTGTTGCAGACCCTTCTCAGTGCAGAAATCCTTCAGAGGCAAACTCCATAATTACACAATTCCCCAAACCCTTCTTAAACATTTCAAAGAACCCAACTCTGCACTCAACATATTCTACAACGGACATCCCCCAGCATTAAAGTCCCTCCAAATCCCACCACAGGCAAATCCCAAGACACAAGATACATCCACCACAATATCACCACAGGGGTGCCCCCCAGCATCGCACCTGCCAATCTCACCACAGGGGTGCCCCAAGAATAGCACCCCCAAAAGTCTCACACCATAAGAGTGTCCCCAGCACCGCACACCCAACAAAACCTCACACAAGGATGTCCCCAGCATCACACGCACCCCAGAATCTCACCGCACAGGAGTGCCCCAGCATCGCACCCTCCCAAAGTCTTACCACAGGAAACCCCCCAGCATTGCTCACACCCTAAAATATCACACCATAGGGGTTCCCCCAGCATTACAACCCTGCAAAATCTTACCACAGCACTGAACATCCCCCAAATCCCAGGCTGTATTAGGTCACTATGCACCAGGCTGTATTTCATGTACTATTCAGCAGGCAATATTAGGTCACTGTACATCAGGCTGTATTATGGGTACTCTGCAGCAGGCAATATTAGGTCACTGTACATCAGGCTGTATTACAAATACTCTGCACCAGGCTGTATTAGGGTTCTCTGCACCAGGCTGTATTAGGGTTCTCTGCACCAGGCTGTATTAGGTCACTGTGCACACAGGGCCACAATCAGGGCATTACTGCCCTGACTGGCATATGGGGCCCAATGAGCAGAGGGAGGCCACATCGGGCCCCGTCTCTTCTGGTCATCGGGCCCCAGTGGCAGGCTTCTGCCAGTGCACAAACTGAACCTGCGTCCGAGAGGCAGGTTCAGTTAAACTCTATTGCCTTGCAGGCCCAGGCCCGCATGGCAATCATTAAAAGCCGCCAGCGAATTGGAGGCTGGCAGCTGACGTCAGTGCATACGTCGCCAGCGTATGATGTCATCGAGTGTGTGCATCAACTGCGTGGAGAGAACTTCGCAAGGTAAGAAGAAAGTTTTTTATTTTATTGAATGCGGTAGTGGAGCAGGATGGGAGACACGGGAAGAACAGAGACACAGGGGGCAAGAATGGAGACACAGGGGCAAGAATGGAGGCACAAGGGGCAAGAATGGAGACAGGGGGCAGGAGACACAGGGGGCAAAAATGGAGACACAGGGGGCAAGAATGGAGACACAGGGGCAAGAATGGAGACATGGGGCAAGAATAGAGATACAGGGGGCAGGATGGAGACACAGGGGGCAGGATGGAGACATGGGGCAGGATCATGAGGCAGGATGGAGACAGATGGGGCAGGATGGAGACAGATGGGGCAGGATCATGGGGCAGAATGGAGACAGATGGGGCAGGATGGAGACAGATGGGGCAGGATGGAGACAGATGGGGCAAGATCATGAGGCAGTATGGAGACATGTAGCGCCCCCACTGCCGCAGGGCCGAGGGGTACCCGGTACCGGGCCTCTGAGTCTCTGCTCTGGGGTTGTCACGGTGGCTAGACCCGGTCTGTGACCCTGCTGAGGGGCGCACAATGATAGATATGATGGTAATGTTGCGGTGCAGTGTAGGTCGTAGTAAATAACGAGGACACCAGGTTGCAGTCTCTTTACCTCTTTACTGAAGGTTTTAGAGTCCTCAGTCCAGAGTGCTGTCAACAGGGCTGTCAGAGACCGGCCGGTCCAAAGGCACATCAGGAGTTCCCTTTACAGGTGGGAATCAGTGTCTACCTTCTAGCGCTGGGTGTTGTAGTTCTTCCCTGCTGAGCTCCCGGGATAGTCCTCACAACTGATTCTGCCTGTCTCTGATGTTCGTTCTCTCCGTCCCCCAGGTGATATGGTAGGATCCACCCGTATGACGGGGTAGGATCCACCCGTATGTGGGGTCCCACAGCTGCCTCCGTTGTCTGCTTAGGTGATTTGTGTGAGACAGCTAACCTATAATTGGCTGTCCGGCCGTGGTTTGCAGTAGTACTTAGAGTCTCTTACTTGCTCGGCATTCCGGCCACCGACTGTTTGCGCCTCAGAAGGATGTTGCCTCGGTCTAACAGCACGACTCCTTCTGGTCCTAATTCCTCTTTACTGTATTCCCGTTGTTCACTGGTTAGTTCTGCTCTTAGGAGTCTGCCAGGATCCCATCCCTGACAGGTCCTCTCACTAGCTCTTCCCAGTTACTTCTCTCTGTCTTCCTGTCCAACCCCCAGTTTTACCAGAGTGTGAGGAGTGGCCTACTAGATAGAACCACGCCCCCTGGTGGCCGGAGTGTGAAGGGTAGTGTGAGTGTTGCCTGGTCAGAGAAACTCCTTTAGTGCAATCAGACGTAACATCACTCCCCTTAGTGGCAGAGCGACATTACTGCAACGACCAGGACTCTGGGGCGCTGCACTCCCCCCCGGTTAAATCCAGTACTCCCGGACTGGGAAAACAAGAACAACATTACATGTTAACAGAAAACACACAAAATTTTTGAAATATCTTAAACAATTAAACATAGCAGTGCTTCCCTTTATGGGAGGTGAGGACTCTTGAACGTTGCGAAAGTTAGGTCATGCACAGTTTATGACTCTCAGTTCAGTGGTTGAAACAGCGGGGACCCCGGGTAAACAAAGGGGTCCCCTTTTAGAAGTTTTTGGAGCAATTCACCGTCCATTACTCTATTGTCCATTTTAAAACCTGTAACAAAAGATATATACACAAACATTTTCAACTAAATAACAGCCCTTATTAGTATCTCTAAGTTTTGTAGCGGAGGGGAATTTGATTCTGAGTGCTGCGTGTGGACCTTCGCAGCACAGGGGTTGCTACTGGCCTAACAGGGCCCACTATACTTGCTACCCCTGGTGTAGTGTACTGCCTTCTAGCTACACTTTCAGTGAGTCTGGGTAGCACTGGCAGGCTGAAGCTCTCAGGGCTGCTGCTGCTGGCAACAATAGGTACGGCAGGCTCACCGATAGCAGAGGGAGGATTTGCCGGTTCAACGGTTGGCATGGCATCCTCAGGTAGGGCTTGTTGAGGTTGCGGGGCCGGATGATCTGGTTTCACCATTGTTTCTGGTGGGTCCGGCTGTTGAAACATTAGAACAGGTACCACGATGGCCTGATTTATCTGAGTCCAGGACTGGGGAAAGTCACCAAGGACGGTATGGATCATCTTCTCCTTTTGCACCGGCGGGGAGATTCCTGGGGCCATGTCCCTCTCTCTCAACTTATCGGGGCAGACCTTAAGGTGATCCCTGGATACCGCTGTCGAGGTCTCCCCTCTGTCCTTGCTGATGAGACAGACCTTCGTGTTGTCGAAATCGGATGGCAGGATGGTATACGGTTCTGCTTCCCATTGGTCATCGAGCTTGTGTAGTCTCCTCTTTCGTTTAAGTACTTGCTCACCAGGTAACAGGGGAATCGCAGGAGCGTGCTGGTTGTAGTCCCTTTCTTGTTTTTGCCTAGCCTGGGCGAGACTTCTTTCCACGCACTCCTGTACTTTGCGGTACCTTCGCTGCCTTTCTGTATCCCAATCTGCATCCGGCGAGGTATCTTCGGGGACTAGGACCCCCATGTCCAGATCAACGGGTAGCTGGCTAGGCCTTCCCCTCATTAGGTACGCTGGAGTACAGTTGGTGGAATTTACTGGGATGTGATTGTAGATATCCACCAAGTCAGGCAACTTTGTCGGCCACAGGTTCCGTTCCTCTACGGGCAAGGTCTTCAATAAGTCGATCACCACCTGGTTCATCTTTTCGCACATCCCATTGGTTTGAGGATGGTACGGCGTGGTTCGGATCTTCTTACACCCGTACAGTTGGCAGAACTCTTGGAACACTTCTGCTTCGAATGCTGGTCCCTGATCAGTCAGTACCTTCTCCGGGTAGCCATGGGGCCTACAAAAGTACTGCTGGAAGGCCTTAGCGGCAGTCCTGGCCGTTAGATCCTTGACAGGTACAACCACCAGAAATCTGGAGTAGTGATCTACGATGGTAACAGCGTAGATATAGCCGGACCGGCTAGGTGTCAACTTCACATGATCCAGCGCGACCAGTTCGAGCGGCCGTTTGGTGATGATAGGCTGCAGGGGAGCCCGTTGGCTGCCACGGTCCTTCCTGCGCAGGCTACATGGACCGCACTCCCGACACCACTTCTCAATGGCTCTCTTCATACCAATCCAATAGAACCTCCCTCGGAGTAGCCTCTCTAGCTTCCTCCATCTGAAGTGTCCGGCTCCATCGTGGTAGGCTCCCAGAACCATGGGCGCATCTCGCCTTGGCACCACTATCTGCCACACCAATTCATGAGTACGTGGGTCGATGCTCCTCCTGCACAGCTTGCCATCATGGATAAACAGTTTGCTTCTCCCCTTCCACAGCTGTTGGGTTTCTTGTGGATCATCTGGGCCGGGATGCAACCCTGCCTGCGTCAAGAGCTCTTTCACCCGACGGACCGCGGGGTCACCATCCTGAGTTTCCGCCCATCCGTGATGGGGCAGGGGATTCAGCGTGGCATCCGGTTGGTTCCTGTGCCTGTTCTTCACATGATGAGAGTTCTGAGTGGCTTTGGGGCGATGGAATGCAGGCAGCTCCACCTCTTCAAGTGCCTCCGGGTCTTCTCCCGTTTCTGGCAAATTGGGCATTCGGGACAAGGCATCGGCATTGGCATTCTTGTGTCCTGCCCGGTACTTGATGGTGAAATCGTAGTTGGACAGCCGGGCCATCCACCACTGTTCCAAGGCCCCGAGTTTGGCAGTATCCAGATGCGTTAGCGGATTGTTATCCGTGAAGACGGTGAATTTCGCGGAGGCCAGGTAGTGTTTGAACCTCTCTGTCATTGCCCAGACGATGGCAAGGAATTCCAGCTTAAAGGAACTGTAGTTATCAGGGTTTCTTTCCATGGGATGGAGTTTCCTGCTGGCGTAAGCGATCACCCTTTCTTTGCCTTTCTGGACCTGGGACAGTACGGCTCCTAATCCCACATTGCTGGCATCTGTGTACAGCACAAACGGTTGGTCGTATTCGGGGTAAGCCAGTACCTCTTCTCCCGTCAGTGCCGACTTCAAACAAGTGAAGGATCCCTCCAGCTCCTCGTTCCAATCAAAGGGGGTGTTCCTCCCCTTGGTCCTCTTTGGTTGGCCCACCAACAGGTTTTGCAAGGGTGTGGCCTTCTTGGTAAAGTCCTTAATGAACCTCCGGTAATAGCCTACCAGCCTGAGGAACTGCCGGACTTCGTGAAGGTCACTGGGCTTTGGCCAGTCCTTGATCACCGTGACCTTGTCGGGGTCTGGGGCCACTCCTTCAGCGCTCACCACATGGCCCAGGTACTGCACTTTAGGTTTCAGCAGATGACACTTGGACGGTTTCACCTTTAAGCCAAAGTTGGACAGGGCTTCAAACACCTCGGCCAGGTGCTTCAGATGGTCTTCGTAGGTCTTAGAGAAGACAATGACATCATCCAAATACAGCAGCACGGTTTCGAAGTTCATGTGTCCCAGGCAGCACTCCATCATCCTCTGGAACGTCCCGGGAGCATTGCACAATCCGAAGGGCATGTAATTGAATTCGCAGAGACCCATTGGTGTCGTGAAGGCTGTCTTCTCTTTGTCCGCCTCCGCTACAGGAACCTGCCAGTACCCACTGGTGAGATCTAAGGTAGAGAAGTAGTTAGCAGATTTTAAGGCAGCCAGAGACTCCTCTATCCTGGGCAGTGGGTATGCGTCCTTATGTGTAATGCGATTCAACTGCCTGTAATCAACACACATTCTCATTGTACCATCTTTTTTAACAAGGACTAACGGAGCTGCCCAGGGGCTACAGCTGTCTCTCACCACCCCAGCCTCCTTCATTTCCCGCAACATGTCCTTGGCACACTGGTAATGAGCTGGGGGTACAGGGTGATATCTCTCTTTTATGGGTCGGTGATCTCCCGTGGGGATATGGTGTTGGATCCCTTTCACCTGCCCAAAATCTAAGGGGTGTTTGCTGAATACCTGCTCGTACTCGTGTACCACCCTGTAGGCCCCTTGTTTTTGATGGGATGGGGTAGAGTCAATGCCCACATGCAATTCCCGACACCAGTCTTTCGAGTGCTCTGCAGAACCGTTGTCCTCCGCCACGTTTGACGGGACCAAGGGTTCAGGTGTCTGTATCACACTATTATTAACAGTGAACAATTTGGCAAGCGTGGCATACTTGGTGAGGTGAACCTCTTCCTCCCCACAATTGAGGACACGTACAGGCACTCTCCCCTGGCGAACGTCGACCACCCCCCGGGCTGTCAGAATAGTAGGCCTATTGTCTGAATATACGGGTTCTACCAAGGCCTGGTAGTCCTTTCCCCTGAGGCCTATGGCTGCCCGACACCATATTAACATTTCACTCCTGGGGGGTATCGCGATGGGGTTTGAATCACTCACAGTGACACGACCAATCTCACCACCAGTCAGCTCTACCTGCTGTCTCTGCATCAGAGCTCTGATTTCCTTCTGCAGGGCACGTTGCTCACTGTGGCCAGCGGTTTCTGCCACCTGCTGCAATAAAACAATAACTTCTGCAAGACAATTTTCTATAACATTAGTACCAAGAGTCATCATGGGATTACATTCTCGACGGTCAATATCAACAATCACAATCCCTTGGGCTTTCAATTCCACCCGCCCCACCTTGATGGTGACCTCCTTATACCCCACTTGTGGCAACGGCTGACCATTACTGGCTATTATGGTGAAATCATCGTCAGGGCCACGAGTAATATCGGTGTCCTCCCAATACCGTCTATAAAGCACGTAAGGTATAGTCGTCACCTGAGAACCGGTGTCCAGCAAAGCGTTCAAGGGGATTCCATCAACCACTACAGGGAGAACTGGTCGTCCTCCAATGTACTTGGTTCTCCAATGCTGCGGGCCTGACCGTCCTACTCCTGGGGGTTGGCCCTTTGCCCCAGGGGTTGCTCGTTTAAAGGACAGTACCTTGCAAGGTGGCCCACCTGGTGACAGCGGCGGCAGATGGGTCGTCCGTCCTGGTGGAAGCGATCGTCGTTCTGGCCTCTGGTCGGCGGAGTCCTCCTCTGTCGCATCCAAGGGACATCCTCTGGTCTGGAGGCCAACTGGATCTTCTCCTTGGGGGCCTCCTGTAGGGACTGCACTGTCCGGGCCAGGGCAGCAACGCTCTTGGTTTGCTCCTGCATCTGGAGGCGAAGTCCTGCAGGGGAGTCGTCCTCTAGGCTCTGGGCATCGGTCTCGGCGGCGACTGGGGCATCCGACGCCACCTCCTGGTGGTATGTGAGCGCGGGGCGCCAGGGAGGTGCTGCATGGCTGGGCTGTCGCTCCTGCAATGCCTGGATAGCTTTATCTTTGAATTGCGCAAAAGTCAAGTCTGGATTTTGCATTTCCAAGAAGTGCAATTGGCCCCGCTGGTGACTGCACAGGAGCCCCTCAATGAACCGCTCCTTCAGGAGTTTATCCTCATCCTGCATGCTGCCGGGGTCACTCTGCTTAATGGCCCGCATCGCCTCCTGGAGAGTAAGGGCATAGTCCCGTAAGCTATCCTGCGGTCTCTGTTTGCATCCATAGAAAGTCAGTTTAATTTCTGTAGCCGTGCGAGTATCGAAGGTGGCTTTAAGCTTTGCGAAAATCTGCTGTGCAGTTCCCTTATCCTCGGCGGGCCAGGACTTCAATTCTCTCAGAGCCGCCCCAAAGAGTTGGCCGGTTATCATATGAACCTTCTGAGGCTCTGTCAGGGGATAGAACTCGAGCAGGCTGCAGAGCCCTTCCTTAAAGTCAGTGAATGTATGCGACTCCCCGGAATATCGCGGGAGCCAGGCCACTCCGGGCAGGTACGGCATAGAGAAGGGCATTATGGCCTTTGTGGTAGCGGCAATGTCCGACTGACTGCTGGGGGCAGCGGGTTCTGCGACAGCCGGTGGTGGTATTAGGGCCGCGGCTTCACCCGCTGCGGGGCCCGGAGGTGCCCCTGCATCCCCGGTTGCGGCCTCCTCCTCCGCTCCTCCCGACTCGGACATGGCTGGCCCTTCCTCCACTAACCTGCTGGAGATCGGGGTTCCTCTTCCGGGATCGGCATGTTACCGCGCTTTCTCGTTCCGCGCTTCTTTTGGCCGGTTCCGCCCACGAAGCTGTGGCTCCTCCCTCCGCACACTGCGATGGCGAATCGTGGCGGGAACTCTTGGCGGCAATTGTCGACGCACAGTCTTTGCAATAAGTTACAGTCCAAGCACAATAAATCACAGTTCCAAGGCACACATGACCTGATTCTTCAGGCTTAAGTAGATCCTGTTCGTGACGCCAAGTTGTAGCGCCCCCACTGCCGCAGGGCCGAGGGGTACCCGGTACCGGGCCTCTGAGTCTCTGCTCTGGGGTTGTCACGGTGGCTAGACCCGGTCCGTGACCCTGCTGAGGGGCGCACAATGATAGATGTGATGGTAATGTTGCGGTGCAGTGTAGGTCGTAGTAAATAACGAGGACACCAGGTTGCAGTCTCTTTACCTCTTTACTGAAGGTTTTAGAGTCCTCAGTCCAGAGTGCTGTCAACAGGGCTGTCAGAGACCGGCCGGTCCAAAGGCACATCAGGAGTTCCCTTTACAGGTGGGAATCAGTGTCTACCTTCTAGCGCTGGGTGTTGTAGTTCTTCCCTGCTGAGCTCCCGGGATAGTCCTCACAACTGATTCTGCCTGTCTCTGATGTTCGTTCTCTCCGTCCCCCAGGTGATATGGTAGGACGCACCCATATGACGGGGTAGCCTGGAGTTCTTCCGGGACCCTAGAGTCGCCCCTCTCCCACAGCTGCCTCCGTTGTCTGCTTAGGTGATTTGTGTGAGACAGCTAACCTATAATTGGCTGTCCGGCCGTGGTTTGCAGTAGTACTTAGAGTCTCTTACTTGCTCGGCGTTCCAGCCACCGACTGTTTGCGCCTCAGAAGGATGTTGCCTCGGTCTAACAGCACGACTCCTTCTGGTCCTAATTCCTCTTTACTGTATTCCCGTTGTTCACTGGTTAGTTCTGCTCTTAGAACCACGCCCCCTGGTGGCCGGAGTGTGAAGGGTAGCGTGAGTGTTACCTGGTCAGAGAAACTCCTTTAGTGCAATCAGACGTAACATCACTCCCCTTAGTGGCAGAGCGACATTACTGCAACGACCAGGACTCTGGGGCGCTGCAGACACATGGTGCAGGATCATGGTGCAGGATGGAGACAGATGGGGCAGGATCATGGGGCAGGATGGAGACAGATGGGGCAGGGTCATTGGGCAGGATGGAGACAGATGGGCAGGATCAAGGGGCAGTATGGAGACACATGGTGCAGGATCATGGTGCAGGATGGATACAATGGAGACAGATGGGGCAGGATCATGGAACAGATGGAGTAGGATCACAGGGCAGATGGGGCAGGATCACAAGACATCACATGGGGCAGAATGGATACTGACAGGGGCGGGAAGAGAGAACATATGGGGCCAGGATGGGAGAACATATGGCTGGAGCCAAGAATGAGACACACGGGGGCCAGGATGGGGGATATTATTACCATAAGGGCTAATTAAGGGATATTATTACTGCAGTCATGTATTTATTTTATTTTTTGAGGATACTGTTTTAAATTGAGGGTCGGTCCTGTTACTGTGCAGAGCGACTCTATGTCGCCTTTTTTTCTTCATCTGGTGTAGTGTAGAAGTTGGGAAAAAAATTAAGTAATGTGTTCTGCAAGCGGTGCTCTAGATAACTGTGTCATTTCCTGCAGAGTCGAGCCTTGGCTGGAAGAAGTGATGGCGGTCTATACTGGATGGAGATGAAAAGCAAAGATGAAGGACTTCACCTAGAGATGTCACTGGTGAGTCAGTGTGTTACCTGTACACTGACGATATATACTGTATACTATACACAGCGGTCAGTGTATAATGTCACCAGTGATCACTGTATTACCTTTACACTTACACTATATACAGAGCTCCTGGGTATAATGTCATTGATCACTGTATAACCTGTACAATATATACAGCGCTTGTGTGTATAATGTCACTGGTGATCACTGTATTACCTGTACACTGTACACTATATACAGAGCTCCTGTGTATAATGTCACCAATAATCACTGTATTACCTGTACACAGACACTGCATACTAAGTACAGATCTCCTGTGTATAATGGCTCTTATGGTGATATTAGTATTGTTCTTTTATTAATGATCAATATTGTAGTATTCAGTCACTATGTGGTGGTAATATAAAAGCTTGTTGATTGGCTCTGTTGCAGCCTTTCAAATAACTTTATTTGGCATTCAAACCCGAACAGTACAACGAGCTTTCAAAAAAAAAGTCAGCGTTTGGAATTCAGTTATGAACCCCGAGCTTTACAGTTCGAGTTCGCTCATGTCTAATTTCATCATTTACCACATGTTAAAAGTCACCATGAACTTTTTGGATTTGCCATTGATTATACAAAAAGGATAATCATGATGCTCTTGCAGATACCAACAGCCTCCTTCATTTTTCGAGTTTCATGCTATACTGTACATATGAAAAAGGTTACACCTGTAGCTCAATACCTCCGACTTAGACAAAACTAAAACTGTTTTAAAAGGGGTTGATTTTATGAACAATGCTTGTAATGTAACCCAACAGTGTAAAGCTCAAGTTTATCCGCAGTAAGTTACATCTTGGGCCTTCCAACAAGCTAGTGATACAAACATCAAGGATTTACTAACTACTAAAAGAGTAACTGACAGAGTCTTACGTTTTATTACAATATACAATGACCAAAGAGGCAGATTATTATGGGATGCTACAACAGAATTCATCAGTAATATCAGAAGCTCCACTTTTGACAGCTGAAAGAGTCTCTACATTTAGGGAGAAACCAGCTAGTAGCCATTATATCTGACTCACCATCAGGCTACACAATTATAAACAATTGTTGGGGTCAGACCTATGTGACAATTGTAACATCTGGCAGCTGATAGCACTAACTTATGACATTTTTTCATCCTACTAGCAGACAAATCTTTATTTGTCTTTGCAAAAAATCTTTGTGGGAAAAACATCTCAAGAACTAAGCAAAAGGACCTACCATTGATGCAGCCGCAGAGGGGCCCAAGAGGTAAGGGAGGAAAAGAAGCCCACTTCTACATCCAAAAAAGAAACAGACACAAAGAGGAGCATTATCATGAACTATTGGGCCCATATACCGTTCATTGCACATAGGCCATCTTCTGTGTCCACCCCAGAAAAGGATGCAAAAACTTAAAATATTCATTATCTAGCTGGCACAGAGAGACCAACTCAAAGGAAAATCGGTAACCATGGTGGCTGCACACTAAGTTCCATAAAGGTAGGGTGAGTGGTTTCAGTGTGGTTGGGTTTGAAAAAGATTAAAAACAATATCCTCAGCTGTGATCTCATTCGCTATGATGGGCAAAGTCAAAATGAATATCTAGTCTTGATGACACAGCTCCGCATGGCACTAATGAGGACTTCATCTAGAATATATTCCAAGGTTTTTCATTTACAGAACATTTCTAGATGGCCAATCCAGGGTTTGAGGCCTCACACCTCAGTCCCCTCCACTTTCCATTCAAACATACACCACTTTGCCACAAGGTCACCAGCTGCAATCTTGTCTATTCGCACTTGTGATACATTGACCATGGGTCTATTACAGTTTTAGCTTTGATTAACATAACTTTTACATAGCTTTTTGGAGCTTTATCGAAATATGGTACAGCAACAAAGAGTTCTACCTCAGTACACTTACCTGCCTTGGATCCATCCGCAAAGTCTGTTGGAGCGATATGAGTGTACTGTCCAGACATACCTATTTCAAGCACATGTCTGGAGCTGAAGGGCACTTCTTCCTGTACTATCCGGAATGCAGGAGAGAGTGGGCTAGATTTGAGGGTGACTTTCCTCCCATACCTGGGTATTGGGGTTCTTCCTATACTTATAATTAATATATCCTATTACCTCTTTTGGATTGAGCCCTGATCCCTCAATTTCAGATATTGTTTCAATTGTACCGAGATACAATGATATATATTATGTATACTATATTTACTTTCACTTTCAATAGTTTTATATATTTGTGGTGGGTATACTGTCACTATCACTTTAGAGCAGCATTTGACCTGAATTTCTGTATATCCCAGTATCGAGGTTTAATTTTTTAATTTGGAGGACCCATATTCTTTGACTATCACCCCTCATTTTTCATAGAGATGGGGGGAATGGTGTAAATACAGGACTTGAAATCATGTGAAATTAGGATATTTTATGTGTATGGGTTTGCATTATAGCTGTTTTTGCTGTCTATGTATGCTTTGATGCACGCCTTTTTGGATATTGGTGAGTGATTCTTGTCCATACTTGTTATTTTCATTGGCAATGTAATAGACATTATAGTTTTAGATTTTTTTCTATATCCAATAGCACATCATAAAACTCTGCACACCTTATAAATTATAATCACAAGGATAAGGAGTCGACATCAGACCAACGCGATGATCCTTCAGGGTTTCTCAAGAATTTAGATACAATGACACAAGAATCTACTCTGTCCACAATGCTCCAGTGCTAGCACATATTAGTTTTAGGTGCCACATTCTTTATAGTTTATCTTATCAAGAGACCAGGATATGGGCCAACATACACATCATCAAATGGGATATTGATTATAAGATCAGAATACTTGTAATGGGAGCCAAGCTGTTTTATTTGAAGTCTGACAGATTTTTTGAGTTTGCAAAACATTTTATTTTTTTAATTTGAATTCTTTAAAGTATAATAGTCTTCAGATGACCTTACTAATAACTAACTATTAGGTTCTGTACATTCTAAAAATAACATGAATAAGGGTAACATGTATTTGTGTATTCATTAGCGATGAGTGAATGTGCTCGGTGATACTTGGATATCACTCCAGTATCTGGGTGCGCGAATGTGCTCAGCACTTGGCAAGCATTAACAGGTGCTCGAATTTGAAACCGCAAGTTTGGCGCCTGTTATACAGCCAATAAGCATGAGGGGATTACCTGCAAGTCACTCTAATGCCATAGCTATCTCGGTAGTGGCATTACTGTGATTGACTGGCCTATGACATCATCAGTGATTATAGGACAGGCGCCGGCTAAAAAACAGGCAATCCCTGAATGTGTTGCGGTTGTCTAAAAGCCGCAAGACATGCAGCCACGGGGACTCAAACATATTTTTCAAGCACGCCGAAGACACTCTGTTAGCCCCCAACTATGCTCGAATAACACCTTATCCGAGTACATACGCTCATCACTAGCATATAACACTCCAAAAAAAAGAGTTGGATTTTTATCTTGATTCAATTACTCATCCATACAGTTTTATATGCTTTGTGGTAGATTTCTGAGGTATAAAACACTCCAAAAAAGGTTTAAAAAAATGTGGGGATTCAATTACTTATCCATTATGTGCTGCATGGTAAATTTCTGTGGTATATAACATGCCAACAAAGCGTAGAAACATTTTTAGCGATTCAATTACTCATCCCTACAGTATTGCGTGCTTTGTGGTACATTTCAGTAGTATATAGCACGCCAAAAAGCATTGAAAAATGTTTCCGGATTCAATTACTCATCCATAGAGTAATACATGCTTTGTGGTGCATTTTATGGTGCATAACTGCAAAAAAGAGTTGAACAATTTTTTTTAATTCAATTATTCATTACTTTTATTGCCAATAAGTCAGGTTGTTACTAACTCACCAACTCAGGAGGATGCCAATATTAGCAGGGGCATGACCAATAAGAACTTAACCACTACCAGCATGATCAGGCACATCATCTAAGCACCTGACTCGTTGGCCCGAACACCTTGGTCTCCGATTGATGCTAGCAGGTGACTTCCTTTGTGCTAGGTGCTTCCCAATCATGTGTCCGTGAAACTGGCACAGATGCCTCCCGCCCTGCACCTGTCCTTACACATTCCGATGCACCATAATCAGGCACTTCCCAATACTTTTCCCAACACAGCATTCAGCTGTCCATTCCCCAGGCCCTAGATTGAATGAGAACATTTCCAGCCTCCCACCCACAGGCTCAAAGGCTAAACGGTCACATTTCCTGGCTGCTTGCTGTGAAAATGTTGGCATTTAAGCTTGTTGATATGGAGAATTTCTGTTGACTCATGGCGGCAGGCATCCCTCAGTACTCAGTCTCCACTCAGTACTGCTTTTTCTCTTGTTATGGCATCCTTGCTTTGAACCAGCATGTGTCCTAACTAGTGTTGAGTAGGGTTGAGCGACTTTCATTTTTTTAAGATCGAGTAGGGTTTTGGGAAACCCGATTTTGTCCAGAGTCGAGTCGAGTGCAGTCGGCCGATTATCGCTAAAAGTCGGGGATCGACCGAAACACGAAACCCAATGCAAGTCAATGGGGAAGCATAGTCGGCAGTGAGTGGAGGCCAGGAAAACACCTACAGTGCCCATTTTAATGCCAAAAACATCCATTCTTGTTTCTGAAGCTTGCCAATCTTAATTAACTGTATAATAATAGTTGGGCATAGGGAATTGGGGGAAAGTTGTGGGGGGAGTAGGGCTGGCTCAAGTTTTTCGTGGGCCCAGGAAATGCGGACTACGTCACGGCGGTGTTGCAGGGAAAGGTAAGTATTTAAACGTTGCAAGTGCTGTGATCCTGAGCAAGCAGGGGGGGGGCCCACTCGTTCGCATTGGCACTGGCACAGGGCCCCTCAAAGTACGGCGGTGTGTTTGCATGGCGGGGGCGCCTCCCACCAGCAGCGACACTTTTGCGTACTCTGAGGGGCCCTGTGCCAGTGACGTCGCCAACGAGTATGCCCCCCCACCTGATGAAGGAACCTGCACTTTCATCTGCACCTTCCTCTTTGTCCCTGTGTAAGGTGGTATAACATGCGGGAAGGGGAACCTTACTTTCAGCAGGGTCAGATTCTGGCTGTGTAGAGTACAAGGGGAATGTAGTGGTCTAGGTCAATGTACCAGCAGACTCATTTAGCAGTGGCTGGGCAATGGGCAGGATGAGGAGGAAACAGATATAGGGCCAAAGAATAAAGTAGGCTAAATGCAGTTCAAAATTGGTAACAGGACTAAACAGGCGGCATTGCTTTGTTCAGTGGAGTAGCAAACCCAAGAGCAGCAGACACTGTTTCAAGGGCCTAACCACACTAGTAGGCCAAATGCAGTTTAATATCTGATAGTATAGGGCGAAAGCCAGAATGTGGAAGCTCAGCTTTGTTCAGTTGAGGACAACACCAGGGAGGGGCAGACACCTTTAGTAGGCCGGAAAAGCCTATTGCATTTTTTAAAATGGTAATTTGGAGCAGAAGGTTGAAGCTCAGCTTTATTTAGTTGAGGACAACACCAGGCAGGGGCACACAGACAGACACCTTTAGTAGGCCGGAAAAGCCTATTGCATTTTTTAAAATGGTAATTTGGAGCAGAAGGTTGAAGCTCAGCTTTATTTAGTTGAGGACAACACCAGGCAGGGGCACACAGACAGACACCTTTAGTAGGCCGGAAAAGCCTATTGCATTTTTTAAAATGGTAATTTGGAGCAGAAGGTTGAAGCTCAGCTTTATTTAGTTGAGGACAACACCAGGCAGGGGCACACAGACAGACACCTTTAGTAGGCCGGAAAAGCCTATTGCATTTTTTAAAATGGTAATTTGGAGCAGAAGGTTGAAGCTCAGCTTTATTTAGTTGAAGGCAACACCAGGGAGGGGCAGAAGCCGTTAGTAGGCCCTAACCACCATTTTTTTTTTTTAAAACCACTTAATGAGAGCCGGAAGGTTGAAGCTCAGCTTTATTTAGTTGAGGACAACACCAGGCAGGGGCACACAGACAGACACCTTTAGTAGGCCGGAAAAGCCTATTGCATTTTTTAAAATGGTAATTTGGAGCAGAAGGTTGAAGCTCAGCTTTATTTAGTTGAGGGCAACACCAGGCAGGGGCACACAGACAGACACCTTTAGTAGGCCGGAAAAGCCTATTGCATTTTTTAAAATGTTAATTTGGAGCAGAAGGTTGAAGCTCAGCTTTATTTAGTTGAGGACAACACCAGGCAGGGGCACACAGACAGACACCTTTAGTAGGCCGGAAAAGCCTATTGCATTTTTTAAAATGGTAATTTGGAGCAGAAGGTTGAAGCTCAGCTTTATTTAGTTGAGGACAACACCAGGCAGGGGCACACAGACAGACACCTTTAGTAGGCCGGAAAAGCCTATTGCATTTTTTAAAATGGTAATTTGGAGCAGAAGGTTGAAGCTCAGCTTTATTTAGTTGAGGGCAACACCAGGCAGGGGCACACAGACAGACACCTTTAGTAGGCCGGAAAAGCCTATTGCATTTTTTAAAATGGTAATTTGGAGCAGAAGGTTGAAGCTCAGCTTTATTTAGTTGAGGACAACACCAGGCAGGGGCACACAGACAGACACCTTTAGTAGGCCGGAAAAGCCTATTGCATTTTTTAAAATGGTAATTTGGAGCAGAAGGTTGAAGCTCAGCTTTATTTAGTTGAGGACAACACCAGGCAGGGGCACACAGACAGACACCTTTAGTAGGCCGGAAAAGCCTATTGCATTTTTTAAAATGGTAATTTGGAGCAGAAGGTTGAAGCTCAGCTTTATTTAGTTGAGGGCAACACCAGGCAGGGGCACACAGACAGACACCTTTAGTAGGCCGGAAAAGCCTATTGCATTTTTTAAAATGGTAATTTGGAGCAGAAGGTTGAAGCTCAGCTTTATTTAGTTGAGGACAACACCAGGCAGGGGCACACAGACAGACACCTTTAGTAGGCCGGAAAAGCCTATTGCATTTTTTAAAATGGTAATTTGGAGCAGAAGGTTGAAGCTCAGCTTTATTTAGTTGAGGACAACACCAGGCAGGGGCACACAGACAGACACCTTTAGTAGGCCGGAAAAGCCTATTGCATTTTTTAAAATGGTAATTTGGAGCAGAAGGTTGAAGCTCAGCTTTATTTAGTTGAGGGCAACACCAGGCAGGGGCACACAGACAGACACCTTTAGTAGGCCGGAAAAGCCTATTGCATTTTTTAAAATGGTAATTTGGAGCAGAAGGTTGAAGCTCAGCTTTATTTAGTTGAGGACAACACCAGGCAGGGGCACACAGACAGACACCTTTAGTAGGCCGGAAAAGCCTATTGCATTTTTTAAAATGGTAATTTGGAGCAGAAGGTTGAAGCTCAGCTTTATTTAGTTGAGGACAACACCAGGCAGGGGCACACAGACAGACACCTTTAGTAAGCCGGAAAAGCCTATTGCATTTTTTAAAATGGTAATTTGGAGCAGAAGGTTGAAGCTCAGCTTTATTTAGTTGAGGGCAACACCAGGCAGGGGCACACAGACAGACACCTTTAGTAGGCCGGAAAAGCCTATTGCATTTTTTAAAATGGTAATTTGGAGCAGAAGGTTGAAGCTCAGCTTTATTTAGTTGAGGACAACACCAGGCAGGGGCACACAGACAGACACCTTTAGTAGGCCGGAAAAGCCTATTGCATTTTTTAAAATGGTAATTTGGAGCAGAAGGTTGAAGCTCAGCTTTATTTAGTTGAGGACAACACCAGGCAGGGGCACACAGACAGACACCTTTAGTAGGCCGGAAAAGCCTATTGCATTTTTTAAAATGGTAATTTGGAGCAGAAGGTTGAAGCTCAGCTTTATTTAGTTGAGGGCAACACCAGGCAGGGGCACACAGACAGACACCTTTAGTAGGCCGGAAAAGCCTATTGCATTTTTTAAAATGGTAATTTGGAGCAGAAGGTTGAAGCTCAGCTTTATTTAGTTGAGGACAACACCAGGCAGGGGCACACAGACAGACACCTTTAGTAGGCCGGAAAAGCCTATTGCATTTTTTAAAATGGTAATTTGGAGCAGAAGGTTGAAGCTCAGCTTTATTTAGTTGAGGACAACACCAGGCAGGGGCACACAGACAGACACCTTTAGTAGGCCGGAAAAGCCTATTGCATTTTTTAAAATGGTAATTTGGAGCAGAAGGTTGAAGCTCAGCTTTATTTAGTTGAGGGCAACACCAGGGAGGGGCAGAAGCCGTTAGTAGGCCCTAACCACCATTTTTTTTTTAAAAAACCACTTAATGAGAGCCGGAAGGTTGAAGCTCAGCTTTATTTAGTTGAGGACAACACCAGGCAGGGGCACACAGACAGACACCTTTAGTAGGCCGGAAAAGCCTATTGCATTTTTTAAAATGGTAATTTGGAGCAGAAGGTTGAAGCTCAGCTTTATTTAGTTGAGGACAACACCAGGCAGGGGAACACAGACAGACACCTTTAGTAGGCCGGAAAAGCCTATTGCATTTTTTAAAATGGTAATTTGGAGCAGAAGGTTGAAGCTCAGCTTTATTTAGTTGAGGACAACACCAGGCAGGGGCACACAGACAGACACCTTTAGTAGGCCGGAAAAGCCTATTGCATTTTTTAAAATGGTAATTTGGAGCAGAAGGTTGAAGCTCAGCTTTATTTAGTTGAGGACAACACCAGGCAGGGGCACACAGACAGACACCTTTAGTAGGCCGGAAAAGCCTATTGCATTTTTTAAAATGGTAATTTGGAGCAGAAGGTTGAAGCTCAGCTTTATTTAGTTGAGGACAACACCAGGCAGGGGCACACAGACAGACACCTTTAGTAGGCCGGAAAAGCCTATTGCATTTTTTAAAATGGTAATTTGGAGCAGAAGGTTGAAGCTCAGCTTTATTTAGTTGAGGGCAACACCAGGGAGGGGCAGAAGCCGTTAGTAGGCCCTAACCACCATTTTTTTTTTTTAAAACCACTTAATGAGAGCCGGAAGGTTGAAGCTCAGCTTTATTTAGTTGAGGACAACA
Source organism: Ranitomeya variabilis (assembly GCF_051348905.1). Lineage (NCBI taxonomy): Eukaryota > Metazoa > Chordata > Amphibia > Anura > Dendrobatidae > Ranitomeya > Ranitomeya variabilis. The sequence continues at coordinate 426,715,532 of NC_135236.1, forward strand.
CCAGGCAGGGGCACACAGACAGACACCTTTAGTAGGCCGGAAAAGCCTATTGCATTTTTTAAAATGGTAATTTGGAGCAGAAGGTTGAAGCTCAGCTTTATTTAGTTGAGGGCAACACCAGGGAGGGGCAGAAGCCGTTAGTAGGCCCTAACCACCATTTTTTTTTTTAAAAACCACTTAATGAGAGCCGGAAGGTTGAAGCTCAGCTTTATTTAGTTGAGGGCAACACCAGGGAGGGGCAGAAGCCGTTAGTAGGCCCTAACCAAAGTTGAAGGCCAAATGCAGTTTAATTTCTGATACTATAGGCCGAAAGCCAGAAGGTGGAAGCTCCAATTTAGACAGTGGAGGACAATTTGAATTAGGGACTGCAGACAGACTTAGTAGGCTGTCCCCTGTGGACCATGCATCCACCACATTAACCCATTGCGCCGTAATGGACACGTAATCTTCCGTGGCCATGCCTACAGGTCCATGCGTCTGTTGTCAGGTGCACCTTTGTACTCACAGATTGCCAGAGTGCATGGACAATGCGGTCTTCTACATGCTGGTGGAGGGTTGGGATGGCTTTTCTCGCAAAAGAAGTGTCGACTGGTTAGCTTGTAGCGTGGTACAGCGTAGTCCATCATGGCCTTATTAATAGTAAATAAAATATATAACTAGGCTCTATGAACTTTTAAATAGGTTCCAGGGGTACACGGGCAGCATTGGTGTGGTCAGTGGAGGAGTATTGCAAGTAGGGGCTGCAGACAGGCTATCAAAGGCCTAAAATACCAAACAGTAGGCACTCATGGCAGTTTTACATCGGTTACATGGATACACAGGCAGGCACTCCAGGCAGCATTGTGGTCAGTGGAGGAGTATTGCAAGTAGGGGCCGCAGACAGGCTATCAAAGGCCTAAAATAACAAACAGTAGGCAGTCATGGCAGTTTTACATCGGTTACATGGATACACAGGCAGGCACTCCAGGCAGCATTGTGGTCAGTGGAGGAGTATTGCAAGTAGGGGCCGCAGACAGGCTATCAAAGGCCTAAAATAACAAACAGTAGGCAGTCATGGCAGTTTTACATCGGTTACATGGATACACAGGCAGGCACTCCAGGCAGCATTGTGGTCAGTGCAGGCAGCATTGTGGTCAGTGGAGGAGTATTGCAAGTAGGGGCCGCAGACAGGCTATCAAAGGCCTAAAATAACAAACAGTAGGCAGTCATGGCAGTTTTACATCGGTTACATGGATACACAGGCAGCTAGGTGGTGAGTGGAGGAGTAATTAAAGTAAGGACCGCAGACAGGCTATCAAAGGCCTAACATAACAAACAATAGGCTCATGGCAGTTTTACAGCGGTTACATGGATACACGGGCAGGCAGCTTGGTGGTGAGTGGAGGAGTATTTAAAGTAGGGACCGCAGACAGGCTTCAAAGGCCTAACATAAGAAAATGGGCTGGCTGTAGGCACTTTATAATTGGTTCCAGGGGTACACGGGCAGCAGTGGTCTGGCCAGTGGAGGACTAGTGGAAGGAGGGACCGCAGACAGGCTTCAAAGGCCTAAAATAAAAAAATGGGCTGGCTGTAGGCACTTTATAATTGGTTCCAGGGGTACACGGGCAGCAGTGGTCTGGCCAGTGGAGGACTAGTGGAAGGAGGGACCGCAGACAGGCTTCAAAGGCCTAACATAAAAAAATGGGCTGGCTGTAGGCACTTTATAATTGGTTCCAGGGGTACATGGGCAGCAGTGGTCTGGTCAGTGGAGGACTAGTGGAAGGAGGGACCGCAGACAGGCTTCAAAGGCCTAACATAAAAAAATTGGCTGGCTGTAGGCACTTTATAATTGGTTCCAGGGGTACACGGGCAGCAGTGGTCTGGCCACTGGAGGACTAGTGGAAGGAGGGACCGCAGACAGGCTTCAAAGGCCTAACATAAAAAAATGGGCTGGCTGTAGGCACTTTATAATTGGTTCCAGGGGTACACGGGCAGCAGTGGTCTGGTCAGTGGAGGACTAGTGGAAGGAGGGACCGCAGACAGGCTTCAAAGGCCTAACATAAAAAAATGGGCTGGCTGTAGGCACTTTATAATTGGTTCCAGGGGTACACGGGCAGCAGTGGTCTGGCCAGTGGAGGACTAGTGGAAAGAGGGACCGCAGACAGGCTTCAAAGGCCTAACATAAAAAAATGGGCTGGCTGTAGGCACTTTATAATTGGTTCCAGGGGTACACGGGCAGCAGTGGTCTGGCCAGTGGAGGACTAGTGGAAGGAGGGACCGCAGACAGGCTTCAAAGGCCTAACATAAAAAAATGGGCTGGCTGTAGGCACTTTATAATTGGTTCCAGGGGTACACGGGCAGCAGTGGTCTGGCCAGTGGAGGACTAGTGGAAGGAGGGACCGCAGACAGGCTTCAAAGGCCTAACATAAAAAAATGGGCTGGCTGTAGGCACTTTATAATTGGTTCCAGGGGTACACGGGCAGCAGTGGTCTGGTCAGTGGAGGACTAGTGGAAGGAGGGACCGCAGACAGGCTTCAAAGGCCTAACATAAAAAAATGGGCTGGCTGTAGGCACTTTATAATTGGTTCCAGGGGTACACGGGCAGCAGTGGTCTGGTCAGTGGAGGACTAGTGGAAGGAGGGACCGCAGACAGGCTTCAAAGGCCTAACATAAAAAAATGGGCTGGCTGTAGGCACTTTATAATTGGTTCCAGGGGTACACGGGCAGCAGTGGTCTGGTCAGTGGAGGACTAGTGGAAGGAGGGACCGCAGACAGGCTTCAAAGGCCTAACATAAAAAAATGGGCTGGCTGTAGGCACTTTATAATTGGTTCCAGGGGTACACGGGCAGCAGTGGTCTGGCCAGTGGAGGACTAGTGGAAGGAGGGACCGCAGACAGGCTTCAAAGGCCTAACATAAAAAAATGGGCTGGCTGTAGGCACTTTATAATTGGTTCCAGGGGTACACGGGCAGCAGTGGTCTGGCCAGTGGAGGACTAGTGGAAGGAGGGACCGCAGACAGGCTTCAAAGGCCTAACATAAAAAAATGGGCTGGCTGTAGGCACTTTATAATTGGTTCCAGGGGTACACGGGCAGCAGTGGTCTGGTCAGTGGAGGACTAGTGGAAGGAGGGACCGCAGACAGGCTTCAAAGGCCTAACATAAAAAAATGGGCTGGCTGTAGGCACTTTATAATTGGTTCCAGGGGTACACGGGCAGCAGTGGTCTGGTCAGTGGAGGACTAGTGGAAGGAGGGACCGCAGACAGACTTCAAAGGCCTAACATAAAAAAATGGGCTGGCTGTAGGCACTTTATAATTGGTTCCAGGGGTACACGGGCAGCAGTGGTCTGGTCAGTGGAGGACTAGTGGAAGGAGGGACCGCAGACAGGCTTCAAAGGCCTAAAATAACAAACAATAGGCTCATGGCAGTTTTACAGCGGTTACATGGATACACGGGCAGCTTGGTGGTGAGTGGAGGAGTAGTGCAAGGAGTGTCTGTCCCAGTACTCCCAAAATATAAATAGATGTTAATGTCTCGCAAAACAACCAAAACAAAAAAAAAGGTGGCATACTTAGGTACAGGAGTGGGCTCATCTGCTGAGTTTCTGACATAGTAATTTGGCAGTAACTATTTAATGGTGCCAATATAGGACACAGACACAGACTACTTTAAGTTGCATCATAGATGTCTACAAATTTGTATTGTCAGTGCCAGACATTGAATGATGTCAGCGAATAGACTAAAGATTGGTGGAGCTGTGCGACATAATTTTGCACGTGGTAGAGCACATTTTGAGCTGGGGTAGGGGGGAACTCTCTTGAGGCCGGCGGGACCGCCCCAGGGCCCCTCATGTTACAACGGTGTGTCTGACGTTGGGTGCGCACCACCACCGCCAGAGACACTACATTGTACTATGAGGGACCCAGTAGCAATGCCGTCAACCAAAAGCGAGCACACCCACCTCTTCAGACAAACAGCAGTCTCACGGGTGCTTGCGCCAAGTCGCGATACCACGGCCCCGTGTGGGGAGTTTTGCCATTTAGGGAGGTGTAAACATGTCGTATGCTGTACAATCAGCTGCAGCAAATTAGACATTAGAAAAGTAATTCACAGGCAAGAGCTTTTCATAGGAAAGCTAGGTGTCGGCCGGGCAAGGTGGGGCAAAAGATTTCGAAATCCAGTTGTGGTTCATTTTAATGAATGTTAGATCGTCAACATTTTGGGTAGCCAGACGAGTCCTTTTTTCGGTTAATATTGAACCTGCAGCACTGAATACTCTTTCTGATAGGACACTTGCTGCCGGGCAAGCAAGCTCCTGCAATGCATATTCTGCCAATTCTGGCCAGGTGTCTAATTTGGAGGCCCAGTAATCAAATGGGAATGACGGTTGAGGGAGAACATCGATAAGGGATGAAAAATAGTTAGTAACCATACTGGACAAATGTTGTCTCCTGTCACTTTCAATTGATGCAGCAGTACCTGTCCTGTCTGCGGTCATAGCAAAATCACTCCACAACCTGGTCAGAAAACCCCTCTGTCCAACGCCACTTCTGATGTGTGCACCCCTAACACTCCTAGTCTGCTGCCCCCTGGAGCTCGTGTGAGAACGATCACGTGCGCTGTGTGCTGGGAATGCCTGAAGCAAACGGTCAACAAGAGTTGATTGTTTGGTTGCTAATATTAGTTCCAAGTTCTCATGTGGCATAATATTTTGCAATTTGCCTTTATAGCGTGGATCAAGGAGGCAGGCCAACCAGTAATCGTCATCGTTCATCATTTTCGTAATGCGTGTGTCCCTTTTTAGGATACGTAAGGCATAATCCGCCATGTGGGCCAAAGTTCCAGTTGTCAAATCTCCGGTTGTGATTGGTTGAGGGGCAGTTGCAGGCAAATCTACGTCACTTGTGTCCCTCAAAAAACCAGAACCCGGCCGTGACACGCAACCAATTTCCTGTGCCCCCGGGAAAGGTTCGGCATTAAAAATATACTCATCCCCATCATCCTCCTCGTCCTCCACCTCCTCTTCGCCCGCTACCTCGTCCTGTACACTGCCCTGACCAGACAATGGCTGACTGTCATCAAGGCTTTCCTCTTCCTCTGGTGCAGACGCCTGCTCCTTTATGTGCGTCAAACTTTGCATCAGCAGACGCATTAGGGGGATGCTCATGCTTATTACGGCGTTGTCTGCACTAACCAGCCGTGTGCATTCCTCAAAACACTGAAGGACTTGACACATGTCTTGTATCTTAGACCACTGCACACCTGACAACTCCATGTCTGCCATCCTACTGCCTGCCCGTGTATCCTCCCACAAATAAATAACAGCACGCCTCTGTTCGCACAGTCTCTGAAGCATGTGCAGTGTTGAGTTCCACCTTGTTGCAACGTCTATGATTAGGCGATGCTGGGGAAGGTTCAAAGACCGCTGATAGGTCTGCATACGGCTGGCGTGTACAGGCGAACGTCGGATATGTGAGCAAAGTGCACGCACTTTGAGGAGCAGGTCGGAGAACCCAGGATAAGTTTTCAATAAGCACTGCACCACCAGGTTTAAGGTGTGAGCCAGGCAAGGAATGTGTTTCAGTTGGGAAAGGGAGATGGCAGCCATGAAATTCCTTCCGTTATCACTCACTACCTTGCCTGCCTCAAGATCTACTGTGCCCAGCCACGACTGCGTTTCTTGTTGCAAGAACTCGGACAGAACTTCCGCGGTGTGTCTGTTGTCGCCCAAGCACTTCATAGCCAATACAGCCTGCTGACGCTTGGCAGTAGCTGGCCCATAATGGGACAACTGGTGTGCAACAGTGTCATCTGCCGATGGAGTGGTTGGCAGACTGCGTTCTGTGGAAGAGCTGTAGCTTCTGCAGGAGGAGGAGGAGGAGGAGGAGGGGGTGCGAACGCCTACAGCCAACTGTTTCCTAGACCGTGGGCTAGGCACAACTGTCCCTAAATTGATGTCGCCTGTGGACCCTGCATCCACCACATTCACCCAGTGTGCCGTGATGGACACATAACGTCCCTGGCCATGCCTACTGGTCCATGCATCTGTAGTCAGGTGCACCTTTGTACTCACAGATTGCCTGAGTGCATGGACGATGCGCTGTTTAACATGCTGGTGCAGGGCTGGGATGGCTTTTCTGGAAAAAAAGTGTCGACTGGGTAGCTCGTATCGTGGTTCAGCGTACTCCATCAGGGCTTTGAAAGCTTCGCTTTCAACTAACCGGTAGGGCATCATCTCTAACGAGATTAGTCTAGCTATGTGGGCGTTAAAACACTGTGTACGCGGATGCGAGGATAAGTACTTCCTTTTTCTAACCAGAGTCTCATGTAGGGTGAGCTGGACTGGAGAGCTGGAGATCGTGGAACTTTCGGGTGTGCCGGTGTACATGGCAGACTGAGAGACGGTTGGAGACGGTATTGTTTCCGCCGGTGCCCTAGATGCAATATTTCCTCCTACAAAACTGGTGATTCCCTGACCCTGACTGCTTTTGGCTGGCAAAGAAACCTGCACAGATACTGCCAGTGGTGCGGAAAATGGTGGCCTTACAGTGACGGAAGGGATGTTGCGTTGCTGACTAGCTTCATTGGCCGAGGGTGCTACAACCTTGAGGGACGTTTGGTAGTTAGTCCAGGCTTGAAAATGCATGGTGGTTAAGTGTCTATGCATGCAACTAGTATTTAGACTTTTCAGATTCTGACCTCTGCTTAAGCTAGTTGAACATTTTTGACAGATGACTTTGCGCTGATCAGTTGGATGTTGTTTAAAAAAATGCCAGACTGCACTCTTCCTAGACTCGGATCCATTTTCAGGGATTGCAGACTGAGCTTTAACCGGATGGCAACGCTGTGCTCCAACAGGTTTTGGCTTTGACACGCGTTTTGGGCCAGATACGGGCCCGGCAGATGGAACCTGTTGCGATGTTGATGCCTGCTGCGGCCCCTCCTCCACCTCCGCTTCTGAACTACTGCCGCCTGCACCCTGTTCCCCCAATGGCTGCCAATCGGGGTCAATAACTGGGTCATCTATTACCTCCTCTTCGAGCTCGTGTGCAACTTCGTCTGTGTCACTGTGTCGGTCGGTGGTATAGCGTTCGTGGCGGGGCAACATAGTCTCATCAGGGTCTGATTGTGGATCTGTACCCTGAGAGGGCAATGTGGTGGTCTGAGTCAAAGGAGCAGCATAGTACTCTGGCTGTGGCTGTGCATCAGTGCACTCCATGTCAGAATATACTTGTAATGGGCATGGCCTGTTAAGTGTTTCACTTTGTAAGCCAGGGACGGTATGTGTAAAGAGCTCCATGGAGTAACCCGTTGTGTCGCCTGCTGCATCCTTCTCTCTTGTTGTAGTTTTTGCTGAGGAGGACAAGGAAGCGACTTGTCCCTGACCGTGAACATCCACAAGCGACGCGCTGCTTTTACATTTACCAGTTTCGGAAGAGGAGGCAAAAGAGCTAGAGGCTGAGTCTGCAATGTAAGCCAAAACTTGCTGTTGCTGCTCCGCCTTTAAAAGCGGTTTTCCTACTCCCAGAAAAGAGAGCGTTCGAGGCCTTGTGTAGCCTGACGACGAAACTGGCTCCACAGCTCCAGACTTAGGTGGAATATTTTTATCCCCACGACCACCTGATGCTCCACTACCACTACCATCATTACCAGCTGACAATGAACGCCCACGACGACCTCTTGCACCAGACTTCCTCATTGTTTTAAAATCTTAACCAAAGTAACTTTATTTGTTGCTGTCAAACAACTTACACGGTGAGCTATAACTTCAGTATGATTTCAATATCCCTTAACAGGTTGGTGAGACCACAAGGAAAATCAGGCACAATGGTACACACTCTGTTTTCTGTGGCACAAAATCACAGAGATGACACACACGCAGGACTGTCACTCAAGCACTAATGTCAATATTAATCTCCCACCTAATTTATTTATTTTTTTTTCTCAGGGAGACTTTAGAAACCAAATAATATTAAAAAAAAAAAAAAAAAAAAAAGGCTTTCTATGGCCCACAATTAGAGAGAGAGAGGTGGCACACCCAGGAGTCAAGACTGGCGCACAAGCTGAAAGGGCAATATTACTCTCCCACTGTTTTTTTAAGTTTTTTTTTTATTTCAGGGAGACTTTAGAAACCAAATAATATTAAAAAAACCCAAAAAAAAAAATAGCCTTTCTATGGCCCACTGAATGAGAGAGAGAGGTGGCACACCCAGGAGTCAAGACTGGCACACAAGCTGAAAGGGCAATATTACTCTCCCACGGTTTTTTTATGTTTTTTTTTTTTTTTTCAGGGAGACTTTAGAAACCAAATAATAAGAAAAAAAATAAATAAATAAATAGGCTTTCTATAGCCCACTGAATGAGAGATAGCACACACAGCAGTGGCACACAAGCCCTGACTGAGGCCAATATTTTTCTCCCACTGATTGATGTAGTGTTTTTGTGTTGAGGTAGATTTTAGAACACAAATCAAGGGAAAAAAAAAAAATGCTTTCTATGGCCCACTGAATGAGAGAGAGGTGGCACACCCAGGAGTCAAGACTGGCACACAAGCTGAAAGGGCAATATTACTCTCCCACTGTTTTTTTATGTATTTTTTGTTTTTTAAGGGAGACTTTAGAAACCCAATAATATTTAAAAAAAAAAATAAATAGGCTTTCTATGGCCCACTGAATGAGAGGGAGAGAGGTGGCACACCCAGGAGTCAAGACTGGCACACAAGCTGAAAGGGCAATATTACTCTCCCACTGTTTTTTTAGGTATTTTTTTTTTTTCAGGGAGACTTTAGAAACCAAATAATATTAAAAAAAACAAAAAAAAAATAGCCTTTCTATGGCCCACTGAATGAGAGAGAGAGGTGGCACACCCAGGAGTCAAGACTGGCACACAAGCTGAAAGGGCAATATTACTCTCCCACTGTTTTTTTATGTATTTTTTTTTTTTTAAGGGAGACTTTAGAAACCCAATAATATTTAAAAAAAAAAATAAATAGGCTTTCTATGGCCCACTGAATGAGAGGGAGAGAGGTGGCACACCCAGGAGTCAAGACTGGCACACAAGCTGAAAGGGCAATATTACTCTCCCACTGTTTTTTTATGTTTTTTTTTTTTTTTCAGGGAGACTTTAGAAACCAAATAATATTAAAAAAACAAAAAAAAAAAATAGCCTTTCTATGGCCCACTGAATGAGAGAGAGAGGTGGCACACCCAGGAGTCAAGACTGGCACACAAGCTGAAAGGGCAATATTACTCTCCCACTGTTTTTTTAGGTATTTTTTTTTTTTCAGGGAGACTTTAGAAACCAAATAATATTAAAAAAAAAATCAAAATAAATAGGCTTTCTATAGCCCACTGAATGAGAGATAGCACACACAGCAGTGGCACACAAGCCCTGACTGAGGCCAATATTTTTCTCCCACTGATTGATGTAGTGTTTTTGTGTTGAGGTAGAATTTAGAACACAAATCACGGAAAAAATAAATAGGCTTTCTATGGCCCACAATTAGAGAGAGGTGGCACACCCAGGAGTCAAGACTGGCACACAAGCTGAAAGGGCAATATTACTCTCCCACTGTTTTTTTTAGGTTTTTTTTTTTTTTTTCAGGGAGACTTTAGAAACCAAATAATATTAAAAAAATTAAATAAATAAATAGGCTTTCTATAGCCCACTGAATGAGAGATAGCACACACAGCAGTGGCACACAAGCCCTGACTGAGGCCAATATTTTTCTCCCACTGATTGATGTAGTGTTTTTGTGTTGAGGTAGAATTTAGAACACAAATCACGGAAAAAATAAATAGGCTTTCTATGGCCCACTCAGTGAGAGATGGCACACACAGGGATGGCACTGTAGCAGAAATGCCAATCTTAATCTCCCACAAAAAAAACAAAAAAAAAACAGGGACTGTCCTACAATTACTATCTCCCTGCAGTAATCTAAGCCAGGTATGGCAGGCAGCAATAGGAGTGGACTGATGCACAAATTAAATAAAAAGTGTGGACAAACAAAAAAGATAGCTGTGCAGAAAGGAAGGAACAAGAGGATATGTGCTTTGAAAAAAGCAGTTGGTTTCCACAGTGGCGTACACACAGCAATACAGCTATCACGGAGCCTTCTAGGGCAGCCCAATGAGCTACAGCGCTGAGGGGAAAAAAAAAAAAAAATAGCTTCCACAGTCCCTGCACACCGAAGGTGGTGTTGGACAGTGGAAATCGCTGCAGCACAAGCGGTTTGGTGGTTAGTGGACCCTGCCTAACGCTCTCCCTGCTTCTGACGAAGCGGCAGCAACCTCTCCCTAAGCTCAGATCAGCAGCAGTAAGATGGCGGTCGGCGGGAACGCCCCTTTATAGCCCCTGTGACGCCGCAGACAGCAAGCCAATCACTGCAATGCCCTTCTCTAAGATGGTGGGGACCAGGATCTATGTCATCACGCTGCCCACACTCTGCGTTCACCTTCATTGGCTGAGAAATGGCGCTTTTCGCGTCATTGAAACGCGACTTTGGCGCGAAAGTCGCGTACCGCATGGCCGACAAGCACAGGGGTCGGATCGGGTTTCATGAGACGCCGACTTAGCCAAAAGTCGGCGACTTTTGAAAATGATCGACCCGTTTCGCTCAACCCTAGTGTTGAGCGATACCGTCCGATACTTGAAAGTATCGGTATCGGAAAGTATCGGCCGATACCGGCAAAGTATCGGATCTAATCCGATACCGATACCCGATACCAATACAAGTCAATGGGACTCAAGTATCGGACGGTATCCTGATGGTTCCCAGGGTCTGAAGGAGAGGAAACTCTCCTTCAGGCCCTGGGATCCATATTAATGTGTAAAATAAAGAATTAAAATAAAAAATATTGCTATACTCACCTCTCCGACGCAGCCTGGACCTTACCGAGGGAACCGGGAGCCTTCTTTGCTTAAAATGCGCGCTTTTACTTCCTTCCGCGACGTCACGGCTTCTGATTGGTTGCGTGCCGCCCATGTGGCCGCGACGCGACCAATCACAGCAAGCCGTGACGTAATTTTCAGGTCCTCAATGCCTAATTCTAGGCATTCAGGATTTTAAAATTACGATCCGGCTTGTGATTGGTCGCGTCGCGGTCACATGGGCGACGCGACCAATCACAAGCCGTGACGTCACGGGAGGCAGGAAACGCGCGCATTTTTAAAATTACGTCACGGCTTGTGATTGGTTGCGTGCCGCCCATGTGACCGCGACGCGACCAATCATAGCAAGCCGTGACGCAATTTCAGGTCCTGAATGCAGAAATAAGCATCAGGACCTGAAATTACGTCACGGCTTGCTGTGATTGGTCGCGTCGCGGTCACATGGGCGGCACGCAACCAATCACAAGCCGTGACATAATTTTAAAAATGCGCGCGTTTCCTGCCTCCCGTGACGTCACGGCTTGTGATTGGTCGCGTCGCCCATGTGACCGCGACGCGACCAATCACAAGCCGGATCGTAATTTTAAAATCCTGAATGCCTAGAATTAGGCATTGAGGACCTGAAAATTACGTCACGGCTTGCTGTGATTGGTCGCGTCGCGGCCACATGAGCGGCACGTGACCAATCAGAAGCCGTGACGTCGCGGAAGGAAGTAAAAGCGCGCATTTTAAGCAAAGAAGGCTCCCGGTTCCCTCGGTAAGGTCCAGGCTGCGTCGGAGAGGTGAGTATAGCAATATTTTTTATTTTAATTCTTTGTTTTACACATTAATGTTGTTTCGATACCGATACCCGATACCACAAAAGTATCGGATCTCGGTATCGGAATTCCGATACCCGCAAGTATCGGCCGATACCCGATACTTGCGGTATCGGAATGCTCAACACTAGTCCTAACACGGTCACCGTGAATACCCACATAAAGACTGACACGGGAACAAGCACTTGTGGCCAGAGATGCTATATTTCCCTGATGGCACACTGGGTGAACATTGTAGAAGCTGGAGTTGAGCTGGTGGCTAGCGCAACAGATGCTAGTATCCACACAAACTTCATACTGTCTCTCCTCTATGTGGATGGGCTGAGGAGACAAATCAGGAGGAAGATCAGGAAGAGGAGACGAAGATTCGTTATCATGGTGGAGACAGAAAATGTTTGCTGTAGGGAGCATGGCACACATGGCCGGCTATATGTACTGCTGCCTTTCCCCTAAATAGTGATATATTTATCTTAACCAAAAAAAAGAGTACTGGTTCACGCTGCCAGACCCACGCGACAAGGAGAACTTTGCATCTCTCTTTCCTGAGGCACAGAGGTCTACTAAAATGGTGGTATATTAGAAGGTAAAAAATGTTGTAAAAATTCCCATTAAACAATGTTAGCGGCAGGGGGCAATCTTCCTCCTTGTCTCACCAAGGAAGAGAGGCTATAGAGACACACTGCACACTGTCAAAGGCCTGGGCCAATTTCATGACATTCCAGCATCCAGGGCCTGATGATCGGGTATTTTTGACAAGGAGGGAAAAGTTTTTAAAGATGGTCAAGCAAAACCTGCTCGACCAAAGCAGGGTACTCCCTAATTCCTCTGCGACCTTCAACTATTGGGTCTCAAAGCTGGACACCTGGCATGAGCTGTCCCTCTATGCATGGGAGGTGTTGTGCTGCTTGCCGCTAGCGTTTTGTCTGAGTGGGTTTATAGTGCCATAACAGACGCTTTCACCTGCCAACAGAGAATGCTGACAAGATCACAAATAAAAATAAACAAAGCCTGGATTAGCCCCCATTTTTCCACAGCAGCAGATGACATCAGCACTTAAAGTGTTTTTAATGTTCAATATTTGAATGGGGCCCTCTAATTGTTGCCTTCAAAGGTGTATGGGTGACCCTCCTTTTAATTTGTTCCTGGTTGTGCACTTTGTGCAAAGCCTTTGAGTGTAGCAATACAGCAACTACACTTTAACCCCTTAATGACCACCGATACGCCTTTTAATGGTGGCAGTTAAGGGTACTTATGCCTCAGCGCCGCTTTTTAACTTTGCAGAGAAATAAGTGAATAGCACCCGAAGCGTCGGAAATTCTCTGGGTTCTCGGCTACCGGGGTAGCATCATGTGAGACCATTATACAGTATTGAGCATCATGTGTGGCCATTATACAGTATGGAGCATCATGTGTGGCCATTATACAGTATTGAGCATCGTGTGGCCATTTTACAGTATTGAGCATCATGTGTGGCTATTATACAGTATGGAGCATCATGTGTGGCCATAATACAGTATTGAGCATCATGTGGGGCCATTATACAGTATGGAGCATCATGTGGGGCCATTATACAGTACGGAGCATCATGTGGGCCATTATACAGTATTGAGCATCATGTGGGGCATTATACAGTATGCAGCATCATGTGGGGCCATTATACAGTATGTAGCATCATGTGTGGCCATTATACAGTATGGAGCAAAGGATTTTACGGTGAGTACACAAAATCCCTATCTCTCCTTCACCTCATTGGGGGACACAGACCATGGGATGTCCCAAAGCAGTCCCTGGGTGGGGACATCAGATCAGGCCCTGTGTAACCGCTACTTACAAGTAAGCCGCCGCGGCCTGCAGAGTCCGCCTGCCCAGACTCACATCTGTGGAAGTCTGGGAATTATAGTGCTTCAAGAATGCATGCGGACTGGAAGGACCCGCAAGCTTGCAGGCGCGCTTTGCCGACGCCTGGTGCCAAGAACCCAAGAAACCTCGATAGACAGGGAGGTAGGCTGACATCTAATACAGAAGGACTCCTGGATGGTGTAACAAATCGACCAGGCTAACATGGCCGATGAAACAGCTAAACCCTTGCTGTAGCTATCAGGAAGCCTTCTTCTTACCATCAGGAAGCCCAAATAAAATGTCCAACCTTCGGAAGGACGCCGTTCTCGAGACGTACCTACTCAGAGCACTCACTTTGTCCAGAATATGGGGAACCCATTCCGTTTTGTGGACTGGTGCCGAAAGAGATGAGGGAAGAACGATGCCATCATAACAGTGGGAATACAATACAACCTTGCGGGGATGGCCTGAGAACAACCTTGCCTTGAAGGTAATAAGGGAAAAAAGTCTGAAAGAACAGAGCGGCTAGCTCCGAAGAGTCGTCAGGATGACGAGATTGCAGAGAAAAAAAGGGCGACCTTCTCTGATAGTAAAGTTTGTCCGGATAAAAAAGGAGTCTACTGTAAGACTCCCAGGACCATTAAGGTCTCAAAGATCTAATGGTATGGCATGTGAAAACTCCCTGCGAGGAAGTCCCTACTTGCAATTTTGTTGCAATAAGACAGAAAAATACTAGTTCCGCAAAAAAGTCTGATGTGGTCAGTGCGGCTCTCCCAGGATCATTGGGTCCCTTCCTGCTTCCGAAAGTCTCTCAGAAGTAGTGGAAGAGGGGTTATGGAAACTGGTACCATGGCAGAACCAGAGCATGTACTGCGATGGCTTTTGGATCTCGAGACCCAACCATGAACTAGAGTACATTGGCGTTCAGTCTGGACGCCATCCGACCTACATCTGGAGTGCTCCAGAGAAGGCAGATCTGATGGAAGACTTCCGGGTGAAGCTCCCACTCACTTGAGGTGGGACCCTGAGTTCTACTCCTGGGATATGTAGTGCCAAGATCACCGGAATGATAGATCTCGACCCATCCGAGAATGTGAGGTACCTCGACCATGACGCCTGACCATGGGTACCTGCTAGATGATTCACGTATGGCACAGCCGGTGCATTGTCTGATTGAATTCGGATGGGGTGACCCACCAGAAGGCAGTGGACCTGCTGTAGAATTAGCCGTACCGTTCGGATCCCCAGAACAATTATCAGGAGAAGAGGACTGGCATCAGTAGTCGCTAATAACCATTGAACTGGGAGAAAGGATCTCCCCTGCATGAGGAAGGAGCTCTGAGACTACCCTCTGAAAGCCTGTTTGACCTGCAGAAAACGAGAGGAGTGAAGGAAACCGCTTCCATTGTCATCACCATTTTCTCTCGGAACCCTCCTAGCAAATCGAATGGAATGAAAGGATGAGTGAACAAGTGCGCGAGCTCCTTGTTGAAGGGCCACGGCCTTGTCTCAAGGGAAAATTACCAACCTTCTGGAAGTGTTCAGGACCATCCTCACCGGGTGGACAGGGCCGGTTGTCTGGTGTTAGGCTTGGCTGCAGAAGAGGATACATGGAGGCGACGCTCCGTGTACTCGTCTATTGATGGTGTGGGGAGATCAGTGCCCTTTAAAAGGACCTGTCGCCCCCTAAGAATCAGGCCAGGAATGGCATCCCAACTCTTCGGGGGGTATACGTGGAGGGGGGGACACCCCACGTGTTTGCATATTGGCTGAAAAAGGATACCACAGAGCATTTTGTCCAGTGAATTGCTTATCCGGATGCTCCCTGTCCGGATGAATGGCAAATGCTCTGCTGGGAGTTTAGTCTCCTTATGAGGGACACTGTGTGATCTAGAGTAGAACCGAAGTCCTTGTCAATCTACAGAGATTGATTGATGATATAAATAGGCGAATCCATCCTTTTCTGAAGTTCTGGTGAGTCCAGAACCAAGGCAATATTCCATCCATATTCAGAGTCTTGTTCTCAGCAAATCATTAGTGAGGGATCAGGAAATGAAACTTCCGTTTTCTAGACGCCTGTACGTTTCTAGACGCCTGTGCGTTTCTAGAATACTTGCAACTAGAGCTGAGCGACTTTTACTTTTTTAGGATCGAGTCGGGTTTCGCGAAACCCGACTTTGTCAAAAGTCAGGTCGGGTGAAATCGTCCGATCATTGCGAAAAGTCGGGGATCCGACTGAAACACGAAACCCAATGCAAGTCAATGGGGAATCAAAGTCGGCAGTGAGTGGAGGACAGGAAAACACCTACAGTGCCCATTTTAATGCCAAAAACATCAATTCTTGTTACTTAAGCATGTCAATCTTAATTTGCCTTATAATAATAGTTAGGCATTAAAAATTGGGGGTCATTTGGCTAAAGTTGTGGGGGGGGGGGGTAGGGCTGGCTCAAGTTTTCCGTGGGCCCAGGAAACGCGGACTGCGTCACGGCGGTGGAGCAGGGAGAGGTAAGTATTTCAACTTGATCCTGAGCAAGCAGGGGAGGCACACTCGTTCTCATTGGCACTGGCACAGGGCCCCTCAAAGTACGGCGGTGTGTTGGACGGCGGGGGAGCCTCCCACCGGCAGAGACACTTTTGCGTACTATTAGGGGCCCTGTGCCAGTGACGTCGCCAATGAGTATGCCCTCCCACTTGATGAAGGAACCTGCACTTTCATCTGCACCTTCCTCTTTGTCCCCATGTAAGGTGGTATAGTATGCGGGAAGGGGAACCTGACTTTCAGCAGGGTCAGATTCTGGCTGTGTAGAGTGCAAGGGGAATGTAGTGGTCTGGGTCAATGTACCAGCAGACTCATCTAGCAGTGGCTGGGCAATGGGCAGGATGAGAAGGAAACACAGCTAGTAGGCCCAAATAATAAAGTAGGCTAAATGCAGTTCAAATGTGGTAACAGGACTAAACAGGCGGCATTGCTTTGTTCAGTGGAAGACAACTGTAATGAGTGGCAGGCACAGTTAGTAGGGCCAAATAATAAAGTGGGCCAAATGCAGTTCAAAATTGGTAACAGGAGTAAACAGGCGGCACTGCTTTGTTCAGTGGAGGAGAACAACAAGCAGCGGCAGACACCGTTAGTAGGCCCAACCAAACAAGTAGGCCAAATGCAGTTAAATATCTGATATAGGCTGAAAGCCTGAAAATTGAAGCTCAGCTTTGTTCAGTGGAGGAGAAAAGCAAGGAGTGGCAGACACCATTAGTAGGCCCAACCAAACAAGTAGGCCAAATGCAGTTTCATATCTGATATAGGCTGAAAGCCTGAAAATTGAAACTCAGCTTTGTTCAGTGGAGGAGAAAAGCAAGCAGCGGCAGACACCGTTAGTAGGCCCAACCAAACAAGTAGGGCAAATACAGTTTAAAATTGGTTACAGGGGTACACAGGCGGCATTGGTTTGTTCAGTGGAGGTCAACTGTAAGGAGTGGCGCAGACAGACTTAGTAGGCCTAAAATAAAAAAGTAGGCTCAATGCAGTTTAAAATTGCTTACAGGGTTACACAGGCGGCATTGGATAGTTCAGTGGATGTTAACTGTAATGAGTGGCGCAGACAGACTTAGTAGTCCTAAAATAAAAAAGTAGTCTCAATGCAGTTTAAAATTGCTTACAGGGTTACACAGGCGGCATTGGATAGTTCAGTGGAGGTCAAGTGTAAGGAGTGGCGCAGACAGACTTAGTGGGCCTAAAATAAAAAAGTAGGCTCAATGCAGTTTAAAATTGCTTACAGGGTTACACAGGCGGCATTGGATAGTTCAGTGGAGGTTAACTGTAAGGAGTGGCGCAGACAGACTTAGTAGGCCTAAAATAAAAAAGTAGGCTCAATGCAGTTTAAAATTGCTTACAGGGTTACACAGGCGGCATTGGATAGTTCAGTGGAGGTCAAGTGTAAGGAGTGGCACAGACAGACTTAGTAGGCCTAAAATAAAAAAGTAGGCTCAATGCAGTTTAAAATTGCTTACAGGGTTACACAGGCGGCATTGGATAGTTCAGTGGAGGTCAAGTGTAAGGAGTGGTGCAGACAGACTTAGTAGGCCTAAAATAAAAAAGTAGGCTCAATGCAGTTTAAAATTGCTTACAGGGTTACACAGGCGGCATTGGATAGTTCAGTGGAGGTCAAGTGTAAGGAGTGGTGCAGACAGACTTAGTAGGCCTAAAATAAAAAAGTAGGCTCAATGCAGTTTAAAATTGCTTACAGGGTTACACAGGCGGCATTGGATAGTTCAGTGGAGGTCACCTGAAAGGAGTGGCGCAGACAGACTTAGTAGGCCTAAAATAAAAGAGTAGGCTCAATGCAGTTTAAAATTGCTTACAGGGTTACACAGGCGGCATTGGATAGTTCAGTGGAGGTCAACTGTAAGGAGTGTCTGACACAGTTAGGCCAAAATAATAAAGTGAGGTAAATGTCTGCCAAAACAATTTTCAAAAATAAACAGGTGGCATAGCTACGTACAGGGGTGGGCTCCTCTGCTGAGTAGCAGACAGTGGTAGTTGGCGCAAAGTATTAAATGGTCTAAATGGAGGCCAGGGCCCCTGCATATTTTAACTATCATCTATCATGTCAACAAATTTGTATTGGCAGTGCCATTGAAGGATTTATCAGCACAGACTACACTGTGGTGGAGCAGGGAGAGGTAAGTATTGCAAGTGGTAGAGCACTGTTCGACCTGGGGGGGAACAATTTCTCATGGGCGGCGGTACTGGCACAGGGCCCCTCATATTACGACGGTGTGTCTGACATTGGTTGTGCACCACCACCGTCAGAGACACTTCATTGTACTATGAGGGACCCTGTGCCAGTGCCATCGCCCAAGAGTGGGCACACCCACCTGTCCAGGCAAACGGCACTCGCACGGGTGCTTGCGCTAGGTGGTGACCACGGCCCTGTGGGGGGAGTCAGCCCATTTAGGGAGGTATAAAAATGGCCTATGGTGGACATTCCGCAGCTGCAAATGGAGGAATTGGAGCAGTCAGTAAGAGGAGGCCAAAAGCAAGACATTTTTCAGGCAAGCTACGTGTCAGCAGGGGAAGGTGGGGCAAAATAATTAAAAATCCATGATTGGTTCATTTTTATGAAGGTTAGATCATCAACATTTTGGGGAGCCAGTCCTTTTTTCGGTCAGTATTGAACCAGCAGCACTGAACACTCTTTCTGATAGCACACTAGCAGCTGGGCAAGCGAGCTCCTGTAATGCATATTCTGCCAATTCAGGCCAGGTGTCTATTTTAGATGCCCAGTAATCAAAGGGGAAAGACGTTTGAGGAAGAACATCGATAAGGGAGGAAAAATAGTTCGTAACCATACTGGACAAATGTTGTCTCCTGTCACTTTGAATTGATGCAGCAGTACCTGTCGTGTCTGCGGTCATTGCGAAATCACTCCACAACCTGGTCATAAAACCCCTCTGTCCAACGCCACTTCTGATTTGTGCACCTCTAACACCTCTGCCATGTTGCCCCCTGCAGCTCGTGTGAGAACCATCACCGCCGCTGTGTGCTGGGAATGCCTAAACCAAACGGTCTACAAGAGTTGCTTTGTTTGGTAGCCAATATTTGTTTCAAGGTTCTCTTGTGGCATGATATTTTGTAATTTCCCTTTGTAGCATGGATCCAGGAGGCAGGCCAACCAGTAATCATCATCGGTCATCATTTTTATAATGCGGGGGTCCCTTTTTAGGATATGCAAGGCATAATCAGCCATGTGGGCCAATGTTCCAGGTGTCAATTCACTGCTTGTGCTGGGTTGAGGAGCACTTTCTTGCAAATCAACATCACTTGTCTCCCGCAAAAACCCTGTACCTGACCTTGCAACGCCACCAGTTTCTATTGCCCCCTGAGAAGCATCCTCCTCCCATAAATATTCATCCCCATCCTCCTCCTCTTCATCCGCCACCTCGTCCAGGAGAGTTCCCTGAGCAAAGGCTTCCCTCATCCTCGGCTGCAGACGCCTGCTCCTTAATGTGCGTCAAACTTTGCATCAGCAGACGCATTACTGGGATGCTCATGCTTATGATGGCGTCATCAACACTAAGGCTACTTTCACACTAGCGTCGTGCGCTGCATGTCGCAATGCGACGTGCCGACGCTACGACGCTAGCGTTGAAAGCGCCGCACAACGGGGGCAGCGGATGCAGTTTTTCAATGCATCCGCTGCCTCATTGTAAGGTCCGGGGAGGAGGGGGCGGAGTTCCGGCCGCGCATGCGCGGTCGGAAATGGCGGAGACGACGCACAAAAAACGTTACATGTAGCGTTTTTTTGTGCCGACGGTCCGCCAAAACATGACGCATCCGTCGCACGAGAGATGCGACGTGTGGCAATCCGTCGCAATGCGTCGCTAATGCAAGTCAATGGAGAAAAAAACGCATCCTGCAAGCACTTTTGCAGGATGCGGTTTTTCTCCAAAACGACGCATTGTGTGAAAGTAGCCTTACCAGCCGTGTGCATTCCTCAAAACACTGAAGGACTTGACAGAGGTCTTGTAGCATCGACCACTGCACACCTGACAACTCCATGTCTGCCATCCAACTGCCTGCCCGTGTATGTGTATCCTCCCACAAATACATTACAGCACGCCTCTGTTCGCACAGCCTCTGAAGCATGTGCAGTGTGGAGTTCCACCTTGTTGCAACGTCAAATATTAGGCGGTGCTGGGGAAGCTTCAGTGATCGCTGATGGTTCAGCATACGGCTGGAGTGTACGGGCGACCGGCGGATGTGCGAGCAAAGTCTTTGCACCTTGAGGAGCAGGGCTGGTAACCCCGGATAACTTTTCAGGAAGCACTGCACCACCAGGTTCAAGGTGTGAGCCAGGCAAGGTATGTGTTTCAGTTCTGAAAGGGCTATGGCAGCCATAAAATTCCTTCCGTTATCACTGACTACCTTGCCTGCCTCAAGATGTACACTGCCCAGCCATGACTGAGTTTCTTGCTGCAAGTACTCTGCCAGTACTTCCGCGGTGTGTCTGTTGTCACCCAAACACTTCATTTCCAACACAGCCTGCTGACGCTTACCACTAGCTGTTCCATAATGAGACACCTCGTGTGCAACACTGGCAGCTGTGGATGGAGTGGTAGGGCGACTGCGCTCTGTGGACGACCTTTCGCTTCTGGAGGAGGAGGAGGGGTGTCGAACGCCTACTGCCAACTGTTTCCTAGACCGTGGGCTAGGCAGAACTGTCCTACTATGGCTGTCCCCTGTGGACCCTGCATCCACCACATTAACCCAGTGTGCCGTGATGGACACGTAACGTCCCTGGCCATGCCTACTGGTCCATGCATCTGTTGTGAGGTGCACCTTTCTACTGACTGATTGCCTGAGTGCATGGACAATGCGGTCTTTGACATGCTGGTGTAGGGCTGGGATGGCTTTTCTCGCAAAAAAGTGTCGACTGAGTAGATCATAGCGTGGTACTGCATAGGCCATCAAGGCTTTGAAAGCTTCACTTTCAACCAACCGGTAGGGCATCATCTCTAACGAGATTAGTCTAGCAATGTGGACGTTCAAACCCTGTGTACGCGGATGAGAGGATGAGTACTTCCTTTTCCTAATGAGAGTCTCTTGTAGGGTGAGCTGGACTGGAGAGCTGCATATGGTGGAACTAGCGGGGGTGGTGGTGGACATGGCAGATTGAGAGAGGGTTGGTGATGGTATTCTTGATGCTGGCCTACATGCAGGATTTCCTCCCAAGAACCTGGTGCTTCCCTGACTGTCTTGGCCTTGCGACGATACCTCCACATTTGCTGCAGGTGGTGTCCTAAACGGTGGGCTTACAGTGAGGGAAGCAATGTTGCGTTGCTGACTACCTTCATTCTGAGCGGGTGCACCAACGTTACGGGACGTTTGATAGTTAGTCCAGGCTTGCAAGTGCATGCTGGTTAAATGTCTACGCATGCACGTTGTATTTTAGGGGATTCTTCCCTCTGCTAAAGGTCTTTGAGCATTTCTTACAGATAACTTTGCACTGATCATTCGGATCTTGGTTAAAAA
Source organism: Ranitomeya variabilis (assembly GCF_051348905.1). Lineage (NCBI taxonomy): Eukaryota > Metazoa > Chordata > Amphibia > Anura > Dendrobatidae > Ranitomeya > Ranitomeya variabilis. The sequence goes on from NC_135236.1 coordinate 426,737,085, forward strand.
ATTGCCACACTGCACTCTTCCTACTATTGCATACCTTTTCAGGCATTACACGCTGTGCTACTTTCAATGGATGGCCACGCTGTCCTAAAACTGTTTAAGTTTTAGACACACATTTTGGGCCTGATACGGACCTGCCAGATGAAAGCTGTTGCGATGTTGATGCCTGCTGCGGATCATCCTCCTCCGCTTCAGAGCTACTGCCAGCGGCACCCTGTTCCCCCAATGGCTGCCAATCTGGGTCAACAACTGGGTCATCTATCACCTCCTCTTCAATGTCCTGTGCACCGTCCTCTGTGACACCGTGTAAGGTGCTACAGCGTTCGGGACGGGGCACCATAGTCTCATCATGGTCAGATTCTGGCTCAGTACACTGCGAGGGCAATGTAGTCATCTGAGTCAATGGAACAGCATAATAATCTAGCTGTGGCTGTGCATCAGTGCACTCCATGTCCAATTCATCTTGTAATGGGCTGTTAACTATTTCCCTTTCTAACCCTGGCACGGTATGTGTAAAGAGCTCCATGGAGTAAACTGTAGTGTCACCTGCCGCATCCATCACTTTTGCTTTGGGTGAAGGACACAAGGAAGCAACTTGTTCCTGACCGGGAGCATCCACTGACGACTCGCTGCTTTTATATTTCGAACTTTCGGAAGAGGAGGCGAAAGAGCTAGAGGCTGAGTCAGCAATGAAAGCCAAAACTTGTTCCTGCTGCTCTGGCTTTAAAAGCAGTTTTCCTACTCCCAGATAAGGGAGCCTTGGAGGCCTTGTGTAGCCAGATGATGACGCTGTCTGAACAACTCGAGCCTTAGGTGCTATTTTGCTTTTCCCACTACTACCAGATGCTCCACCACCACCACCACCACCACCATTACCAGCTGGCAATGACCGCCCACAGCCTCTTCCACCAGACTTCCTCATTTTTGGGAAAATGTAACCAAACTAACAACCGTTATATGGTACTATAAAACAAGGTAGAAGGTGTATCTAAACTTGTTGAGAATTTAAATCTCCCTTTTTTGTGTGGGAGACTGCTGCAAAAACCAGGCCCGTTGTATTACACTACACAATGTAAGTGGCAGAACGTGGCAGGCAGATATACGACAAACAGAACTGACGCAGATCCACTTAGTGGCAATTTAAATATCCCATTATTATGTGGGAGACTGCTGGAAAAAAACAGGCCCGCTGTATAATACTACACAATGTAAGTGGCAGAACGTGGCAGGCAGATATACGACAAACAGAACTGACGCAGATCTACTTAGTGGCAATTTAAATCTCCCTTTTTTGGGTGGGAGACTGCTGGAAAAAACCAGGCCCACTGTATTACACTACACAATGTAAGTGGCAGAACGTGGCAGGCAGATATATATTAAAAAAAAGGGACCGTACTACAATAACAATCTCCCTACAATGATCTCAGGACAAGTATGGCAGCAATAAAAAGGACTGCTGCACACAAAAGTGTGGACAAATAAACATTAGAACTGTGCAGAAAGGAGCAACAGGATTTTTGCTTTTAAAAAAGCAGTTAGTTTGCACAGCGGCGTACAAACAGCAATGCTGCTATCAGGGAGCCTTATAAGATACAGAGCTGAAGCACAAAAATCTAGCCTCCACTGTCCCTGCAAAGAAAAGGTGGTGTTGGACAGTGGAATTCGCTACAGCACAAGCGGTTTGGGGGTTAATCTTTCCTCCCTAATAATATCCCTGTTTCTGACGAAGCTGCAGCAACCTCTCCCTATGTTCAGATCGGCAGAAGTAAGATGGCGGTCGGCGTGCACGCCCCTTTATAGCCCCTGTGACGCCGCAGAAAGCAAGCCAATCACTGTCATGCCCTTCTCTGCGTCCTCCTTCATTGGCTGAGAAATGGCGCTGAACGCGTCATACTAAACGCGACTTTGGCGCGATGATCGCCGACCGCATGGCCGATCCCACACTAGGATCGGGTCGGGTTTCATGAAACCCGACTTTGCCGAAAGTCGGCGATTTTTGAATTTGTCCGATCCGTTTCGCTCAACCCTACTTGCAACCCCTGCTAGCCGACGGCTCGCATGAAAGAGAGGGATCATCCATATCGGTCCTGCGAGCACTCCAAGCCACAGAGGGTTCACAGAGGGATTCAATCTCTTGGTCAGAGAAGCTATGGGTTGCAGCAGTGATGAAGCCCACTCAGGGAACTAGGTACTCTGGGATAAGCTGGGGTCGGCGGCGGAGGGCTCCTGAGCTCATTTAGGGTGACCAGTTTCGGACTGGTCATGTGCCTTTAAGACCAGGGAATACTGGTCATGTGCCTTTAAGATTAGGGAATACTGGTCATGTTCCTTTAAGTCTAGGAAATACTGGTCATGTGCCTGCAGCGCCCCAGAGTCCTGGTCTTTGCAGTACTGACGCTCCGCCAGTAAGGGGAGTGATGGTACGTCTGATGGCACTAAAGGAGTTCACCTGACCAGGTATCACAGTCACACATTACACTTCACACTCTGGCCACCAGGGGGAGCAAAGGGTTCTATGTATTAGGCCACTCCTCACAATCTGGTAAAACTGGGGGCTGGATAGGAAGTTAGCCAGAAGCTGACTGGGTTGGATCCAGGCAACATCCTGTGGCAGAGGGTGTTGCGGGAGAAGATTCAGGGGGGTTCCTGTCAGGGGTGGGATCCTGGCAGTGACCTAGCGAACAGGACAGAACGTTACGGAGCCGCGCCTGCACACGAATGCATCTTAAGAAAGGAAACGAAGCGAGGTTTATTGTGGAGAAGTGAGAAATGAGATCGCAGCAAAAAGGAGAATAGAACCAGTAGGAGTCGTGCCTTAAGATCGTGGCAACATCCTACTGAGGCGCGTAGCCAGTGGCCGGAACACCGAGGAAGTATTGGGCTCCAAGCAGTACTTCAAACAGCGGCAGGGCAGTTGACTTTAGGTTGGCTGTCTCACCTAAATCACCTAAGCAGACATAGGGGGCAATTGTGGGAGAGGGGCAACGCTAGGGTCCCAGAAGAACTCCAGGCCTACCCATCATACGGGTGCGTCCTAGCCATATCATCTGGGGAACGGAGAAGAACATCAGAACAGATACAAGTTGTGAGAAAGAACATCAGAAACAGACACAACAGTTGTGAGGACTATCCCGTGGTGCTCGGCAGGGAGGTACTACAACACACAGGCGCTAGAAGGTAGGCACTGATTTCCACCTGCAAAGGAAACTCTGGATGTGCCTTCGGACCGGCCGGTCTCAGCCAGCCCTGTTAGCAGTACTCTGGATTGCGGATCCTGAAGCCTTCAGTAAAGAGGTAAAGAGACTGCAACCCTGTGTCCTCGTTATTCATTGTGACTTGCACCATGCACCACCATCACACCTTTCATTGGACGCCCCTTAGCAGGGTCACGGACCGGGTCTAGCCACCGTGACAACCCCAGGACCGAGACCGAGAGCCCCGGTACCGAGTACCGCGCGGCCCTGCGTCTGGGGGCGCTCCATGCCTTTAAGCACAGGCGGAAGATGCAGTGGGGGGAGAGCAGTACTTTCTTACCCGGTTGCATGTGCTCCTTCAGTGCAAAACCGTCGCCTCTGTGTGTGTGCCGGCCCGGTGGACCAAGATGGCCACTGGGAGTTGCAGAGGTGATAAAGTTTCGCAGAGAGCAAGAGGTGCCAATTCGGGGGGAGGAGCCACAGACGCAATGTGGGCGGAGCCACGTGACTTCCATGAATAGGCCCAAGCCGTGGCCTAAATTTCTGCTGCCGGCGGGAGCAATACCAGGGGGTAGAATAGAGGGACGTTGGTGGTGGCCGAGAGAAGCAAGCATTCCCGTGCTAGGTGAGAAGCGACAGAAAAACGTGGGCGGAGCCGCCTTAGCACGCCATAGTGCAGGCCCAGCTTCCGGGATGCAGCCTACACATCGGCCGAAGCCGGGGTCTAAATTTTTGAAGCTGGCCAGAGCATTACCTCAGGGAGGTGGGCCGCAGGGAAGCCATGGCTGAGGCTGCCTGTCAGCATGTGAATATCCCACTACAGAGGCCCACTGCTGACTGGGTCCACTCCCCATCAGTGCATGTCCCGGCATGGAGCAGCAGCGGATGACTGGGTTTCAGCGCCGAGGAAGATGCGCGCACTCTATTGTTCTGCTGCAAGCAAGTTATTGCAGCGTGGACGGTGCAGGGATAGAGGGGTAAACCTCAATCCACCATCCATTTGTTAGGGAGGTGGAGAGGAACCGTCCACCTCCTTGTGCCATCCGCTTTAACAGTGGTGGGACAGTGGGGGCTGCTCAGACGCCGAAGAGAGGAGCCTCTGTACATTCACGGAGTTCAAGTCCCCGGGTGGACAGGGCCAGTTGTCCAGCAACAGGCCTGGCTGGGGAAGAGGGTACGTGGAGGAGACACTCCATGTGCTCGTCCGTTCAGGGTGCGGGGAGATCGGTGCCCTTGAAGGGACCTGTCACCCCTAAGAGTCAGCTCAGGCGTGGCACGTCACAGGAGAGGATACGGAGAGGTGACACTCTCCATGCTCGCCTGTTGATGGTTCGGGAAGATCGGCGCACTGAAAGGATCCGTCGCCCCTTCGTTGTAAAAAGTAAAATAAAAAATGTAAAAATAAAATAAAGAGTTTTGGATCTGAATAGCAGACCCATCCGTGTGCCTCCTACAAGCAAGCAAGAACTGGTTAGCTGAGAGCCAGCGGGAGGGTGTATACTGCAGGGGAAGAGCTATTTTTTTTGTATCACTTAGGCTACGTTCACATTAGCGTTGTGCGACGCAGCGTCGGGCGCCGCTGCGGCGACACATGCGTCATGCGCCCCTATATTTAACATGGGGGCGCAAGGACATGTGTTGCACTTGCGTTTTGTGACGCATGCGTCACTGCAGCGCACGCGTCACGGCGCAGAGGACGCAAGTTGCATTTTTTGTGTGTCCAAAATCAAGCAAAAAAAGGATGCATGCGTCACAAAACAATGCGTTTTGCATGCGTTGTGCGTTGCTTCGCCGATGCGTCGCCGACGCAACACACAACGCAAATGTGAACGTAGCCTTACTCAGGCTTGATTGTATGCATCTGGTCCACCCTTAATTCTCTGACCAAGATGAGCAGAGACCACTCCTCTCTGCTTCACACCTGAACACACTTAGTTGTACATATATTGCATAGCTAAAGTCTACATGACTTTAGTCTGCAGTGTGATTTCTAGAAGTGTGTTCTAAAAGTGTGAAGTTTACAGTAGAATTAAAACCTGAATTGAACCTGAAGGTAACTGGCCAGTCACTGTAAACAATGTTTCTGTTTATTTTCACTCTCACCCCTATAATCCTTCACTTTCTGCTAACTCCCCTAATCCCTACACCAAGTAAGGAACGGTTTATCTCTGCTTCAATTCTCCCCATCCATCTCACCTCCTCCTCAGAACTGTTCCTTAACATACAATCTCTGCCTCCAAACACAGACAGCCCCCTCATGCCCTCTCCTGCTCGCACCTGCTAACACTTTCTCTGCTCCTTCTCACTGCTGGTGATATCTTTCCAAATCCTGGTCCTCCTCACCACATTCCCAGTCATTTCTACCTCCCATCCACGCTCTATCACAAATTTCCGTAACCTCTCTAACCTCTCGCCCAGCCCCCACTTCCCCAGTCCCACTAACAGGAGCTCTGTGGAATGCTCGCTCTGTCTGCAACAAGCTTTCCTACATCCATGATCTTTGTTACTACCAAACCTTCCTTCCTCGCCATCACCGAAACCTGGCTCACCCCTTCCGACACAGCCTCCCCTGCTGCACTCTTACGGTGGCTTCCACCTTTCTCACACCCCCCGCTGCAGCAGCAAACATGGCAGAGGAGTTGGTTTTCTCCTGTCAGATAACTGCTCCTTCACCGCAATCCCACTGCCACCCTGTTACTCTCCCTTCCTTTGAGGTGCACTCTGTGCGCATCTACTCCCCCTCCAACTGGCTGTCATTTACCGCCCCCCAGGGCCAGCCACCACCTTCTTTGACCACTTCACCACCTGGCTACTTCATTTCCTTTCCGTGGACATCCCCACTATCATCATGGGTGACTTCAACATCCCCATTGACACTTCCCTCTCAGCTGCCACTAAACTATCTCTCACTTCCTCCTTCGGCCTCACTCAATGGTCTTCTGCAGCCACTCACAAAGATGGTCACACATTGGACCTCATCTTCACCCGCCTCTGCTCCCTATCTAACCTCTCTAACTCACCTCTTCCTCTTTCTGACCACAATCTACTAGCATTCTCTTCCCTCTCCACTCCATGTCTACAATCCCCACCCCACAAACTTGCACATCCTCGCAGAAATCTTAAACATCTTGACCTACATTCATTCTCTGAATCCCTCCTCCCTCTCATAGACATAAGTTCCATACACAATGCGGATGATGCTGCCGCTCTATATAACACCACAATAGCTGTAGCTTTGGAATCTGCTGCCCCACTTACACATACCAAAGCTCGCAAAATCAACAGACAGCCCTGGCACACCAGCCTGACCAAAGAACTGAGGCGAGCTTCCAGGGCTGCTGAGCACAGATGGAAAAGATCCCACTCCAATGAGCACTTCATCGTATTCTAACAGTCCCTCACTACTTTCAAGACCACACTCGCCACAGCTAAACAAACCTACTTCTCATGTCTCATATCCTCCCTGTCTCACAACCCTAAACAGTTATTCAACACCTTCAATTCTCTCCTCCGTCCCCCAGCACCTCCTCCCTCCACACTTATCTCCACTGAAGACTTTGCCTCATTTTTCAAGCAGAAGATTGATAGCATCAGAGACAGTTTTGGTCAACAACCCCCAGAGCCCTTCCTCCCAACTTCCCAGCCCTCCACCTCCAAAACCTACTTCTCCACCATTACAGAAGATCAACTCTCCACTCTACTCTCAAGATCGCATCTCACCACCTGTGCACTTGACCCGCTCCCATCCCACCTCATCCCAAACCTCACCACAGTCTTCATCCCAACCCTAACCCATCTCTTCAACCTATCACTAACAACTGGTGTTTTCCCCTCAAGCTTTAAACATGCCTCCATCACACCTATCCTCAAAAAGCCCTCTCTTGACCCATCCTCTGTATCTAGCTATCACCCTATATCACTTCTCCCTTATGCCTCCAAACTACTGGAACAACACGTTTACCTTGAACTGTCCTCCCATCTCTCCTCTTGCTCCCTCTTTGACCGCTTACAATCTGGCTTCCGGTCACACCATTCCACTGAAACTGCCCTAACTAAGGTCACCAACGACCTCTTAACCGCCAAGAGCAAGCGACACTACTCTGTCCTCCTCCTCCTTGACCTGTCGGCTGCCTTTGACACAGTTGACCATTCCCTATTACAGACCCTCTCATCCCTTGGCATCACAGACTTGGCCCTATCCTGGATCTCATCATACCTAACAGACTGGACATTCAGCGTCTCCCACCACCTCCTCACCTCGCCCCCTATCTGTCAGAGTCCCACAAGGTTCAGTCCTTGGGCCCCTGCTCTTCTCCATCTACACCTTTGGCCTGGGACAGCTCATAGAATCTCATGGCTTCCAGTATCACCTCTATGCTGATGGCACACAGATCTACATCTCTGGACCAGATATCACCTCCCTGCTAACCAGAATCCCTCAATGTCTGTCCACTATTTCATCCTCCTTCTCCGCTAGATTTCTGAAACTTAACTTGGACAAAACAGAATTCATCATCTTTCCCCCATCTCACGCGACCCCCCCAACAAACCTATCCATTACAGTGCATGGCTGCCCACTCTCCCCAGTCCCACAAGCTCGCTGCCTCGGGGTAATCCTTGATGCTGATCTCTCCTTCAAACCACATATCCAAGCCCTTTCCACTTCCTGCCGACTTCAACTCAAAAATATTTCAGGAATCCGTACATTCCTCAACCCAGAATCTGCAAAAACCCTAGTCCATGCCCTCATCATCTCTCGCCTTGACTACTGTAACCTCCTGCTCTGTGAACTCCCCTCTACCACCCCTCCAATCTATTCTAAACTCTGCTGCCCGACTAATCCACCTGTCCCCCCGCTATTCCCCGGCCTCTCCCCTCTGTCAATCCCTTCACTGGCTCCCCATTGCCCAGAGACTCCAGTACAAAACCCTAACCATGACATACAAAGCCATCCACAACCTGTCTCCTCCTTACATCTGTGACCTCGTCTCCGGGTACTTACCTACACGCAACATCCGATCCTCACAAGATCTCCTTCTCTACTCCCCTCTTATCTCCTCTTCCCACAATCGTATACAAGATTTCTCTCGCGTATCACCCCTACTCTGGAACCCTCTACGACAACACATCAGACTCCCGCCTACCATCGAAACCTTCAAAAAGAGCCTGAAGACCCACCTCTTCCGACAAGCCTACAACCTGCAGTAACCACCGATCAACCAAACCGCTGCATGACCAGCTCTATCCTCACCTACTGTATTCTCACCCATCCCTTGTAGATTGTGAGCCTTCGCTGGCAGGGTCCTCTCTCCTCCTGTACCAGTTATGACTTGTATTGTTTAAGAATATTGTACTTGTTTTTATTATGCATACCCCTCCTCACATGTAAAGCGCCATGGAATAAATGGCGCTATAACAATAAATAATAATAATATCCTTCCTGATCACCGGAGTCCAAAACTGTACACAGTACTCCATGTGTGGTCTAACCAGGGATTTGTACAGAGGTAGTATAATGCTCTCAACATGTGTATCCAGACCCCTTTTAGTGCACCCCATGATCATGTGATAGGTGCCAGACTATTAATCTTTTCAGATCTGTGAATGAAGCATACCTGTACTTTCATGCACAATTTGTAGACTAAGCATGGACTTGCCGCCCTCATCCTCAACAAGTCAAACTTTATTTTAGTTTTTAGTGCATGTGCCAGTTCATTGGGTTTGGGAACTATCCCGTTTCTCATGCTCTGAAACATATAATCAATTCTGTCTAAGTGGGCAGATCTTCTTTATCAGCACTATAGTCACAGGAACTCTCCCTCACTTTGCAGCACAAATCGCAACCGGTATTGCCAAAATGCTTTCCTATCTTGAACTTAAATCCTCACTAGTCAGTGCAATTTAGTTTGAGTTTATTATACCCCTGAATTGTTAGAAAAAATTAAATTAAAAGGATGATCGATGCTCAAAGTTTGTTTCACAAAGAAAATATGGCAATCTTTTATAGGAATGTCCTAATCTTAGTCACTGCTGGGATAAAATAAAGATCATTGAGAATAATCTAAAACATGAAGATTAATTACTGGTAATGTGTTTTTTCGGAGCCCATGACATCAACGAGAGAGGGGAGCCGCCCATCAAGGACAGCAAACCTTCAAGATAAAAAGGGCAGTACCTCTCTCCACATCAGTTGGATTACAGAGCATGAGAGGACCTCCAATTAGATAAGCACATATTATATACAAACTCTTCATTTGTAACCAGAAAAAAGTGAACTACTTCGTAACGGTTGGGAATATAACTTTACCGGTAAGTAATCTTTGTCTTTTAATGTCACCCATGACAGCACCAATGAGAGAATTACAATTTCTTAGGGAGGGACCACAGCCTGTAGAACCCTTCTTTCAAATGTGACGTCAGAAGGGAATTTAAATCTAGCCTATAGTGTTTAGAAAAGGTAGGACAGGACTATGTCGCCACCTGTCATGAAGCAGGGGTGTTTGGTTGCCCCAGTTCTTTCTTCAGGGATTTATTTATATCCCACTTCCAGTTTGGAACTAGCAGCTTTCTTCTGGCGCCCACCTTACCCTCAGGTCAGTCAGGGAACTGCACCTAGGATAGTAAGTCGCAAGAAAGGCTGCCTAGTCGTGTATTAGCTATTGGGCACGCTGCCGTGAGGGTGATATACCTATTACCCGCCGCAGCTGGGCAATACTCTTATAAACCCCGTTCCCTCACTGCCAGCTATACCCAACAAGCTCAGTACGCTCTACTGCCACCAGCTCCTATTCCTATGATTAATAGTGGGTTCGGAGCCAATCCAATCAGTAGCATAATTTACTTCAGAGGACGTTGGAGGTTCGTTTTAGAGCAAGGAAAACGAAGCTAGTAAATATACCTTACTCCAAAAAGAAATAGGCAGTGTTTACAAAAGTCTAAAAAGATATTACCAAAATGAGACAATTACAGTATGTACAGAACGATTACAAAATAAAAGGGATTAAAAATGAAAATAAACTTATTGTCTTATGTCATTCCATGGTAAGCCATGTGGCAGGGAGGAGGAGCATATGTCCCAATGCATCAGGCAGATAGTTTCTGTTAGCTTACCTCTTGGGCAAAAAGCTCCTCCTAAAATGAGGTCCCATATTTTATGCCCTCTGCTAGTGACATCACTGGGGGGCTGCATATGCCCCCCCCCTTGGAAAGGTATGGAAAACCTAATAACTCATAGCCATCCTAACTCGGTCTGTGAGGCTCGTAGACGGACGACAAAATTATCATTTTTCTCAGCATGACATTGTTGGAGTTCGCATCCAAACATGACTTAGCTATGTGACTCGGAAAAGCAGTAATGCATTTCTCAGCTTCTACCTGGCGCTGATTTTAGAAAAAGCACTGGTGTGTAGCGCTATCGTCGCACATCCCAAACATGTAATTTTCACACCTATATCGCTACTTGGGGTAGTTATTTCATCTTCAATAACTTTCTCGTACACACATGGCGCGCACATGGCTGCAGACAAAGCTGGGTTTCTGCTCACTCACACATTCCTGAGGGAGGGGAGAATGAGTGGTTTAGAATTACAACGGCAGACTGAGAAGAAAAGCTATTTAGTGCAGGGAGGAGGGGCTGTGGGGGGATCAAAAAGCCCACAGCATGTGTCTGTAAAGCCATGGAACCTTCTAGAAGTATACTCAGAATATGGCATATTTATATTATCGTCCTTGTAGAGTGGGCCCTTCGGACCATCAGGAACAGCCTTACCTGCACTCACATAGGCTATTTTAAAGGCCTCCCTGAGCCATCTTGCTAAAGTCCCTTTGACACTTTAAGTCCCTTTCCAAATGCCTGAAATGATTAAAAAAATGGCTCTAGCTTTCCTCCAAGAGGAAAGGTTTTGTGATTGTCAAATATTGGAGTAAATATTGGAGTCGGACATCTAAATTATGTAATCTGTCATCATGATTCTTAGGATTATAATAACAGGATGGCAACAGAATCCCCTGTGACCTATGGAATTTTGAAGCTACCTTAGGGTGGCAACCTGGGTCTAATTTCAAAATATTCTATCATCCAGATCCTGAGTAAATGGAGGATCTGCCGACAAGGCCTGGATGTCACTTATTCTGCGGGCTGATGTTAAGGCTACTAACAGGGATGTTTTTAGCGAGGTTATTTTGTCTGAAACAGAAGCTAAGGTTTCAAAGGGGAATTCTGTTAACGCTGTTAAAACCAGATTTAAGACCCAAGGAAGGGCTCTACAGGAAGGGACTGGTGCAGATTTGATACAAACTTTGAGAAACCTAGAGACCCATTTATTGCCGGAAATTGCTGACCACCCTGGAAATGTTGTATACCCAGGGTACCCACTTTGGAACTGATCTTATTCCCAACTACCAAAGGAGAGGGTGGATTACTGTATCGGGAAGCGCAATTTTGCACTCTAGCCGTCCCTGAAAGGCTACCTTATTTTCTACGATATACCATTGCAACTCCCTTGTGTGGAATTTCTCCCACTTAACCACCAGAATACAGGAGGTGAGAGAACCCAGCATGGACATTGCCTTACTGAGAGACAGGATAGGATTTCTCAATTGCTACTGAGATAAGGTTGATTAGATTTTCTACCTTTTCCATTGGAAGACTACATTCTTGGAGTTCAGTCTATTACAAGGCCCAGGAAGATCTATGTCTTTAATGGTGGCAGTTTTGATTTTTCCAGATTTAAATGCCACTCTAAACTCTTCAGGGTGCTGTACACTTCCTTCACTTGGTTTTGACAGTGACGGACCGAGTTGACCACAATTAGAAAATCGTCCAGATGTGGAACTATTAATAGGTCTTTCTCCCTGAGGTGGGCTGTCACTTGTTATTTTTGTGAATATACGAGGGGCTATTGCTAAACTAAAGGAAAGGGCCCTGTATTGAAAGTGCCTGACCACCCCTTGTATTGATACTGCTACCCTAAGGAATTTCTGCTATTGTACATGCATCGTACATGGTAGTAGGCGCCCTTGAGGTCTAGGACTGTAAGTTCAAAAACCAATTATGTAGAGGAATAATAATTAACGTGTGTACATGTATTCCCTTAAAAGCAATTTTTATTATCAATATATATATAAAACCCAACCCATTAACGAAAAAAAATAAATAGACAAAAAGATAAATAAGTCACCAAATATCCTAATGACCTATTGAGATCCTAGGTACAGCTACCACTGACATCTGCCTTGCTGCGGGGGTTGGCACCCTAAGAGGCGATTTTTTGGCGCCCCCGCTCAACGTAGGCTATCCCTTGCTCCCCTACACTTTCCCTTTAGATAAAACGTGGGAAAACAATATAGGTGGGGAGTAGTGGTGAAACATTTATAGAAAAAACCTAGAACCCCAAAAACATCTCCATATATACATATAAATAACATATATATATATATATATATATATATAAAAAAAATCGCCTCTTAGGGTGCCAACCCCCGCAGCAAGGCAGATGTCAGTGGTAGCTGTACCTAGGATCTCAATAGGTCATTAGGATATTTGGTGACATTTATCTTTTTGTCTATTTATTTATTTTTTCGTTAATGGGTTGGGTTTTATATATATATTGATAATAATAAAAATTGCTTTTGAGGTCTAGGACTGCCATGTAACATCCCGGATAGATGAATTTTACTGCTGTCTTTTTGTTCAGATTCCATCTTGAACTATGGAATCTTCAGGTACTTGTTTAGTGCTTTAAAATTGATTAATGTCCTGAATTAATTGCTTGGGTATTTTTTTTTTTTATCAGGAACATAGGCGAGTAGAACCCTTTCTTTCTTCTGGTGGGATTTCTATTAATACCCGATTCTTTAACAGACCTACGATGTCCGTGAAAATGTCCCAATATCTCTCTAGCGGATGCGTATGAAACTCCAGCTTTAAACCTGACCCTTTTATGCTGAAGATCCAGGCACTAGAGGAAATACTTTCACAGTCTGGGAGGAGGACAGCCTCCCTCCCACCTGGGGAGCCATGTCATTGAGTGTGTCTCCTGTTCTCCTGGGACTGCCAAAGAGGAATCCCCTATTCCTTCTGGTCCGGTTGTCCCATCTGTCCTGGGATGCTTTTTTACAGTTGTACTGCTTCTTCCGAAAGGACCACTTCAATGAAGGGAAGGGAGCTCTTGGAAACCCTTATTATTCCGTGCCTTTTTCAGGATATCATCCAGAGAAAGCCCAAATAAGAATTCTCTCTCACAGGGGAGAGAGCATAGTTTAAACTTTTGCTTGCATGTCACCTGGCCAAAATTTCAACCAGGCATACTCTGCGACCCATGTTGGATAAGGCCACTGACCTAACAGCCAACCTTGCCGAGTCTGCTGAAGCATCTGAAAGGAAGGTAGCTGCTCCTTTCATAACTGGGAGTGAGGCTAGGATGGCCTCCTTTGGCACTTTACAACTTAGTTGGGCCTCAAGATTATTTCACCAAATCATTAGAGACCTGGCTTTACATGGTGCAGCTTCAACCGGCTTCAGGGCTCCTGCTGGAGCCTCCCATGTCCTTTTAAGGAAACTATCAATTTTCCTGTCTAGGGGTCTTTAAATGATTCCAGATCTTCAAAGGGCAGTGAAAACATTCTTGAAGCCTTCAAAATGGCTACATCCAGCTTAGGAGCCTTGTTCCAGGATGTAGTAGCCTCCTTCTCAAAAGGGTACTTCCTTTTAAAGGATGATGGGAAGAGACTTATTTTCTTTGGTCTCCTCTATTAATAAAGTCCTGCACTTTCTCGTTTATGGGGAAGGTCTTTCACTTTCTCCGTTTAAGGCCCCCAAACATGTCCTGAACAAATTTTCTGGTTCTCTGGGTCCACCAGTCCCATGGTTGCTCTTACAGACTTAACTAAATGGTCTACTTCCTCAACCGGGAAGCAATGTCGACTGTGTCACTGCCAGATGAGGTAGAGCTCAATACAGATTCACACTGACCCCCCTTCCTCTGACTCACAAAGACCTATCAGATAACGGGATCTTCTGGCTTTTTTCCTTTGGACTTGCTATCGTCTGAGTGGGACAGATATTTTAAAGAATTCTTTACTTCCGTTCTGACCAGGGATATTAAATTTGAAGCAAAGTAAGGCTACTTTCACACATCAGTTTTCTGCCGTCAGGCACAATCCGGTGAATTTTGAAAAAAAGGGATCCAGCGCCGGATTAGCTACGGTTGGCCTCACGTTTCATCCATTTCTTTGCCAGATCCATCTAAAATTCGTTTTCCGGCAGTACATAGGAATGTTTTTTCTGTCCGGCAAAAAAAACAACTAGTGATGATCCGGCGAAAAACGTATGAAACGTGTGGTGAAATGATCGAATCAGTTTTTTTTTTTTTTTTACACAAATCATGAATTTTTTATTCTGGGGTCTCTCTCCTCTCCCAAAACAGGAAGTCCAAACACTATCCCCAGGTGAAAAAAAAAACAAAAACGGATCCAGCAAAAAAACGGATCCGTCGCATCAGTTTTTTTTACAATTTGCACTGGATCAGTTTTTTCTTCAAAATTCGCCGGATTGTGCCTGATGGCAAAAAACTGATGTGTGAAAGTAGCCTTAGGCGATTCCTCAGTCTTCTCTATGCAAGATTTAGTTTTTCGGCCAAGTTCTGGCCAATCACTGCCCACAGAGGGCATAATCTCTGAGGTTGGATTTAGCTATACATTTCCTAGGGACCTCCTGTCCCCACCCCCTAAAAGACAAAAGAAAAAAAAAGTAAAAAGAGCTCTCATTAACAATAGACTTTCATGAGGATCACTCACGGATTGGGAGATATTAAGGGTACCGGATCAGGAAGCATGATCACATCCGATAAATCTCTGGTGGATTCATCCACTCTGCTGGATCTGTGCGAACTATCTGGTATTTTCAACTTCTTGTACACCCTTAAAGCGGCCCCCCACTGCCTCATTGACCTGTACGTGGCTGCTTCTTCCTCTGGGGCTGACTCAAATGCTGTGGCTGTTTCTCCTTCTCGAACTGTTGCTTCTCCAGCAGCATTGGATGCTGCTCTTGTGGCTGCTGAGCCAAGCATGGCCGACGGTCCACGCTTACAAAGGTATGGGGATCAGCCGGTCAGCGCATTCCACGTAGCTTCCGGTCCCATATCCGGAACTAGGGATCATGTGTTGCCGATAAGCATCATCGGGGAGCATCTTTCTGGATCGCTCCTTGCAAATGTGCAAAATTGGGATGCCTGGCCACCATAAGGATATGGTGTCGCCACTCACACTTGCTTGTGGAAAAGGGCCCCCCTGGGCCCACCGGGGCACTTCCAGCCCACCACCACCACCCTAGAGCCGGCCACAGTAGAAACTGTTTCCTACCAGGAACCGACCAGCCCAGGTCTTGGAATACATCTTCTTTCTTCTTTACTGCCATCTATTCAACAAGGTTCCCCAGTCAATTACAGGAAACCAACTGATGCGGAGAGGTACCATCCTTTTATCTTGAAGGTTTCCTGTCCTTGAAGAGCAGATCCCCTCTCTCGTCGTTGATGTCATGAGTGACAGAAAAATAGTGATCTCTAAGGATGTGGTCTTAAATTGCTCTTTAGGCTGGAAATGTACAGAGATTAAGGAAAGATATATATCGTTATACCGTGTTGCCAGTTGATAAAAAAATATTTAGAATTGAGAGACCTCATTGGTTGATACCTTTTAATGGCTAACTGAAAAGATGGTAACAAATTGCAAGCTTTCGAGACTACTCAGGCCTCTTCATCAGGCACAGACTAAAAGAAATTCTGAAGAATCACATACTTGTACACAACATAATTACAGCTCTGTGCTGTGTTGTGTATACGTATGCAATTCTTCAGAATTTCTTTTAGTCTATGCATGATGAAGAGGCCTGAGTAGTCTCAAAAGCTTGCAATTTGTTACCTTTTAAAGGCTAACTGAACAGATGGTATCAACCACTGAGGACCCTCAATTCTAAATATTTTTTTTTTACAGAGATTAAAAAACTGTTACTAAATTACTGTTTACAGCATGGTTATCAACCATTGATGGAAGGTGCCTCCTACAGGTAAACCACGGATAATTGATGTACAAAGTCATAAAATAAGAAAAAAATCTTGTTTAAAGGGAACTTGTCACCCCCAAAATTGAAGGTGAGCTAAGCCCACCGGCATCAGGGGCTTATCTACAGCATTCTGTAATGCTGTAGATAAGCCCCTGATGTAACCTGAAAGATGAGAAAAAGAGGTTAGATTATACTCACCTAGGCGGGTGGTCCGATGGGCGTCGCGGTCCGGTCTGGGGCCTCCCATCTTCTTACGATGACGTCCTCATCTTGTCTTCTCGCTGCGGCTCCGACGCAGGGGTACTTTGTCTGCCCTGTTGAGGGCAGAGCAAAGTAGTGCAGTGCGCAGGCGCCGGGAAAGGTCAGAGAGGCCCAGCGCCTGTGCACTGCAGTACTTCCACTTCCCATCTCAACGTCTCTGCTGCTAGAGAAGGATGACACTTGACAACAGGCAGAGGACAGCAAGTTAATGTACCTTATGGCTCGCACTTTTGAGTGATTTTGTGAGGGTAGGACTTTGGGACATTTGTAGGGATTTATTCCCAAAAATTTGTCAGAGGCTTCTAGTGAAGTTTGAAGTCTCTACCAAATTTTGTTTATTGGATTTACATATAGTTTATCTGATTCGCCATGTCTTTCCTCATGTGCAGGCATTATAGGACCTTAGGTTACGTTCACTGATAAAGTGACAGTTATTTAGCTACTTGCTAGTGATCGTAACCATAGATACCTAAGGTCCTGCAATGCCTGCACATGAGGAAAGACAGTGAATCAGAAAAACAATACATTTCTAATTGAAGGTATTTTCTAATATTACTATTACATCTACTACATATCGGGATAGGATCTTGGAGATGGGAATAACCCTTTATCACTGGAAAGATATATTATAAAACTATGCAAAACTATAGCCACGTTGACAATGGCGCCAGCTTGATATTTAATGAGGAAGAGGATAAATAAACCAGAAAGGCAGTGGCCCAGCCAAAGACCCTATGTACAACCCTACACCACAGGCTTGTCCAGATGCACAAAGATTAGGAAACCAAAACTTCTAATGGTGATTTAACAAAAACCGGGCTGTAGATTTATTCACTGAAGGTATCATATCAGTATGACAGCACCATTATGCCCCTTACTTTAGTTTAACATGGATAATCCTGATGACAGGTTCTCTTTAAGCCAACTATGTGTAAGGGCCCTGACTGGGTCAGTATGGTTCCATAAAACAAACGTAAAATGGCATGAGGCTTAGTTTTGTTTTAGGCTTAGGAGAAACATTTAGTAATATATAGTAAAATGAAAAAAAAAACACTTGCAAATTTTATTTAAAAAAGTTTAATTAATTCTTAAAATAGGTTTGCATAAACATTTGAATACTACACAAGGTAGTACCATAATACAAAACATTTTTGTCCATTATATATTTTACTTTAAACTGTTAAACTTTATTATAAATTAAACTTCACAAAGAAATAAATTGCACATAATTGACCACTCTTCGGCTCTGATGCACTGGCATTTTGCATTTAGTATCTTTTGTCTTCAAGTTTAACAGTCTCGGCTTTAAAGTCCAAAATGCAGGAATATGAAATGGAAATTAAAAAAAAAAAAAAAAAAGAAAAAGGAAAAGAAAAAAAAAAAAAAAAAAGGCCCTCACTTGCACTTAGCAGACTGACGGCCTTAATCTGGCTAAAGACCTGCTGCTTTTTGCATGAACTTAAATTCCCTGAATCCTCCCACCATTATAATAAAACAAGAAATGACTAATTGGTTAAAGATTTAGAATGAGAGACTGATTGCTTTAGCTTGTAAACAGCAGCCCCCCCAACTAATCCTAGACACAGGGTCCCACAGGCATCAGTGAGAGAGTCAAGCAAGTTAGAAACATCACAACAAATGGGGATTGTAAAATAAATGAAGGGAAAGGGGAGAAAAAAAACACAGAACAGACAGAAACAATAAAACAGCAGTCACTTAGATGTACTATACTTACGTACATGATGTATAGAGTATCTTGTGGGGCCATGAAGCAGGCCTGGGCTTGGAATTCATGTCTCCAGTCTAAGATGGGCAGTGTATGTGTGGCGTTACAGAAAGCATGGTTGACTCAAAGTAGGTCTGCTATTCACAGCCTAATCTGAATCAAACTATTCTTGACCATTTTGGCAATTTAGAGCAAGACTTTGGCCTGACTGCAACCAGTGTTCAGCGATTCTTGCTTTCTGTGTTTAAATTTAGGAACTCATCTAGGCTGACTCCAATCTCTTGGCACTTGGAAACTAGTTTTCTCAGGTTATCAGTTTTACCTCCTCCTGATGCTTCAGACAAGAGGTGCTGCAAAAGATTGGGGAAGCACAAGTGGTAAGGCCTGTGTCGTACACACATCTACAGGAATGGCAGGCAAACACAAAGCTAAGAAAACCCCCTTGTAGAAACAGAAGAAAAACATTACATCTTTCCAGAGCTCAGCGCACAGAGGCAACTTCTGCAGGGCCCTTTGATACAAGTGCTGGACCTGAAAAACAAGACACACTTGAAAAGTAGTGAAACAAATACTGAAAAATACAGATTTCCACCCCACCCATGAAAAAAAATATATATATACAGATGTAAGTAAGATGTAAGGGAAGTAGGTTCTGTTCACAATGGCGCCATAACGTCCATTTTTTTTTTTTTTAAAGATGTTGTCCAGTCCTTTTTATACTGATAGCTGAATATCAGATTAATGAGTGTGTGACACCCGACAACCCCACAGATCTGCTGTTCCTGGTGCCGACTGGATAGGATCAGTTGTGGAGCTGCACAGCACAGTTCTGTCAACTGTATCATGGCCAGGTACTCCACATCCACCCCAATTTAGGAAAAGCTGATCGGGTGTTGTCGCCCTATTGATCTGATGCTAGGCTACCAACATAAAAGCACTGGACAAACCTTTTAAAGAATTTACAAGGTATGGCATGGATCCAACTGGCTTTAATGGTCACTCTATACCAGTGTTTCCCAAACTCCAGTCCTCACAGACCCCCCACAGATCATGATTTCAGGATTTCCTTAGTATTGCACATGTGATGGATTTATTACCAAGGCTTCAGAAACGGCCACATTTTTTCTCACCTGTGTCATACTAAGGGTACCTGAAAACATGGGACAGGGGTTTGAGAAACACTGCCCTATACTGAAACAAAAGATCAGCCAACTGGTATTCTGCTATAGTGTGTGATCAGAGCCTTACAACAGTATATCATTTCTACAGTCCTATGCATAATGGTCAATGAAAACAGCCGATGCTCAGTTTGAACACGTATAAAGTAATATTTCTCCTCAGGAATTCCGTATTTTTATTTTTTGCAGTGTTTGAACCAAATTACAATTTTATTGCCAACAATTCATGTTTAGTCTCTGTGTTAGAATAGGTTAGGCAGTTTGTGAAAGGTCTTCTGCATGCAAACAAGACTTGCTATAAGCGAGGCCAAACAAACAGAACCAGGTCTGAAATTCAAGCTCACCTCCTTGTGTCCCTTTAGGAACCTTTCCACTGCAATGGCTCTATGGGCACAACACAAAAGACGACATGTTAGATTTCTTCATCATACCGGTCCACTGTACAACACTGAAAGAGCAGCCGTTAAGCAGAATTATGGAACGCTCAGAGAAAGAAAAGGACAATTGCACATTTGTATTTTTTAGCCAATATTTTGTTTCAGTATTTCAGAGCTCCAGCCACAAGTGGAACCTAAAGATGGAGGAAAATCTGTTCATTATACTTTATCGCTTCCTCTCTGCTATGCCTGGCTATAGCTTTGAAATACTGATACAATATAATCCAGTGTACAAAATATGTCAGTGTGAATGAGGCTTAAAGGTGATAAACTGAACTTTTGTACAGCTGCAGATGACCCCTCCCCTCCAAAAAAACAAAAAAACCTATGGGTAAAGTTTCCAGGACAAGAAAATTAAAATGAACACTTATTGAAGAGATGGTGCATTGTATAAACTGGCTTTACCTGCATATTACAAGACAATAAAACAAAAACATTTAGTACGTTACATTTTCCAGGTGGTCAGGCACATTGGGAAGCTATATGTAAACATCTTGGATTGCATTTTCACAATTTCTACATTGTTGTCATCCATTTCTTGTTTTAGTACCCTAGAAATATAAATGGTTATAAACATTGTATATTGTTATTGGAAAAGTGAAGTCACTGTTGTATCTGGTCACTGAAAAGGAGATCAAATCCTAAAAAACATCACAGAAAAGCAGCCATACTTCCCAAAACCTTGTCACAATACTAACGCAGTATGGGGTGCAGCAAGCGCCCATGATAAAGGCAGAGGCAGCACAGGTGCAAAATACAGAGGAAGAACCAACTCAACGCACCATCCATGGAGGGCATGGTGCCAGGTATTAGAAATACACACAGATAAGGTTAAGGCTATGTACACACGATGCGGATTACTCTGCAGATTTTTCCGGACTGAGTTTGGTAAATCCACAGGAAATCTGCACTGCGGCATTACATTTTTTTTTGCGTTTTTTGTGCGGATTCCACCTGCGGATTCCTATTATGGAGCAGGTGTAAATCGCTGCAGAATCCGCACAAAGAATTGACTTGCTGCGGAATAAACAACGCTACGTTTCCGCACGTTTTTTTCCGCAGCATGTGCACTGCGGATTTTGTTTTCCATAGGTTTACATGGTACTGTAAACTCACGGAAAACTGCTGCGAATATGCAGCGGCCATATCCGCTGCGGATCCACAGCAAAATCCACAACGTGTGCACATAGCCTTATACATGGTGCAGGTCAGTTACGTGTAGTCCACTATGCTACATTACAGCTCACTGGTGACATCCATACTATTTGATCAGGCGGGCTGACTAGCTGTATAATAGTGTACCGCACAAGGAAAGACAATCCCCCCACCGCCCAACAATACTACAGGAGTCTGGCTGCATCCTGCAAAAATGAAAAATACATATAGTGTTTTGGCCTTTTATTATTGGGGCCAGCTGAACTCTGCAGTAAATGATTGTGACAGGTATGTATCAGTGAGGCTGCTTTTTTTCTGCAGTCTTGCATCTGGCCAAATCAGGTTATAAAGCTAATGCTTCATTGTAGATATGGTCATTGGGTGTAACTACACGCCAAGTCACTTCTGCTAACCTCTTTCCTCCGCTTGTGCACTTTGGGGATTTAATAGCTGAAGGATCTAGGCATATGATCTGCTTGCCAGTAGGCGTAAGAGCTCAAAATTGATGAAAGAGAGCGCACTTTAACACTGCCAGTACCAGTATAGTGTATGGCCCCATCAGCGCACATATCCAAATCACGTTTTGCAGAGGGTTCAAAGGCAAGCCTCGGCGGGTCCAAAGAACGTGGGCAAAAATGCAATGTGAAAGGAGCTTATAATAACTTTTTAGAAGAGCTGACAGGTGTATTTTTAGGAAATACTTGTATTCCCAATGAAATTACAAAAGTAGGAATAAATTGACATCAGGGAGTTACAATTCCCCTTGTCAAAGGAAAAATGTCCACACACAGTCTGACACTGTCCAATTAGTGCTGAAAGTCCATATTGGAGAATGAATCTGTCTGAGTAAAAGGATTGGGAGCAGGCAGGCTCAGACAGGGAAAATCCCGTACTCAGACTGTCTGAATGTAGTGCACAGATATTACTGAGCAGCAGTTGAAAGTAGCTTCTAAAGGAGCATGAACTGGGCATTAAAACAGCTCTGAAGCATAGTATTTGGCAGAAAAGGAAGCAAAATAAGAGAAAGATATAACGTATATTAAAAAAAACTATTTTGTACTGACTAAAAAGAAAAAGGTTAAGTTACTCTTTAACCAAAATTAATGCCTTAGTTATTGCCAGTGTAAAAACATAATTCAGTCACCTGAGTGCAAGTCCAAGATTCATAGGCATCATGGATAAAAAGCGTTCCAGTATCTTCGAATGCTGCGTTTGTGGCACACAGCTCAAATAGAAGTAAATTACCTAAAAATGAATAACAGATCTTATTCCGTGTCCCCCCTATATCCAGTGAAGTATGCATACACAATGATTTTTACAACAATGCAGTAATATTCGCACTGCATTTACAATTACACCCGGTTATCATGGACAACTTACCGAATTGTGGAACTCATAGTTGGTCCAGTATTCAGCTGTGCTAAAAGGAGTGGGCTGTCGCGTGGGAACCGTCAGGAGGCATCTGTTAACTAAATCTGCAAAATGCTTACTATCTTGACCTTTATTCTTGCTATGCATTATTCTGCTGTTAGTAAAAACAAGATAACTGGAAAGAAAATTGCCAGTAATTACTAGGACACTGGTGACGTGACCATTAGCACATACAGACACACGATATACGTACTCCATCCAAAGCTTCTGCAGAATATCCTGCTGCATCACAGCCCCCAATGCTGCTTCATACGCATCCGCTGCCGCCTCTCTGGTGGCGTGAAGAGACTGCCACAAGCTGCAAGTATAAAGAAAGGACGGGAGGTCAGACAGCAAGCTGGCCACGCAATTAGCTCAAATCAGGAGTGTTTCCATATTACTTCAAAAGGTGTTGTACCAATCAGTAAGAAACTAGCCACCCTGTATTCACCTTCTGTAAGTCCAGCCCCGAGTCTCAGCCGCTACTCCTGATGTATGTTACTGGTTGCGGTGCTGACGTCATATTGAAAGTGTGACAATGTCTCTACCAGTGTAGCCTGAACGCACCCTACATGGCTGCTGAGCTCACTGGATGGCGGCCACACTGTCACCATGACATCAGCACCACAGCCAATGCCAAACTCCGACAGAGACTTGCCGGTGGACCTGGGGAAGGCGAGTGCAGCCCAGTTTGCATCTTTATAATAGTCTGCAGCAGGAGACATTCAGCTGCAGAAAGGGAACAACCCCTTTAACTTCCATCACATTAGAGAAAGACAACACAACAAACTCGACAAGTTGTAAAAAGATAAAACAAATGTTTGACATTATATACAATAAAGATCATGAGTAATATTGCACACAGCTACACTAATGTTCAGCAAAACGATACAAAATGTTCTCTTAATAATGCTTACCAGAAAACAAGCCAGAGGTATGGTCTTTGCATATCAGAAATGTTGAGAGGTCCGTCACTTTTAAATGCTGGTGCTGTGAAATCTAGCGGCACTGAGAAATTCAAGAGGTATCTGAAAATAAAAGTAACTTATTTGGCATGTTTGTACAGCATCCTGAAAGACGTAGGGGCTAAAATAGAAAACAGTGAAACTACAGAACTTAAACAGAAATTCTCAAGTCTCAAAGTGATTTCCTACCCAGGGGTCTGACCACTGGGACCCCATCGATCTCAGGTACTGGGGCTCTGAGGAGCCCCAGATGAATGGAACAGTGGTCGATTATGCGCACGGTTCCATTATCTCTTATGGAAGTTCCAAAGACCAGCCCAACCCTGCATTCGGCTACCTCCAGCGGTTCTATTAGTACTGAAAGGAGCAGAGGTGTGCATGTTTGCCCCACAGCTTCAATCACATGAGGCTCCTGAAAGCCTCGGTTCTTGGGATCGGTAGAGGTCCCAATGATCAGGAAGTTATACGCCATCACAGGGCTGGGGAGAACGTCCAAACCTGAGAATACCATTTAATAAGACCCTAATCACAATCTGTCACTTCCTAAGCAACAGCAGACCAAATTCTGTAGAGTCTACCTATAGACCTACAGGGTGCTGTACAGTAGCTCCCATCTGCTATGGGCTTAGGCCTGTAGGGAACATGAAATCACCAGCCTGTTTTGGCATCAAGATGCTTCTGTTCCAGACATGGAACACGTTTCCCAAATATCACAGCTTCATATTAGTCACATCACTGATAGTGATGAGCGAATATACTCGTTACTAGAGATTTCCTGAGCACCTCGGGGGTCCTCAGAGTATTTTTTAGTGCTCGGATGTTTCGTTTTTCTTGCCGCAGCTGAATGATTTACATCTGTTAGCCAACATAAGTACATGTGGGGGTTGCCTGGTTGCTAGGGAATCCCCACATGTTATCAAGCTGGCTAACAGATGTAAATCATTCAGCTGCCCCGATGAAAACTAAATCTCCAAGCACTAAAAAATACTCGGAGGACCCCCGAGCGTGCTCGAGAAATCTCGAGTAATGAGTATATTCGCTCATCACTAATCACTGACTTTACATCACTAGTTTCCTTATGGTAGGACGATTGTCTCTTTGCTGTAAATAACAGGCCTGTATATATGAGAAAGCAATGTCATGCTGGGTGTACTTTCTATCCCATTTGGGACTAATGTCTTATTAGGATGCAGGTAATGAACACATGCAGTGATGAAAAATGCATCTTCCTAGAATTTGCACGATTCTGTGTGTAATAATTATATTTAAAAAAGAATCTATCATGATGTTTTTGCCAGTTAATCTGAGAGCAGCGTGATATAGGGACAGAGACCCCAATTCCAGCAATATGCCACTTGCTGGGCTGCTTCCTTTTTTTTTTTTTATTCACAGGAGAACTAGTAAACTTGCTGGCAGGTAGTCCTCAATATTCATGACTTTTGTACAACACTGTCCATAGGCAGAAAGCTGCCAATCACTGGTGGGAGCAGAGTTTATGATTATGGAGAATTACATGGCAGCAGTCTTACTAGTTCTCTGGTGATAATGTGCTGAAAAAACAGATTTCATCAAAACTACAGAAAGCAGCCCAGTAAGTGACATCACTGGAATCAGGGTCAGTATCTCTACATTATGCTGCTCTCAGAATAGATGGCAAAAATCTGGTGACAGATTCCATATAAAAAAGGACTTCTGTGATCAGGAAGACAAGTCTGTTTAGAGATTTTACAAACATGTACAGAAACCATATTTTACCTCAAAAGATCTGCTGGAATAGATTTTTCATTAGTGTTTTCAAAGATCGACGTTAAAAATTCTTCCATTAAAGACGACACGCAATCTAAAAGATCCTGGGAAAGTAAGAATTTACAAGTCACGGGGTCAGAAAACACATTTTTAATCAATGTTGCATATTTGCATGTTCAAGATGCCACAAGCAAAGTGTACGGAAGAGCGACGTGGTCGTCACTATTCTTTTAGCCTGGATGTCCAGTATCTATGGCTGGAAATTTGTAGAATGACAATGTGATAAGTTGGAAGAATACAACTTAATGTAGCCATGATCATGAATTTGTGCGAAATTCTGCTCGAGGGTCTGCAATGCTATCTGGCACAGGTAGAGCTGCACCGTTGCACCCTGGCAGCTTTTCTCCAGCTTTGGATGACATCCATGCACATGAAGACGACCCCATTTACCTGCTGTACTAGAAATCTGCAGACATTGTAGAAGATTTGCGCACTGCAAGGCTTATTTCTGAATGCAGCGATCCAGACATCCGTGGCCTTTTCCAACTCTCCTTTCTTCATATACACCGAGCATAAAGAGTCTAGTACATGGCAGTTCCCACTAGAACTCTCCAGGAGCTGGTTACAAAGATTCACTGCAGCAAAATGCCTTAAAGACAAGCCAAGACGTTGGTCTCCATAGTACACGTACAGCTTACCAATGTTAGCGCGTCTCTATGTTGTTACCTGTCGAGCATCACGTGGAGCGAGATCATATTCTTATAAAGGGGTAGGCAAGCTTCTATTCTTTCTTCAGCATTCACGTGTTCATCAGAGCAAGAAAATACAGCAGCTATGGGAGGAAACAACATTTCTTAAGGAACTACCCCTATAGGTGGCCCCATTTCAATAATTAATATTCCAGACAAATATATGCACGGACATAAATGAAAAATTGTTTTACCTCCATTTCGGCTACATTTCCCATAGGGGTGCACATATGACTTGCATAATGATCGCATCGAAGTGCACGGACTGGCGGGCGGCTCTCCTCACCCAAGCGCGACAGCTGCATAGAAATACATGAAGCAGTCACGGTCGTGTCAGGAGAGCCGGCGGCCAGTCCGATCACTGCAAGGATATCATAGTCCATGTTATAGAGGAGTCTGTGCTGCATATGGTGACTATCAGTAGTGAGACTGAAGCTTGTTCCGTGCTGTGGCTACAACACCGTGCTATAGAGGAGCAACATCTACACTACCACAAAAGCAAGGTGCACAGAAATACATTAAAAGACTGCTTGACTTTTTGCACTTGCTTGTCTTGGGTCATGCAGGTGACGCATTCCCTTCTGTTGCAGCCAAAGTGGCCGTGTAGCTAAAAGCCTTACTGATAAACCTTTCATTAGAGGCAATACCTCGATGTTCCCCTATTCAACACACAAAGCTATAAAGCGTGATTAAAAGGATCATTTATGGTGACAGAAGAGACAACACTAGAGAAATTTAGATTACAAAGAGATTTTAAAAAACATGAAATAACCCACACGTAGCAGATAAGGTAACACCCATGGAATGAGATGGAGAGCTGATGGGCGTCACGTCATTTCCGTTCCATGAATACAAATTATAAAGTAGGAATCTTAAACTAGCAACTGTTCACTGAACATCAGGAGCAGAGAAAAAAAGTAAGAGAAAGTTAGGTATGCAAGCAAACCATCAACTATGACACACCTTCGAATAGAGCAAGCAACATGCCCGGATCAGTTGCTATACGTTGGGGATTCAGCCAAGGTATTAGAAATGGCTCCTTGTTAACAATCCTGGAGGGGGCTGCAACAGTTGGGTCGTAGAAATTAGCAGGCAGACTATTGAACTCCATGAGGTGAATGTAGGAAAGCCATGCTAAGCAGCGATCCTTGGGGTGGAGGTGATCTGCTATGCTCTTCTCACAGGGGGACTTTAAAGCATTCTGTCAATCAAAAAACCTGATGTTAAAAGAGAACATTTTTCTGCGTATTTTACATCTAAAGCCACATGGAACCTTAGCTAGAAGAAGCGGCACCGTGCTTTGTTTCTTAAAATATAAAGATGATAATTAACGAGCCCTTCTAACCCATCATGGCCAATGTAAGGGAAACACGGTGTTAGAACTGCTTTAGTGAAAAGCGGATTACTTCTTAAGTACTTAGAACTTAAATCACTAGATGATGTGTTAACGACGAAAATATCAATCACACTTTCTGGAAACAATGTGTCCAGAATGTCTAACAATCCATGCCTCAAAGGGGCAGTCTACCAGTCTGATATCGATACTGTATCCCTGTAATTGTTTGTCACTATCAGATCGGTAGAGGTCTGACAACCTGTAAACCCCCTCTAGTCAGCTGTTACCCGCTCTGGCCAGATGTGAACAATACGCAGAGCGGGACAGCACACACTGTAGTGGCCGTCTCCAGGTGCTGTAGATCAGCTCCTATTCACCAGAATAGTATAAGTCATCAACATCACAAGCCTGTGCTCCATCTTCATTAAGTGTGCACAAACAGAAGCCTTTTACAGCCCTCTGCAGGATGCATGGCATACCATAGGTGCTACCTGAGCTCAGAAATCTGGCAATAAAACACACTTTGGAGCTTGCTAAGACTCTACGATTACGAAGCATAACAAAAAAACAAACAAAAAAAACCAGTTCACCTGTAAAATGGCAAGAGCGTTCTGCAGCCTTCCAGTGAAGAGGTTCACATGTACACGGTACAATAATACTTCAAGACACTGCAGTGACAGCAGCTCAGATTGCTGCCCGGCTTCTACCTGCTGCACCAGATACTGTAACGTACGGCTGCAGATTTGGTCCTTTCCATCAAAGGAATTCTCCAAAGTAAGGAACTGCAGAAAGACCACAATATACATCAGTCACAAGCACATAACAGAAGTGTCATCCTAAACACATCGCCAATATGAATCTTAGTGATTCATTCACTTAAGAGCAACTGTACCTTTCATTTATATTTCATAAATCAATCGTAAACATGAAAATATGAAACCATGTCATATCTTATCAGGGAAATCTACTTCCCTCCCACCATGACTGATTTTCATCCTTAAAATGGTCACTTCACTGGTAAAATACATATTCAGTGAAGACATATTGTTACATTACTGAGATAGGAGATGGCAGTTACTATTCACAAGATTCTAGGTAGAGGGAGGACGGAGGAGCGAGAGGAAAAGTTCCACCCTCCTACTCCTGTCTACATAGCATCTTCTAGCAGCAAATGTCATCTCCTATGGAAGGGAGAAGGAGGCTGGAGCTACTCCTCTAGTCTAGGTGTGCCTTTGTACAGGGAGCTCCCGCCGTATACCAGACTGCTGTGTGGGGGCTCACACTGTATATAGGGGTGTTGTGTGGGGGCTCACACTGTATATAGGGGTGTTGTGTGGGGGGCTCACACTGTATATAGGGGTGTTGTGTGGGGGGCTCACACTGTATATAGGGGTGTTGTGTGGCGGCTCACACTGTATATAGGGGTGCCGAGTAACATAGTAACATAATTAGCAAGGCCGAAAACAGACATTTGTCCATCCAGTTCAGCCTATATTCCGTCAGAATAAATCCCCAGATCTACGTCCTTCTAACCTAATAACTGTAAGATACAATATTGTCACGCTCCAGGAAGGAATTGTATAATTTATACAATGAGATTTTCTGGATTTTATTTTTGATATTTTCTCAATGTTAAAATTAACCTACCCTTAGAATTATAGACGGTTCATGTCTGTGTCAATGGGTAAACTTACAAAATCAGCAATTAATCAAATAATTATTTCCCCCACTGTATATAAAAATAGACACGGTCATGAAAAATGTGATAAGGTATGGAAACCTTGGTTTGATTCTCCGGTGACTCGCAGTCTCCAGGTGATGAGGAGTATTCTCTCATGATAAAGTATGTGATATTTGGTGCCTAACATGGGTGTCTTATGGATTTGGGTAAGAGATAAGACCCATGGAATGTTAAGGGCAAGAATTAATTTCACGGTATTAGTTCGGCCCTTCCAAACAGTCATGGTCTCTTGTGGCCCTCAGGAAAATTAATTGCCTACCCCTGCCCTAAAATGTTGTCAGAGATGGGTACATTACATGGGTAAATCATTACAACCTATACACAAAAACTACCCATTACATTTGACATTGACCATCATACCCAGCTATTTGCAAAATTGAGTAAGAACTTGCACATACACTTAAGAAGGTGAATTTAATCTTCCCATTCATTTGTGAGATGAAATGCTGATGCTGGGCAAGAGGGCCTGGCTCAAAAGATATGATCTAATTCATGTGAGGGCTTTTTATGCCGATGTCACTACCGCTATGAGTGAGTGGAGCAACAAAATATAGGCCATTGAGAGCCGCTGTGATCGATCCGATCTCACAGACCAGAATCTTCACCGGATGTCTTGTGGCACTGATGGCATTCTACGACTGTGCCACATTCATAGTAACAAAGGTCTTCAGTGATGTCCATGCAACCAATGTTTGATGATGCATGGCTGCGTGCATGCAATGAGTGGAGGGCATCCCACACTTTTGGATAGATCATATGTACAAGTAATACTCACTGTCCACCAAGTATGAAATGAAGGCGCATACTCTACAGCAATTTCACACATTTCTTGGATTTCTTCTCGAGATCCTCTTTGGGAGAATAATTTGAGGTAGTGGCTCCAGATCTCAGGATTGTCTCTGTTGTGCTCCAGTGCACGAGATAACACATTTAATGCCGAATCCAAGCACTCTGATGAAGTCCTTCAGATAAAATCAGAATTCATTTATTGATCCAGACCACTTATGAGCACTTTCAAGAAATGTCCTAACTACAAAAAAGACGGTTATACCCTGAATTCAAGACACAAATGACATGGGCTCCCATTTTTTTTTTTTTTACTTTATAGCAGAATATAACCATAATATATGGCAATGTATAAGCATAGGCTCCAATGGTAAAAACATATAGAAAGTGGTATACATTTTGTTGGATGCCTCTGTATCGAGCTCTGCCAGAAGTCCACCCTTGCTACATTACCTAGTCAGATAGGAAAAAAAAAGCAGACTGTCAAAGATGTGTTTGCAGTTGAAAGCTTGAAAAGTCCTTGGCGAGAGAGAAGAACCTAACACTCCTTAGTAATTTAGCGAGCCTGAAAATTAGGATAGCAATATCTACTCCACTTGGGACAAGGCAGTGACTTTTGGCTGTGTCAAGTGTTACTGATAAAATGACAACTAATCGGATAAGAACGCAGCAGAAAGTTCCAAACCTAAACCTAATAAATAATCCAAAGAATAAAGGTTTCCATAAGAGAACTGCTGCTTGAACATCAGTAACATGACAATTCTATAATATTCATGGCTCCATTAGCTGCTGGAGTGATCCAGCTATGTGCCCTTGGCTTTGTAAAGGTGTTAGCAGACCAGCCATTTCTTACGTCAGCCGATGTCTGCAGTCCAGTGACCGTCTGCAAATACATAACTCCTCACAAGTCATTATAATCCCCTAGGATCAGCTCAGCAAGGACTAATACAGAGGTACCACACGTCTAGTAAAAGAAAATGGAAAACATGGACCATTTGAAGCACTCATGTACGATCACATGGTAGTTTTCAATTTGGCTTAAAGCGATCCTGTCAGCAGGATTGTGCCCAGTAACCTACAGACAGTGTCGGGTCGGCGCCATTATACTGATTACAATGATACCTGGTGATGAAATCCGTCTTGTGGTTGTTGTTTAATCTTTATTTTCAGTTATGTGTTAATGATATGCTCGTGCCCCGGGGCGGCCTGTGGGGGGTCTTCATGTGGTGCTGATTACATACTCATCGGTATGGCTTGTGACAAGTCACTGATACCTCCGTGACTTGCACCCTATTTAACATACTGCATAGAATACTATGTGAAGAAAAAAAAATTCCGCAAAATGGCAACGGTGGCCGCGCCTATGGAGTAGCATTTATCGCGTTCCGATAGATGCTACTGCACAGGCGCTGGCAGAATGTTGCTAGAGGGATAAAAATGTGGCTCCATCAAAATGGCGCTGGTGCTTGTGCAGTAGCATCTATTGGTAATAGATACTATTGTGCAGGTGCAGCCAGCGCCATTTTGATGAAGCCCGATTTTTTTTCTCTAGCAACATTCTGCCAGCGCCTGTGCAGTAGCATCTATTACACTCCAATAGATTCTACTGTGCAGGCGCCGCCGGCACCATCTTGATGAAGATTTTTTTTTCTTCTCATCACAACATTATATGACGAAATCATAAATGAATATATGCAGGTATGATACATGTAGTACTAATACATACAGCTATACAGTTGAAAGTCATAGTTACTCACCGATAACGGTGTTTCTCGGAGCCCATGACAGCACTACGGAGAGAGGGGATCCGCCCTTCAGGGACAGGAAACCTACAGATACATAAGGGCGGTACCTCTCCCTCGCATCAGTTGGTTTACAGAGCATCGGAGGACCTCCAGGTTAGTTTACAACAGAGAAAATACCACATTATAACATTTCTTAACAGAAAAGGAACCCCGTGCCTAAATTGTAATATATGAACTATATAAATCATATGTGATTAAAGGTGCTCACCGCACTCGTGATGGGAGGGAATAAGCGAGTGCTGTCATGGGCTCCGAGAAACACCGTTATCGGTGAGTAACTATGACTTTCTCGGTCCCCCATGACAGCACTACGGAGAGAATTGCAGAGATTAAGCTTAGGGAGGGACCACCGCCTCAAGAACCCTTCGACCGAAGGTCAGGTCAGACACAGAGGCTAGATTTAATCTATAGTGCCTAAAAAAGGTCGACGGTGATGACCAGGTGGCCGCCTTACAGATCTGTTCTATTGATACCTCTGACCTCTCAGCCCATGAGGTAGCTACTGCTCTTGTGGAATGCGCTCTTATACCGTCCGGGATCGCATTCCCCGTGGATGAATATGCCAACGCTATTGCCTCTTTTATCCACCTTGCCAAGGTACCCTTGGATGCCCGGAATCCTTTTCTGGGACCCTGAAAACAGACAAAGAGAGAGCCTTCCTTCCTATACTCCCTAGTGGAATCTAGGTATTGGACTAGACATCTTCTGACGTCTAGGTTATGGAAGTTCTGCTCTTTCTCATTTCTAGGGTTCGGGCAGAAGGACGGCAGGGATATTTCCTGTGACCTATGGAATTTTGTTGCCACTTTTGGCAAATAGGCCGGGTCAGGTTTTAGAGTGACTCTATCATCCATGATTTTTGTGAAAGGGGGGTTAGAGGACAGGGCTTGAATGTCGCTTATCCTGCGTGCCGATGTTAAGGCTACTAGAAGAATGGTTTTTAGTGACAGTATTTTTATGGGAATCACATCTATGGGTTCGAATGGTGGACCAGATAATGCTGAAAGGACTAAGTTTAGGTCCCATGAGGGCATCTTTTGGGTAACTACAGGTTTTGATCTTGTTACCGCTTTAACGAATCTTATTATCCACGGGTTGGCTGCTATATTCTGGTTATAGAGAGCACCCAGGGCTGCTATCTGCACCTTAAGGGTACTAACCGCTAATCCTTGTTCCAGCCCTTTTTGTAGGAACTCAAGTATCTTATTAATTGAAGGTCCCTCCTGGATTTTGACTTTAGATACAGACAAGAATTTTTTCCATGTTTTGCCATAAATTTTGGTAGTAATAGGTTTTCTACATTTTAATAATGTTGTAACCAAGTTGTCTGAAAAACCTCTTTTTATTAATAGTTCCCGCTCAAAAGCCAGGCTGTCAAATGCAAGTTCGTCTCCTGTGGGTGGAGGATCGGTCCTTGCTGTAACAGGTCTGGCAAATTCGGAAGAACCCATGGGTCTGAGACTGATAGCATCCTTAGCCAGGAAAACCATGTCCTTTTTGGCCAGAATGGGGCAATAAGGATCATCTTTGTTTTGTCCTCTCTGACCTTGCGGATGACCGCCGGAATTAGGATGGTTGGTGGAAAGGCGTAAGTTAGTTTGTGTGTCCAAGGAATGAGAAAAGCATCCAGAGCCTGGGGATTCCCTTCTGGGTTTAGAGAACAAAATTTGTTTACTTTTTTGTTTTTGTGATTGGCGAACAGATCTATTGTTGGGGTTCCCCACATTCTCGTGATCTGGTTGTAAACGGACTGATTTAGGGACCATTCGCCTTGTCTCAACTGAGTTCGACTCAGGTAGTCTGCTTTCTCGTTTTTTGACCCTTGAATATGTAGTGCGGAAAGGGAGAGTAGATTCGTTTCCGCCAGGCGGAGAATTTTGGCGGAGGAATTCATCAGTAACTGAGACCTTGTTCCCCCCTGGTGATTGATATAGGCTACTGTCACTATATTGTCCGAGAAAATTCGGACATGATGTCCTCGAATGTAGGGAAGAAATGATAGGAGAGCCTGATACACTGCCCAGAGTTCTTTTTGATTCGAGGATGCTGATAGTTCCTGAATTGACCAGTTGCCCTGAGTCACTCTGTTTCCCATGTGGGCTCCCCACCCCCTGGGACTTGCATCGGTTGTTATTACCCGGGATATTTCGGGTACCCAGGGAATCCCTCTTGAAATATTCTGGCTCTTTCCCCACCAGAGAAGGGAATGAATAACAGAGGAATTTAGAGTGACCCTGCTTTCCAGATTGTTTTTTAATATTACCTGCCATTCTAGTATGTGCCACTGAAGCTCTCTTGTGTGGAATTGTGCGAAGGGTATCGCCGGCAGGCATGAGGAAAGGGACCCCAATAGGGACATTGCCCTCCTTAGAGTCATGGAGGGGTTTTGCAGTGTTTGTGCTATCATGGCTAGTATTTTGTCCTTTTTGGGGCCCGGGAGCCGGCACTCTTGAACCCGGGAATCTAACGTCAGCCCTAGGAACTCCTGTACCTGAGAGGGTTCCAACTTCGACTTTTTTATATTTATGAGCCAACCCAAGTTCGTTAGAATAGTCATTACTCGGTCTCTCTGTTCTCTGCAACTTTGAGCCGAGTCGCTGGCAATAAGAAAATCGTCCAGGTAGGGAACTATGATAATGTTTTGTTCCCTTATGTGGGCCATCATCTCCGCTACTATTTTTGTGAATATCCGCGGAGCTATAGAAATCCCAAACGGAAGGGCCCTGTACTGGAAGTTTCTTATTTTCCCTTTTATGGACACCGCCATCCTGAGAAACTTTTGAGAAAGCTCGTGGATGGGCACATGATAATATGCGTCGGTTAGATCTATCACAACCATGTAGCAATTTGGAAAGAGAATCTTTATTGTGGATTTTATTGTCTCCATTTTGAATTTGTGATTTCTTACGTAGTTGTTTAAGTTCCTTAAATTTATAATTGTCCGAAAGGACCCGTCGGGTTTCGGTACCAGAAAGAGAGGGGAGAAAAACCCGTCCCCCATTTCCTGAGGAGAAATCTCCCGAATTACAGCTTTTTGTAGAAGGGAGATAATCTCTTTTTCTAGTGCCGCTTGCTCTATCGTCGAAGACCTCATTTTTGTCACAACATAATTTCGAGGAGGGAGGGAAAGGAAATCTATTTTTAGACCAGATTGTATGAGTCTTAGAATCCAGGTGTTGTTGGAAATTTTCTTCCAAGCAGGAAGAAATGTGGTGAGCCTTCCCCCCACCGCAGGGAGAATGTCATTTGGCGGGTTTTTTATCACGGGAGGTGTTGCCAAAGAGGTAGCCTCTATCTCGTCTTCTACCTTCTTCCCACTTATTTTGGTCTCTAGGTGGTCTTCGACGAAAAAATTTTCTACTCCGAAAGGACTGTTTAAATGGGGTTGGTCCCAGATTTGGAAACCCCTTCTTTTTGTCACCCGCTTTCTGGAGGATGTCATCCAGGGTTTCCCCAAATAAGAAGTTTCCCTCGCAAGGTATAGAACACAGCTTCAACTTTGTTTGGAGATCCCCTGGCCAGCTTTTAAGCCAAAGGGTCCTTCTGGCCGCGTTGGAGAGGGCAGCGGCTTTGGATGTTAGACGCACTGAGTCCGCTGAGGAGTCTGCTAGGAAAGCTGCTGCAGCTCTAATTGCAGGGATTGAGTCTAATAATTTATTCCTGGGTGATCCGTCCTTGATCTGGCTTTCCAACTGGTCAACCCATACCATTAAAGACCTGGAGGTGCAGGTTGCCGCGACTGCAGGTCTCAGGCTACCCCCAGCCGATTCCCAAGCCCCTTTGAGAAAGGTATCTGCTTTTTTGTCTAAGGGGTCTTTGAGGGTACCCATATCCTCAAATGGGAGCGCGAATTTTTTTGAAGCTTTGGCTACTGCCACGTCCAATTTGGGTGCCTTGTCCCAAGAAGTGGACGCTTCATCATCGAAGGGATATTTTCTTTTCAGCGAGGGTACTGAAGAATTTTTTCTGTCTGGTTTCTCCCATTCTTTTTTGATTAGAGTCTGGACATTGGAGTTTAACGGAAAAGCTCTCCGCTTTTTTTGTGTCAGACCTCCAAACATGATGTCTTGAGCCGTTTTATCAGGCCTGGGATCCTCAACCCCCATGGTGGCCCTGACGACTTTAACTAAAGCGTCCACTTCCTCTAATGGGAAACAGTGACGGCCCGAATCTTCATCAGAGGAAGATAGGGAGGATTTGGAATCATCAGAGTCCGCGTCCTCAGATGAGGATCGGACAGAGTGAGCATATACCGTCTCCTTCGCCTTTTCCTTCCCTTTTTTGGAGGATAACAGGGCATTCTGAACTTCTGATCTAATTATATTTTTAAGTTCAGAGGCAAAGTCAGGGGTTTCTTCACACAATAGATGCTGGATACAGGATTTACAAAGCTTTTTTCCCCAAGTTACCGGCAAAGCTTTGTTACATGTGGGGCAGACTCTATTTTTCTTTTTCTCCAGGCTCTTCTTACCCTAGTAAGGGAGAAGAGGGAGCCCTATTATAGGAGTGTATACTTTCACGAAGATCACTCACCATTCAGATGTGAAGGCAGGTACCGGTTCTGGAGGAGGGCCGGGATCTGGTAGTGGAGTCTCCTGAGGAGGGGAGTTAGTCCTTGCAGCAGATCTGCTGCGCTGTGTGGATCGACTGCTTGATCCACTTCTTCTGGAGCTCTTTGGGTCATTTTTCTTATGCTGCTGCTGCCTGGCTGGCAGCTGCTGGGAATCGCTGTCCTCCATAATGAAAGGGAGATAGTGCGACAACTAAGTGTGCACCATCTCCCTTTTTGAATCCGGCGCTCCCCCGGCGTTCTTCCTCATTTCCGGTCCTGCGCACATCCCCGGGAGAGGAGATATTACCGCGCATGCGCGCGGGGACGACCCGGAAGTTGATGCCGCATTTCCGGAGCGGCGGCCATCTTTCTTCACCCAGAGCGTGCAGCAGCCTGCACCGAAGCTCCGGGTGACCAGCGCCCCTTTGTCCATCGGAGTCCGGCGGCGGCCTCTCCCCCGCACACCCTGGAGAACCCCTCGGTCCCAGCGGTGGCGGCTTCGGGTGCCGGACACGCCGCGGCAGGAGCCTCCTCGCTGCCGGAACTCGGCTGCCCGGTCCCGGTCCTTGGATACGACGTCTTCTTTGCAGGTACTGCCGAAGAGAGGTTCCCCGTCAGGGACAGGAAACCAACTGATGCGAGGGAGAGGTACCGCCCTTATGTATCTGTAGGTTTCCTGTCCCTGAAGGGCGGATCCCCTCTCTCCGTAGTGCTGTCATGGGGGACCGAGAAACTAGAAGTTTACATACACTATATAAAAAGACACATATGCATGTTTTCCTCACTATCTGATGTGAAATCAGAATAAATCTTTCCTATTTTAGGTCAACTAGGATTACCATAATTATTAATATTTGCCAAATGCCAGAATTACTTTTTTATGTGTCTTTTTATATAGTGTATGGAAACTTCTGGTTTGAACTGTAGCAGTGATGTGTATAAATATCTATGTATATATTTAGATCTGTCATAAGGTATGTTCTACAATACAAGATCAACATATACTGTACTTGGGACACAAAAAGGCTACGTACCCCTCATTTTGACTTAAGCACCTATATGTTAGCTTGATCCAGAGCTGTATATCTTGAGGGTTTTCAAGGACACTGGCTTCCAGGTTGGAAATGTCATCTGTTTCATTTGTGAAGTACCTAACATCATCTGAAGTGACGACGGCATCATAGATGGGAACCTTTGCCTTAGTTTCTGCGAGTCGTGCTGCAAAATGCATTAGAAAAAAAATCATTCAGAATCAGAAAGACTGGTCAACAATTAGTGGCTTTTTGTGAAGTTTGAGTGCACATATGGGGCAAGGGTATACTGCGACTTACAGCTATTGGCCGTACCACTGCCTATTGCTTTAGAAGAATCGTCTTCATCACTGCTGGTACTGTCTGACAATGGCTTCTTCCAATACATGGGTTTCCATGCTCGCTTCTCCTTATAGGTGGTGTGAGGCGGCTCTGTGAGATACAAAAGTCACATTTTTATAAAGGCATAGAGCCAAGACCAGTAACAAGCGAGCTAGGAGATGAAAAGTTCAGGTATTTCAGTACTAATAGCAAAGAACATAGCACCAAATGCAAGCATTTCTATGCTGTAAACCCTTCTAATGACATACATTACATTGACTGTGTGCAAGTATTACGATACAAATAGATTGCAGTCTTTTCCGGTTGCCAGCTCCAGTCCCACTTGGCCACTCTGCGCCGTCTCCTTTCCCAGTGTTCAAGACTCAGCACGATGCTCCATAGAATTGCACTGAGACAACAACTTCCGGCCCACATAAACCCGTGTCCTCTCCGTTTTCAGGTCACGTGGCCAGAAGAGAAATGGAGCGGAACTGGAAACCGGGAAGACTGCGCCTACACATCATTACATAGATAATTAAGGAATTATGGAGTAAAACTTTTCATATAAAACCTTACTCCATACAGAGAGGCATTATTTAGCACTACATTAAACAGACAGAAACCATGTTTGCTTTTGGCAATTATATTGTATCACTGGGACAGTTATAACCCTCGCTGTGACCTATTCGCCAGAGAACAAAAGACATGCATGTAAAAAAAAAAAAAAAAAAAAAAAGAGAATGAAACCCCATTAAAGGGGTTGCCCATTACTCATTTCTTACATGGCCATGGTGGTCCAATGTCTGTATGAGCAGAGCAGGATGTACTGGTCATTACCTTATTCTGCTCATACAGACACGTGACCACTGCAGTCGTGGGGTGTAAGATTAGTAAAACTTTAGTTTTTTTTAAATGTAAAGCTTTCAAGGTTTTCTTTTCTTTTACTAAAAGATGACAGGCAGATAGTGAACCCTCTCAATGGAACGAATGCTCCGCAATCAGCTTATTGGCAGAAATGAAGCTTCTAGTCTAAAAAAAAAAAAATTTGTCTTGCATTGGGCACTAGAATCTAGTGCAGTAATGCAATTCAATTTTCATGTTTAGGTGCTATGGCGCTACAGTGTGCTGCCTTATTTGACTGTGTACGAGTTGGAGACTCTGGGTTCAGCACCTGTTCACACTTGGTCTATGTTTGGATGTGACGGCCAGTTTTTGGAAGTTTGTATTCATTGGCCTTCAGACTGAGCACTCTGCCTTTTAGCCACAGGTGTTTTTAATCACAGCAGGACCTTACCCCTCCACAGAGATATAGATTTTAGTTTAACAGAGGATTTATGTTCCCATACAGATGAAGACTTTATTCTAAGTGAGGAAAGGTATTGCTAGGCCCTGGAAACGAGAAATGCCTTATCTTGGCTTCCACGTACACATGAATTGGCCAATTTATGCGCTAAACTATCTCAGTTTTTCATATTTTATTTTCATATTTTTCATAATTCTAGTGCAGTAATGCAATTCAATTTTCATGTTTGCGTGCTATGGTGCTACAGTGTGCTGCCTTTTTGTTTGAGATCCCTTTATTCAGTGACATGTCGAAACATCAGTCAACAACCAACAAGGGAAAGAAGCTGACTCACTTTGAAGTAGGTTTTCATTGACTTTACTAACAAGAAGAACAGACATCAAATCCATGGACATGTGATCTCGATTAACACCGAACAGCTTGTCAACATATTTCTCTAAAAAAAAAATAAATACAAATTGCAAGCTAATAAACACATAAGCCATTATTATACGTGTTCAAGTCAACTGAATTTGTAGTGGACCGCCCAAATGCGCCCTGATGTCGGGGGAAATTATTGATCTCGAAGGATAACACAAAAGCACTGCAGGCAAAATGGATCTCTCCTCATACCAGCAGGAACTTGTGAAAGAACTAGGCTGTGTGGATTGTCCTCCATATAACATGCACCTCACATTCTGATGGTGCACAGAGAATGTGCTGGGACAATTGCTGTATTAGTACATCATAGCGTGTGGGCAAAGAAATGCTAAATGGGTGCAATTTTTTTTAGTGGGGAAACTGGATATTAATAAGAAAACGGGTGTCTTATTGGCTTTTCAGGAGCACGGCATTCCCCAAGCTCCTGGATTGCCTCTTGCCGGTGCTCCTGAAGCTTGGCGCAGCTGCGTGGTTGCACTGCTAGCGCTGCTTTCTGATGCAGCTTTGCCTCTCCTACGTTGAAGGAGCACCGGAATACTGAAGTAGGCTGGATCCAGCAATCAGACCAGTGCCTAATTGGAAAGAGCATGTCAATTGCTGCTGCGCTCCCTGTCTAGGAGATCAGCCACTGCTGATATACTGCACCGGTAGCAGGCAACCTTGGCAATTGGTTTTACACAATTTTACCAGTTAAACTTAAAAATAACCCACTGAATTTTCTCAACTAAAATTTACCTGCTTTTCTGGTTTGCCAAAACATTCATAGGGGAAAGTTTGAAGTTATACAAGACATTTTAAGATCACTTTATTAGGAAGAAATTGGCTAAAATGTAAGAATTAATGTTAAAGCACAAAACAGGTATACCTGTTGCGGTTATAATTTCATCATCTGTGCTTTTCTTGGAACATCCAATGAGGTCCAAATTGTAAGACAAAATATCCTGAAATAGTTGCTTCCTGCTTAGCGTACAGTCACGCATATGTTGCCTAGAACCCAAAAACACAAGGGGTTAATGGTTTACCGCACTGTGGCTCCAGCGCTACTGGAAAGCTGTCAATACGTGTTGTAACCAGGAGTTATAAGCCCTCATGGTGACAATCGCCTGTAAAGCAGAGGTGTCAAACTGCATTCCTCGAGGGCCGCCAACAGGTCATGTTTTCAGGATTTCCTTAGCATTCCACAAGGTGCTGGAATCATTCTGTGCAGGTGATTAAATTATCACCTGTGCAATACAAGAAAATCCTGAAAACATGACCTGTTGGCGGCCCTCGAGGAATGCAGTTTGACACCTCTGCTGTAAAGGATCACTACATACCACTGGCAGTCATCATCGTTACACGTGCCGGTAAGATCAAATCGACAGAAGAACGTTTTGGGCTCGATCATGTTACTGTAAGAAACAGAGCTCAGCGGCAGTTTCTCTTTTGTTCGGAAATATGTACTAAACCTAGAAGACACGGAAGAAAGCAAATAAGGACATTTCAGGGAAAAGAATACAAAATATGGCATACAAGTGAGGGACTAGGAATCTTTTGGCTCTCACCACTAGACTACCAGTTGCTGCTGTATACTTTTATCTAGAAGTCATAAGCAACATCAAAGGATGAATTATGTGCAAGTACATCACTAACAGCCCATTATAACAATGCAATCGTATCTGGTTGCAAAGCAGAAACAGAGTTCTAAACACTAGTTTCAGAAAAGTCATTTATTCTGCGGAACGGAGGGATTTCAGTAAAATCCTAAACCTGACACTATGATGGTCCAAGTTTAGTTAAAGGGGGCCACCTTGTGTTTAAGTGTGGTGTAACGGCCTTTAGAACTGCAGTCTTTACAGAAGCAAAGAGAACGCGAGGGGCCTAGGTAGTAGAGTGTAAAGTTGACATACGGAGACTTTTAGGCCATGCAACACTCCATGAAAGGCACAACTTCAGAAATGAAGAGGACAATAAATCAAATGCCAGTTACTGGATGTAGCAATCCTAAAATTCACTATCGACCCTGGAACGAGCATTACCATATGAGTCCAGGCTAAGAAGCCAAGCAAAAACTCCATTTGCAGACGTGTTTCATGGTGTTTGCCGCTCATTAATGCAAAGCAAGAGATACGATTTGTATGAATACTACAGACACAAGGGGGGGGCCCATTTTTTTATTGCATTTTCACACTTTTTAGCCATTTTATGGTGTCTTGTGCAAAGGTACTCCAGTCCCCCTCTTGAAAGGATTTTATGTATGCCTGAAATTTTTGAA
Source organism: Ranitomeya variabilis (assembly GCF_051348905.1). Classification (NCBI taxonomy): domain Eukaryota; kingdom Metazoa; phylum Chordata; class Amphibia; order Anura; family Dendrobatidae; genus Ranitomeya; species Ranitomeya variabilis. The sequence goes on from NC_135236.1 coordinate 426,778,512, forward strand.
AAATTTTGCAAGATTTTAGCCGACAGATCAACTTCTTGCAGTAAAAAGGAGATTTTTGTTTACTTACCGTAAAATCTTTTTCTCCGAGCCAATCATTGGGGGACACAGACCGTGGGTGTTATGCTGCTTGCCACTAGGAGGACACTAAGTGATACAAAGAAAGTTAGCTCCTCCCCTGCAGTATACACCCTCCTGCTGGCCCTCAGCTAACCAGTTCGGTGCAAAAAGCAGTAGGAGATCAGTAACAACATATTAGCTTACAGCATGTCATATTATATATGAGAGTATAGCATATCGGATTGTAAAAACAAGCATAAGCCAATACTAGGGTGGGAGCTGTGTCCCCCAATGATTGGCTCGGAGAAAAAGATTTTACGGTAAGTAAACAAAAATCTCCTTTTCTCCTACGCCTCATTGGGGGACACAGACCGTGGGACGTACCAAAGCAGTCCCTGGGTGGGGACAACGTCAGATCAGGCTCTGTGTAACTGCTACTTACAAGTGCGCCACCGCGGCCTGCAGAGTCCGCCTGCCCAGAGTCACATCTGTGGAAGTCTGGGAATTATAATGCTTCAAGAATGCATGCGGACTGGACGAATCCGCAAGCTTGCAGGCGTGTCTTGTTGACGCCTGGTGCCTGGAACCCACGATAGACGGGGAGATAGGCTGTCATCTAACACGGAAGGACTCCTGGATGGTGAAAGAATACACCAGGCTAAATGGCCGATGGAGACGGCCAAATCCTTCCTGTAGAAGCCAGGAAGCCTTCCTCTTACCGGTAGGAAACCCAAGATAGTGTCCAACCTTCAGAAGGACGCCGTCCTCAAGACATACCTACTCAGAGCACTTGCTCTGTCCGGAATATGGGGACCTCATTCCATTTTGTAGAGTGGTGCCAAAAGAGATGAGGGAAGAACTATGCCCTCATGACAGTAGTAATACAATACCACCTTGGTAACTAGGGACAGGGAAGGCTTGAGGACAACCTTGCCTTGAAGGAAATAAGAGAAAAAAGGCTGAAAAGACCCGTTAGCACCGAAGACTCGTCAGGATGAGGATATCGCCGAGAGAAAAGGGGGCAACCTTCCCTAATAGAATAGATCCCAATGATCTAACGGTATGCAATAGGGAAGAACTACATGTGAAAAAAACATCCTGCGAGGTGGTCCCTAATTGCAATTTTGTTGCAGAAAGACAGAAAGCTACCAGCTCCGCAAGCGAACTGACGTGGTCAGTGCGGATTTCCGAGGATCACTGGGGCCCTTTCTGCTTCTGAAAAGCTTTCGGAAGAGGAAACTGGTACCACGGAATAACCGGAGCATGCAGTGCGAAGGCTCCTGGATCTCGAGGCCGAAAAACAAACTCCAGTACACAGGCGATCAGTCAGGACGCCATCCGAGCTACAACTGTAGAGCTCCAGTGAAGGCGGGTCTGATGAAATACTTCCGGTGAAGTTCCCACTCACTTGAGGTGAAACCCTGACGGCTAAATATGTTCGCAGCCCAGAGTTCTACTCCTGGGATATGTACTGCCAAGATCACCGAGTGATAGATCTCGGCCCATGTGAGGTACTTTGGCCATGGTGCTTGAACGTGGGTACTCGCTAGATGATTGACGTATGACACAGCCGTGGCGTTGTCCAATTGAATTCGGATGGGTTGACCCGCCATAAAGAGTGGACCTACTATAGGACTACCCTTGAGATCTCCAGAGCAATGATCGGGAGAAGAGGACTGGCATTGGAAGTTACTAGTAACCATGGAACCGGGAGAAAAAACTCCGGATGAAGAAGGAGCTCAGAGACTATCGTCTGAAAGGCTGCTTGACTTGCTGAAAACTAACGGAGCAAAGGAAACTGCTTCCATTGTCGTCTCTGTGGTTTTTTTTTTGTTTTTTTGTGTTTTTTTTTTGGAACCCTCCCAGCAAATCGAATGAAATGAGGGGATGAGTGAGCAAGAGCGCGAGCTCCCTGTTGAAAAACCATGACCTTGTCTGGAGGGAGATTTACCACCCTTCTGGAAGAATACTGGATCATCCTCAAAAAGGATATCTGCTGGGCTGGAAATGAGGAGTTGTCTAAGTCTAGCCACCAGCCCAGGTGAGAGGGTATCGCAAGTGATATAGACGACTTAGCGTAGTCCTGCAAGGGTGGGTAAACAGTCGGTCAAACAGGGTAGGACGACCACGCCTCTAAGTGCAAGATGACAGCCGCCATGACCCTTGCGAACACCCTGGATGCGGTAGCAAGGCCGAAGAACAAGGTCGTAACTTAAATGCTGTTCACGAATGGAAAAGCAAAGGAATCTTTGAAGAGGTTAGGCATCCCGAATGTCGATGGATGCCAGAAACTGCACCTTTTTTGTTGAAGTAATGGCTGAGCGGATGAGACTCCATTCGAAGAAGAAGAAGAACCTTGTGAAAAGATTGTTAGAAGTTTGAGGTCCGGGATCGGTCCTACTTATCGTTCCCCCTTTTAGGAACCAAGATCCCTTAGATCTAGACTGTCCTGGACAACCCTTTCACTGTTGGTCGGGGCTGCGGAAACGTACGATTCTTCGTTAGTCTCCCGCTCAAAAATATGATTGACCAGCTGAACAGTCTTCAGGAAAGGGATACTGGTGTGAATCAAAGTAGTTTAAGGACTCCAAGCAGGAGACCGTTGCTCTAGCAATCCATGCGGCGGATAGGGAGGTTAAAGGGCTGGACCCGTAGCTGCCAAACGGAACAAACCAGATGTGCTATTTGACAGATCGTGGCATTTTTAATTGAGGACATATCGGGCAGGGATACTGGTAGGTAAACCACAGGAGATTGTACCCGGTTAATCTGCCGAGTGGCAGAATGCGCCGCTGCTTCCAGCAGGTCATTGCAGAGTTAAAAATTAGGAGCCTCGATCCACCATCCTCTTAACAAGGAAGTGGAGAGGGAAGTTCGCCTACTTGCATCTTCTGTTAAATAGTGGTGATGCAGAGGGGGGTGCTCAGACGCCCGAAAAAAGGGTGCCTCTGTACATCCACAGAGTGCAGGTCTCCGGGTGGACAGGACAGGTTGTCTGGCGTTAGGCCTGGACCTTCGAGTGCCCGTCTGTTGATGGTGTGGGGAGACCGGCGCCCTTTAAAGTGCCTGTCGCCCGTAAAAATCAGACCAGGCATAGCGTCCCACGTAGAGGCTTCTGTCCAGTGAATCGCATATCCGGACTGGATGGCAAAAGCTCTACGAGGGAGTTTAGGCTGAGGGAACTAGTTACACTGGGATAAACTGGGATCAGCGGTAGAGGGCTCCTCATTTATGACCAGTTTCGGATTGGTCATGGTGCCCTGAAGACCAGGCAATACTGGTCGTGTGCCTTTTAAGACCAGGGAATACTGGTCGTGTGCCTTTAAGACCAGGGAATACTGGTCATGTGCCTTTAAGACCAGGGAATACTGGTCGTGTGCCTTTAAGACCAGGGATTACTGGTCGTGTGGCTTTAAGACCAGAGAATGCTGGTCCTGTGCCTTTAAGACCAGGGAATACTGGTCGTGCGCCTTTAAGACCAGGGAATACTGGGCGTGTGCCTTTAAGACCAGGGAATGCTGGACGTGTGCGTTTAAGACCCGGGGATACTTACTGGTCCCGTGTCTTTAAAACCCGGGAATTCTGGTCACACGCCCTTAAGACCAGGGAATACTGGTCACGCGCCTTTAAGACCAGGGAATACTTGTCACGTGCCTTTAAGACCAGGGGATACTGGTCACGTACCCTTAAGACCAGGGAATACTGGTCACGTGCCTTTAAGACCAGGGAATACTGGTCACGTGCCTTTAGACCAGGGAATACTGGTCACGTGCCTTTAAGACCAGGGAATACTGGTCACGTGCCTTTAAGACCAGAGAGTACTGGTCGTGTGACTTTAAGACCAGGAATACTGGTCATGCGGGTTTAGGTAAAATCTCGCAGCGAGCGAGAAGCGCCAATTCAGGGGGCGGAGCCACAGGCACGACGTGGGCGGAGCCTCAAAACTTCCATGAATAGGCCCCAGCCGGGGCGTAAATTTCTGCAGCCGGCGTCAGCGTAGAAGTTAGGGGTGGTCACCCGTTGCTCGAGAAAATTGAGCGCTTCCGCGTCAGGCGCTTGCAACGTGGTCGGGTATTGCAACGTGGACGGTGCAGGGATAGAGAGATAAACCTCAATCCATCATCCCTCTTGTTAGGGAGGTGGAGAGGAACCATCCGCCTCCTTGTGCCATCCGCCTTCACAGTGGTGGGACAGTGGGGGCTGCCCGGACCATGGAGGGGGGCTTCTGTACATCCATGAAGTTCAGCCCATCGGGACCATGAAGGCACCTTCGCCCCTGAAGGGGATTTCAACTGCGGCCTAGTCCGGCTGAAAAAGCCGGGAACTAAATTTATGGAGCCTGCCGGTGGAGCGCGTCGGCGGGCCGCGCGCCGAATGATTGCCGCTGGCGTACCGGCCCGTGGCACCCCCAGGACCGCATCTTCCACGCAGTCAGCGTGAGGAAGAATGGCCCCCGAGATCTGCAAGGCGCCTCTCGTCCCAGACGAGAAGCGCCGATATAGGGGGCGGGGTTACGGCCGTGGGAGGGATCTGCCCACTGCGGCCTACTCCAGCTGAGAAGCCGGGGACTAAATTTTCGGCCTGCCTGGCAATGCGCGGCGGCCGCAACGGAGCGACGCTAACCGCCGCAGTTTCCCGACCGCCGGCGCCTCTCTCCAGGGGCTCTGCCGCAAGTACCGCCGGCGCTTGCCCCATAGAGGCCACTGCGGCCTACTCCGGCTGAAAAGCCGGGGACTAAATTTCCGGCCTGCCCAGCGGTGTGCGGCGGCGCGGCCGCAAAGCGATCTGGAGCGCAGGAGGGGAACTCCTGATATACTCACAGTCCTGTAATGCAGGTCCCCCTGTACCTGCGCGCTCCATCCTCATCTGTAATCCCTTTTGGGCTCCAAGTATGCAACGCCATGTAATGTGGGCCTTGTATGTCGGGCCCCCGGAGAGGAACATGAGAGCCAGGCTCTATGTGCTCGCCGTCTTGCAGGGGGAAGGGAAATCGGGACCAAAGATGGAAACCCGTTGCCCGAGTAAAATTTGGCGTGCTCCCGCGTCGCAGGAGAGGGACGGGGAGGTATACTCGCCGTGCTCGCCTGTTGCTGGTTCGGGGGAGAGCAGGTCCCATAAAAAAGGATCCGTCGCCCCCTTCACTCCGTTGAATAAAAAATAAAAATTTACAGAAAAATAAAAATTAAAATAAGAAAGTTGGGGTCTGAAAACAGACCCAAGTGCCTCCTACAGACACTAAGCAAGAACTGGTTAGCTGAGGGCCAGCAGGAGGGTGTATCCTGCGGCGGAGGAGCTAGCTTTCTTTGTATCACTTAGTGTCCTCCTAGTGGCAAGCAGCATAACACCCACGGTCTGTGTCCCCCAATGAGGCGTAGGAGAAAAATACACCCCCAAAAATATTTTGTTCACAAAAATAAGAAACATGACTAAAAAAAGGGGGAAAAACAAAAAAAAAAAAAGAGGTGTGGGGGGGGGGGTAAAAAGGGCCCAAGGTTCCCATAAGCACATGGAAAAAGTGGTTAGAAAACATTAGGGTAAAGAAAGAAAAGATGACAGTTGAGGTGTATGGCCACTTTTGCTATGGTACATAAATTTCCCATCTAGGAGCTCCTCCTACAAAAAAAACAGTCCCATTTCCCTAAGATATTCTTTGTATCATCGGGCACATAATTCTGTTTATAAGGAAACGGTTATGGCTGCACCTTGCAGCTAATCAAGAAAGGATCAAGAGAGGCTGCGGATGACGGGAGGTAAGAGGATTTGCAGGCCTTCCAGCGATCATGAATTACTGGCCTGGCTGTTGGACTGAAGACCTGAAAATCCATTCTCCCATCTCTAGTATGTATTTTTCTTACCTATAAGATTTGAAAACCAGAAGTGGACTGTGATATGGGCCAAAGGGAAATGGTTTTGCATCAGTTTTTGTTTGAACGGTTAACAAATCTACATCCCCAGGAATTTCCTGAAAAACAAAAATGATACTTAAAACTTAAAACCAAGTTAACACAAATTATCAATTTAGGAATATAATGAAAAAAATATAATGTGATTATTTCCATGACCATGTGGAAAGAGTACATAAAATTGGGGGGGTACAGAAATGTGCACTTTAACTGGGGTAAATCTGCGACCCCCCCACCACATTTTCTTCTCATTTTAATACCTGTAATTAAAATGATGGTAGAAAGAAAGACACTGATCGCTGCCATTAGTGATCTGCATACAACACATATAATGGAAGGATCTTCTGCTGGTCTGTAAGTATATCTTAGATCAAGGTCCAAGGAGACACTGTGAGAAGAAAGCCATCACTGCTTTGCATGGAAGCTAGAATAGGCGCTAGTCTTAATGTAGCAGAATGCTGTGTGTGCAGCTTTTCACTCTTGGAATATGCTTCTCCTAACAAGGACAGATTAATCAAAGGGACAATCCCAATAATAAAGAAGGCTTCAAATTATAAATACATAAAACCTGTGCGTAGATCGCTCCCAGGACTAAAGAAGTGAACTCTGGAAGAGGTTAAAGGGCTATTCCCATCTCCAAGATCCTATTCCAATATGTAGTAGGTGTAATAATATCAGCAAATACCTCCAATCAGAAATGTAGTATAGTTCACCTGATTAGCTATGTGCAGGCATTGCAGGAGCTTAGTTATCCATGGTTCAGACCACCAACAGCCAACTCTCACTACTGACCACTATGAGTAGTCCTATGTGAATCATCATAAAAATAGATTAAAGTCAGAAAGTTGCCTAAATGACTGGGAAGGCGGCAACATGAATGGTGGTAGTATACATGGTAGTGAGAAACTACAACAGGGTGGTTATGAATGACGGGTATCCAATAATAAGTGATAACACCTGACCAATACTAACAGCCATTCTCATATATAGTCAGTAAAATGAGGTTGCAACCAGTAACGAATTTGATTATAAACACAAAGTATTGCCTGGACGCATGAATCAGCATTCACCACAGCCTAATTCGGCATCCCTCCACCCAGACGCGCGTTTCACTCTGCTTATTCAGGAGGCATTTCAATCATTACCTGATTATACTGATTATATTGCGCATGGCTGTTAGTATTGGGTAGGGGGTTATCACTTATTAGCCGATTGATACCCTTCATTCATAAAACCACTGTGTTAGTTTCTTGATACCATGTACATCACTAAGGCTAGTTTCACACTAGCGTTAACTGCAATACGTCGCAAATGCGTCGTTTTGCCGAAAATACGCATCCAGCAAAAAAGTTCTTGCTGGATACGTTTTTTCGTCATAGACTAACATTAGCGACGCATTGCCAAACGTCGCGTCCGTTTTGCGACGCTTGGGCGTGTGGTAGCGGACCGTCGGGAGAAAAAAACGTTCTTTTGCTCCCGACGGTCCACTTTTTCCGACCGCGCATGCGCGGCCGGAACTCCGCCCCCACCTCCCCGCACTTCCCCGCACCTCACAATGGGGCAGCGGATGCGTGGGAAAAATGCATCCGCTGCCCCCGTTGTGCGGCGGAGACCACCCTAGCGTCGGGAACGTCGGCCCGACGCACAGCGACGGGTTGTTCCCGACGCTAGTGTGAAACTAGCCTAACAGGCATGTTGCCACATCCACAGTCATTTAGGCCCAGACTTTAATCTGTTTTTATGATGATTACAATTTAATTAAAGAAATATAGTTATTTTCTTTCAGTGATCACTTTTTAGTCATGGAAGCCATCTAGTTTCAGGCTGGGTTTATATATTTCTAACGAGGCCATCCTATAATGACAGAAATTGGATTTTTTTCTCTTGCCTATAATGACAGCACGCCATTTACACCAACACTAAAATCACTCAGCACATGTACAGATATTGGAGATTATCAAGATGGGTAAATGACGAGACCACTGCCATCTTGAGACCTACACTGTGGAATCATGAGCGGTGGGGTGCTGAGATTCTGGGCACTACAATAAGTTTTCTAAGCAGGTAGTACAGGAGTTTATTAGGGTTAGGAGAGTTTATCATTACATGGGAAACCCAGGTACCGCATGCTCTACATGTACAAAACATGGTTTTAAAGGGGGTTGTTCAGAACTTTGATGTTAATGACCTATGACCTAACATTACCAGTATCTAAGTTCTGGCCCCTTTAACCCCTTTACAACATTCGCCGTACATGTAAGGTGCATGTCGGGTCTCTCCCTTTTATGTGGGCTACAGCGCTGAGCCCACATCTTTTCCCGCACATGTCGGCTGATTTCAACAGCTGACATGTGCCCCTAACAGCTGTAGGTGGAATCGCAATCCACCCGCAGCTGTTAACATGTTGACAGCGGCATTTAACATGATCGCACCAGAAGCGTGTAACTAATCCCGCCAATCGGCGCCCATGTCACATGACCGTGAGACACAAATGGGTTGGCATGGCAACGCAGAGTCTGCAGGAGACCCCTCTGTGGTTGTCATAGCCTGATAGCTATGAGCACGGCCCAGCATTTGGCACTCATAGCAAGCGAGCATTTCTGCTACAGAGCAGGGCTGAAGCCCTGTTGTGTGTAGCACAAGTGATCGGATGATTGCAGCTTCTAGTCTCCCATGGAGACTATTGAAGCCAGTAAAAAGATAAAAGTTTTTATAAAAAATAAAAAAAAATTATATATATATCAAAACGCCAGAATTACGTTTTTTTTGTCCATCGCAACATTGCCTTAAAATGCAATAACAGGTGATCAAAAGATCATATCTGCACCAAAATAGTATCAATAAAAATGACACCTCGGTGCACCAAAAAAAAAAATAAAAAAAATAAAAAAAATAAAGCCTTCACCCATCCCCAGATGCCGAACACACATTGGATTTTTTTTTTCCACCACTTAAATAAAAAAAGAACCTAGACATGTTTTGGTATCCGCAAACTCATAATGACCTGGAGACTCATAATGGCAGGTCAGTTTTAGCATTTGGCTAACATGATAAAACAAAAACCCAGAAAACAATTTGTGGAATTGCACTTTTTTTTGCAATTTCACTGCACTTGGAATTTTTTTTCATGTTTTCCTGTACAGCATAGGGTAAAACCAATGATGTCATTCAAAAGTACAACTTGTTACGCAAAAAAAAAAAAACAACCTCTCACATGGCCATATTGACGGAAAAATAAAAAAAGTTATGGCACTGGCAAAAAACTAAAACGGAAAATGGAAAGGGTTTAAACAAGTCAAGTTCCTGAAACAAATCTGACTACTCATGAAAAGAAAAAACACAAGTTCACCTTCCCAGTGGAGAGTTTTTCCGAGGACACCAGCAGCGTGTCTCCTTTGGACAGCAGATGTGTTAGGTTACTGGAGCTAGAGTGAAGTCTTCTAACCTCCTCAATATTTAAACCCAAGAAAAGTTCTCGTCTTTCTGTTGCCACCTTGGAAGGCGTGCTAGATATGTCCTTGTAGGGAGTAAGCTCTGCATGCCTCAGGTTAGGTTTAGTAAAAGAGGTCGAGTCACGGAAGGATCTCCTTCGCTCTTTAACAGAGATCGACAGATCCTCGTCATCTGGCTCATTCTCCTCAGAGTCTAATGTTATTTTGTCCTGAGAAAGGTCATGCAACGACGGCTGCGGTAGTGCAAATTCCGCCTGCTCCTCTACCACAGGCAGTTGGCACACAGGCTGCTCTTTCATTTTCTGAGCTTGCATTTCTTTCAATTTCTGGATTTTAAGGGCATACTCCTGCTCCAGTTCTTGCAATCTTTTCTTCTCCCGTGCAATGGCATCTGCAGATTGTTTCTTTGGGCTGTTAGCCAGGCCTGTGTCTGATTTAAACATTTTACTTGCCTAAAGAGAGAAGAAAAAAAATTACACTTACAAAGCTTTTCATAATGGTTACAGAAGACCATTACCAGTTACAGAAGAAGTAACCAGGCTTCTTGCATCTTCTCGCCCGACCACTTGCACCAGTAACCCCATTCTGTCACATCTCCTCCAGTCCAGTCACATCTCCTCCAGTACTAATCGGCCTCCCTCTTGCCAAACTCTCCCCTCTCCAATCTGTCTTGAATGCTGCAGCCAGGATCATATTCCTCACCAATCGTTATACCGATGAATCTACCTTGTGCCAGTCATTACACTGGTTATCCATCCACTCCAGAATCCAGTACAAACTTACTACCCTCATCCACAAAGCACTCCATGGCTCAGCACCACCCTACATCGCCTCCCTGGTCTCAGCCTACCACCCTACCCGTGCTCTCCATTATGCTAATGACCTGAGGTTAGCATCCTCAATAATCAGAACCTCCCACTCCCGTCTCCAAGACTTTTCACGTGCTGCGCCAATTCTTTGGAATGCACTACCCAGGTAAATATGATTAATCCCCAGTTTTAAGCGTGCCCTAAAAACGCATTTGTTCAGACTGGCCGCCTACCGCCTCAACGCATTAACCTAACTATCTCTGTGCTGACCATTCAAAGTTTTTACCATAACCAAGTTCCTCGCATCATGTTCTCACATGCTTTATGCATTTAATAGTCCTCTGTGTCTGTACTGTTACATATTTAGGCTGATATCGGGTTCATGCAGTTTTACATGAACACCCGATTCTTACACTGTCTCCCCTTTTTCCTCAGATTGTAAGCTTGCAAGTAGGGCCCTCACTCCTCTTGGTACCTGTTTTGAACTGTGATTATTGTTATGCTGTAATGTCTATTGTTTGTACAAATCCCCTCTAATTGTAAAGCGCTGCGGAATATGTTGGCGCTATATAAATAAAATTATTATTATCATTATTATTATTATTATGGTTATTGGTCAAAAAGTCAGACATACAGTAGAGCCTGGCCGAACAGGCGGGACAGAAAAAGCAGAGACCTGGAGCCTGCCGTATACCAAGGCAGATCTGTGGAATGCTCGCTCTGTCTGCAGCAAGCTTTCCTACATCCACGATCTTTTTGTTAGTACCAAACTTTCCTTCCTCGCCATCACCGAAACCTGGCTCACCCCTTCTGACACAGCCCCTCTTGCTGCACTTTCGTATGGTGGCTTCCACCTTTCTCACACACCTCGCCTCAGCAGCAAGCATGGCGGAGGAGTTGGTTTTCTCCTGTCAGATAACTGCTCCTTCATCCCAATCCCACTGCCACCCTCTGTTGCCCTCCCTTCCTTTGAGGTGCACTCTGTGCGCATGTATGCCCCCACCAACCTCCAACTGGCTGTCATTTACCGCCCCCCAGGGCAAGCCACCACCTTCTTTGACCACTTCACCACCTGGCTACTTCATTTCCTTTCTGCGGACATCCCCACTATCATCATGGGCGACTTCAACATCCCCATTGACACTTCCCTCTCAGCTGCCACTAAACTATCTCTCACTTCCGCCTTCGGCCTCACTCAATGGTCTTCTGCAGCCACTCACAAAGATGGTCACACATTGGACCTCATCTTCACCCGCCTCTGCTCCCTATCTAACCTCTAACTCACCTCTTCCTCTTTCTGACCACAATCTACTCACATTCTCTTCCCTCTCCACTCCTTGTCTACAATCCCCACCCCACAAACTTGCACACCCTCACAGAAATCTTAAACACCTTTATCTACATTCACTTTCTGAATCCCTCCTCCCTATCACAGACATAAGTTCCCTACACAATGCAGATGACGCTGCCGCTCTATATAACACCACAATAGCTGCAGCTTTGGAATCTCTTGCCCCTCTCACACATACCAAAGCTCGCAAAATCAACAGACAGCCCAGGCATACCAGCCTAACCAAAGAACTAAGGCGAGCTTCCAGGGCTGAAGAGCGGAGATGGAAAAGATCCCACTCCAACGAGCACTTCATTGTATTCAAACAGTCCCTCACTACTTTCAAGACCACACTCGCCACAGCTAAACAAACCTACTTCTCATCTAACATATCCTCCCTGTCTCACAACCCTAAACAGTTATTCAACACCTTCAATTCTCTCCTCCGTCCCCACGCATCTCAGCTGAAGACTTTGCCTCATTTTTCAAGCAGAAGATTGAGAACATCAGAGACAGTTTTAGTCGACATCCCCCAGAGCCCTTCCTCCCAACTACCCAGCCCTCCACCTCCAAAACCAACTTCTCCACTATTATAGAAGATCGACTCTCCACTCTACTCTCAAGATCGCATCTCACCACCTGTGCACTTGACCCGATCCCTTCCCACTTTATCCCAAACCTCGCCAGTCTTCATCCCAACTCTAACCCATCTCTTCAACCTATCACTAACAACTGGTGATGTCATCCCCTCAAGATTAAACATGCCTCAATCACACCTATCCTCAAAAAGACCTCTCTTGACCCATCCTCTGTATCTAGCAATCGCCCTATATCACTTCTCCCCTATGCCTTAAAACTACTGGAACAACACGTCCATCTTGAACTGTCCTCCCATCTATCTTCCTGCTCCCTTTTCGACTGCTTACAATCAGGCTTCCGGTCACACCACTCCACTGAAACTGCCCTAACTAAGGTCACCAATGACCCATTAACCGCCAAGAGCAAGCAACACTACTCTATCCTCCTCCTCCTGGACCTGTCCTCTGCCTTTGTCACAGTGGACCATTCCCTATTACTACAGACCCTCTCATCCCTTGGCATCACAGACTTGGCCCTTTCCTGGATCTCATCATACCTAACTGACCGAACATTCAGCGTCTCCCATTCACACATCACCTCGCCCCCTATCTGTCGGAATCCCGCAAGGTTCAGTTCTAGGGCCCCTGCTCTTCTCCATTTACACTTTTGGCCTGGGACAGCTCATAGAATCTCATGGTTTTCAGTATCATCTCTATGCTGATGACACACAGATCTACATCTCTGGACCAGATATCACCACCCTTCTAACCAGAATCCCTCAATGTCTATCCGCTATTTCATCCTTCTTCTCCGCTAGATTTCTAAAACTTAACATGGACAAAACAGAATTCATTGTCTTTCCCCCCATCTCACGCGACCCCCCCAACGAACCTATCCATTACAGTAAACGGCTGCCCACTCTCCCCAGTCCCACAAGCTCGCTGTCTCGGGGTAATCCTTGACACTGATCTCTCCTTCAAACCGCATATCCAAGCCCTTTCCACTTCCTGCTGCCTTCAACTCAAAAATATTTCACGGATCCGTACATTCCTAAACCAAGAATCTGCAAAAACCCTAGTCCATGCCCTCATCATCTCCCACCTCAACTACTGTAACCTCCTGCTCTGTGGCCTCCCCTCGAACACTCTCGCACCCCTCCAATCTATTCTAAACTCAGCTGCCCGACTAATCCACCTGTGCCCCCGCTATTCTCCGGCCTCTCCCCTCTGTCAATCCCTTCACTGGCTCCCCATTACCCAGAGACTCCAGTACAAAAGCCTAACCATGACAAACAAAGCCATCCACAACCTGTCTCCTCCAGACATCTGTGACCTCGTCTCCGGGTACTTACCTACACGCAACCTCCGATCCTCACAAGATCTCCTTCTCTACTCCCCTCTTATCTCCTCTTCCCACAATCGCATACAAGATTTCTCTCGCGCATCACCCCTACTCTGGAACTCTCTACCACAACATATCAGACTCTCACCTACCATCGAAACCTTCAAAAAGAACCTGAAGACCTACCTCTTCCGGCAAGCCTACAACCTGCAGTAATCACCGATTGACCAAACCACTGCACGACCAGCTCTATCCTTACCTACTGTATCCTCACCCATCCCTTGTAGATTGTGAGCCCTCGTGGGCAGGGTCCTCTCTCCTCCTGTACCAGTCGTGACTTGTATTGTTTAAGATTACTGTACTTGTTTTCATTATGTATACCCCTCCTCACATGTAAAGTGCCATGGAATAAATGGCGCTATAATAATAAATAATAATAATTTACAAATAGTTATGCCACAACAGTAAGCTGTGAAGCCAGTATCGCATGGGTAAGGAAGCAATGCAATCTGATGTGCACAACCACAAAGCTTCCATGGCCATCACAGACCTTCACCATGATGTACTCACTCCAATATGGCTGGGCTCCAGCTTTCTTTTTCCCAGCTCCTGACTAGCCAAGGCTTTTGCTCGAGCAAGTTCTTCTCCATATTTTAAAGAAAGGGTTCTTTTTTCTTCAACTCTGTGCTGTACTTTTGCAATCTAAAAATCAGAAAAGTAGACGTACGTAAGAGCAGGGATTACGCTGAAGAAACGGCTTATATGTAATGGGAGTGCATAAAGCAATTGTAACAGGTGAACTATACTACAGGCCGTCTAAACAGAGGTTAACAGATCTCCCAGAAATCATACCAAGACACAACCGTGCAGCGATCTCTTTGTGTAGGCACCACATCACATAAACCTAAATCACAGAGCTCATCCGCTTTCAATTGCTGCTTTAAACTCATCCCGATGTGATGTTAAGTATGTCAAATGTCAGGTTCCAGTGTACGGAGGATGCTCAGCAGCGGGGAACGCATCATACCCAGGAGATACCGTGTTACACAGCCGACGTCTCAGGATAACAGCAGTGACCAAAGCTTGCACCGATCACAGCCGTTTATCCATTTAAATGTTGCACTCACTGACAGTGGCATTTAAATAGCACCTTGATCTTGAGGGGTTGTCATGGCAGTGCCAGGGGTCTCTAACTGTGCCATTTTAACTATTAACTATAATCTATTAGTACTGCAGTATATTACAATGGAACGAATTGAAGGTTCTAATCCCCAAAGGGGACTCAAAAAGAAAAAGTAAAAAAATTAAATTTGAATCAGACCCTTTCCCCCCCTTATTAATAAGAAATAGAAGCATATTTGGCATTGCCATGTCCATAAAGGTTCAATCAAAACTGAGGATTTATCAACCTGAATGGCAAATGCCAAAGTAGAAAAAAAATAGTTGAAACACCACCTAAAATGTGTTCAAAAAGTCATATGTATCCCAAATCGGTATTAATAACAGTTTGATACAAAATGAAAATCCTTCACATAGCTTTATCAATGGAAAACTAAAAAAAGTTACAAGTTTCTGAATATGGCACCTCAAACCAGTTATTTTTTGCTCGTTTTGGATTTTTTCCATCACTTAAAATTTTAAAATAATAATGAAAAAAAATCTATACATTTGGTATCACTAATCATACTGATCAGGGAAATCTTGTTACTAGTGATGAGCGAATATACTTGTTACTCGAGATTTCTCGAGCATGCTCGGGGGGGTCCTCCAAGTATTTTTTAGTGCTCGGAGATTTAGGTTTTTTTGCCGCAGCTGAATGATTTACATCTGTTAGCCAGCATAAGTACATGTGGGGGTTGCTAAGGAATCCCCACATGTACTTATGCTGGCTAACAGATGTAAATCATTCAGCTGCGGCAAGAAAAACGAAATCTCCGAGCACTAAAAAATACTCGGGAGGACCCCCGAGCGTGCTCGAGAAATCTCGAGTAATGAGTATATTTGCTCATCACTACTTGTTACCAAATCATTTTTACTGCACAATAAATGCTGTAAAAACAAATCCCAAAAAACAATGTCAGAATTGCAGGCTTTTTTTTTTTGCAACTTAACTTCACTTCAAATTCTTACCAGTATATTATATGGTAAAAATCAAAGTACAACTCATTCTGCAAAAAATAGCCCAAATACATTTACATGGATGGAAATTAGAGGGATTTTTGGTACTCACCGTAAAATCTTTCTTGGAGCCTTCATTGGGGGACACAGTTAACCATGGGGTGTATGCTGCTGTCGCTAGGAGGCTGACTATGCAAAAAAAGGAAAATAGCGCCTCCTCCTCAGTATACACCCGACAGGCACCAAGTGTTAAAGCAGTAGGAGAAGCAACCAAAAACTCAACATATGTACCAACCCAACAATGAAGGCATATAGGCCCAATAATGGTACAAACAATTAGGGAGGGTGCTGTGTCTCCCAATGGAGGCTCCAAGAAAGATTTTACGATGAGTACCAAAAATCCCTCTTTCTTTATCGCTTCATTGGGGGACACATGTAACCATGGGACGTCCCAAAGCAGTCCCTTGGGTGGGAAAAGCAATAAACTGCTGGATGGAAAATTGCGCAATAGGGTCTTATCTGGGTATTAAGAGTTTAACTCCGATTGAATTTACTCACCAGATAGAGCCCATACATAGGCTCATAGAGGTGTCGGCTGCTGCAGATCCACCGATCTTCCTTGTGACCAAAGTAAAAAAAAAGTGGACATAAAGTGGATTCTCTCTGCGCAGTTTGAAGTATACGAGTCCGAAGAGATGATAAAAATGAAATTGTGGTTTAATGAAATTAAACCACAATTTCTGTTTTATCATCTCTTCAGACTCGTATACTTCAAACTGCGCGGAGATAATCCACTTTTTTTTTTTTTCCCACACTTAGGGTGGGAAAAGAAAAGATGCAAGGAAAAACGGATTCCGGTCTGCCGATGCGTAACCACCACCTGCAGCACCTTCTTTACCAGGTCTGCATCAGACGAGGCATGCGTATGAACCCTGTAAAAACCTCACGAAGGAGTGCAAAGATGCCCAGGTCGTGGCCTTACAATCTGGAAAGCCAAGGCCTGGTGACGAACAACCCAGGAGGCCCCCCACTGCAGAGCAGAGTGAGCCTTCACCCTCTGAGGAGGCGGTTTGTCCTGAATGCAGTATGCCTCTAATATTACCGAACAAATCCAACGGCAATAGAGAACTTAGAATTTGGGAGCCCATTACGACGACCTTCAGAGATGACAAACAGGGCATCAGATTGATGAAAGGGAGCAGTCCTTGAAAGGTAGACTGATAGCTCTGACGGGATCAGGCTTGTGGAGGGACTTCTCCAGGGGATGGACCGGAGACAGAGACACAGAGAAGGAAGGACAATGTCTTCATTAATGTGAAATGAAGAGACCACCATAGATAGAAAGGAAAAGGCCTGAGAAGTACCTTGTCCTGATGTAGAAACAGGAACGGGGAACGGCAGGACAATGCCACTAACTCGGAAACTCTCCTGATGGACGTAATGCAACTAAGATGACAACTTTGCATGACAGGAGAAAAAAACATGATGTCTTGAACGGGCTCAACAGGAGCGCACCAAAGACAGGGTTAAGATTCCATGGATCTATCGGAAGACGATAAGGAGGTGCCAGGTGGGCGACTCCTTGAAGGTCTTTACCTGGGAACGAGAAGCCAGATTTCGGTGGGAAAAAATTTACAGAGCAATAGACCCAAGTCAAGGCTCGCTTGTAGAAAACCAAGAATGGAAGGAAGAGAAAAGGACATAGGGACCAAACCATAGTTCTTACTCCACCAGAAAAAGGCCTTTTAGCATCTGAAGTAGATCCGCAAGGATGCTGGTTTTCTGGCCCTAACCATGGTCAGAATGACCTGATGGGAAAAACCAGCCTCCCTCAGGACCGCGGCCCTCAAAGGCCATGCTGTTAAATTCAGAGACTGAACTCTGGTGGAAAAGGGAGCCTTGAGAGAGAAGATCTGGTTGGCCTGGAAAACTCCAGCGAGCGTCCATGAGCATGTTCACCAGCTCCGTGTACAGGCCCTTCTTGGCCCGAAAGGAGCTATCAGCAGTACGGGGAACCCTTCTGCCTGCATCTTTTTTACGACTCTCGGATCAAGGGGAGAGGCGGAAAAAGCCAAGTCAGTTGGAAATGTGACCACGGGAATATTAGAGAATCTCAACGGATGGTTAGCGCATCCCGGGACCTGGATACCAACTGAGAAACCTCGTGGTTCATCCGAGATGCCATAGATCGACGTCCAGGGTGCCCCATTTCTGCATATCTGGATTTAGCCAGTGGGGCTGAGAGACCACACGCCCGAAGCGATACCCTGACGACTCAGAAAATCTGCCCGATTTTCTACCCCCGGAATGTGCACGGCTGGCCTGCGAAGGGGGTGTGCCAATGGGAAGGGCAAAGACAATTGTCCTGATCTCCACGAGACTGATGGGGAGAGCCGCCTCTTGGCTGTTCCAGCGGCCCTGCACTGTGTGACGTAGAAAGAAACGCTCCCCAACCGAGGAGACTGGTGTCGGTGGTGATGACATGTCACCAGAGAGGAAAGAAGGACTTCCCTCACAGGACTGATGCCAATAGCATCACCAGGTGAGGGACTGCCTCACACAGAGGTAGAAGCACAGGCTGATCCAGGGAGACGGTCCTGTTGCCCGAAGCTGACCAGAAGGCCAGCTGAAGAGGAAGGTTAGGGAACTGGGCAAAAGGGAAGGCTTCCATGGCGGCAATCCTCTTCCCTAGAACTCTCATGCAGGACCGCAGGGGGAAAGAAGCTGGTCGCTTTAGAGTACGGATCCCCTGGCAGAGGGATGAAAACTACTCCTTTGGAAGGAAGACACGGGAGTGGGTCGTGTCGAATCTTATACCCAGAAACTGGACTTCTCTCTGTTGATAATCCAGCCAAGATGGACCAGAGTGTCCAGAGGAAACTGAAGATTCTGGCTGCAGTCTCGGCAGGACGGTCCCTAGATCAGAAGATTGTCCAAGTAAGGAATTATGAGAATCCTCTTGGAGCAAAGGATGTCTATGACCGCTGCCATGACCTCTGTGAATAGTCTGGGGGCAGAGGCCAGGTCGAAAGGAAGGGCCGTGAATTGATAAAGATCCTCCTAGATCACAAACCGTAGGAACCTCTGATGCTGAACACAAAAAGGAATGAAGAAGTTCTCCCGGTTCTATGGAAGCGATTACCGACCATAGGGACTCCGTCCTGAAATGGCGGATCAGAACGTGACAGTTAAATCGCTTGAGGTCCAAAATCGGACGGAGCGATCAGTCTTTCTTTGGGACTAGGAAAAGAATAGAGTAGAACCCCAAAAACCGTTCGTTACTGGGATAGGGTACGATTTCTCCAGTGTGTGGTAGGGAAGAGATGGCCTGCAGAACCCCTGGGGCCTGCAACGGATGTCTTTGCCTTTTCCTATTAAAAGGACGTTTAGATTTGGACCGGGGAAGTGAGGTGCTTTTCCTGCCGGTGGCATCCGAAATTATTTGATCCAGCTTGGATCCAAAAAGCCTAGAGCCTTGGAAGGCAAAGCCAGTGAGGGACTTATTTGACAGCAGATCCGCTTTCCACACTTTCAGTCAGCGAATTTGGCATATAGCAACGATGTTGTTGGTAGCCCTGGCGGAGCAACCAGCCGCATTAAAGTAAGCGGTCACGAGATATTTGCCAGCATGGGCAATCTGATCTGCCATCTCATCCAGAGGAGCTGCCGCTTGAATACCCTGGCGAAGCATTCTTGCCCAGGCAGACATGGACTTTGCCACCCAGGTGGAGGGACAGAGGGAGGCGCCAGCTGCTTCAAAGGCTGACTTAGCCAAGGATTCAATCTGTCTATCCGTAGAATCCTTAAGAGATGCATTGTCCGGTAGAGACAAGATGTCTTGGAAGACAGGCAAGAAACCGGCGGATCCACTTTAGGGGTTTCATCCCATTTACCAACGAGGTCTAGCCTAAAAGGGATAGAGAATATCTAGCTGCTTCCTTCCTGGGAAGCACTTTTCAAGGTGTTCCCAGTGTTTAGACATGATCGCTTCAAATTCCCTGCATCTTTGAGTTCTGGTCCGTATCAGAATGACTCAGACTGGGAATCCACCTCCAACCCAAAAACCACCTCCGAGGAGGGGACATGGGGTGAGGAATGCTTCCGGGAGGATGCAGAGGGACCTGGAGAACTAGAGCAAAAACTGGAAGGAGCCCGCTTCCTTTGCTTTGTACCCGGATTTGACCCTGTGGAGATCGCAGTCAGGTGTATGCGATTCACCATGAGAGGCGTTCAGAGCACTGGTGGCAGTAGACAAATGCAGGGGTCATTCCAGAACCTGGACCAGGGACTGTGAAATTTTTGTCAAATCTGAGATTGACTGACGTAGCAACAGCCCACTCCGGCGGGAGAGAAGTGCTCTCATCCTGGGCATTAGGGTGCTCCTATGGGGCAGACATGGAGATGGAGGAGTCAAGACAAAGAACAGAGCCTACCTGATGCCAGCGACAACCAGCAGAAAGCTGTGGAAGCTGTCTGCAGAGAGCGCAGGATATAGCTGTGTCCCCACGAGCAGAGGGCCAGCAGGACCACAGAGCACGCAGGATATGGCGGTGTGAAGAGGCTGATGCAGACTTTGCTTGTCCCCATACCGCTGCAATCTGCCATCTGGCAATAAGAGAAAGCAAGCGTCCTATTGTCTGACACGCCGAGAGCATGGACAGCCAGGACAATCTGCCGGCCGGTGAAAAACGAAAGTCCCCTTCCAATTGACTAATACGCCGGGGGCGTGGACACCCAGGACAACCTGCCGGCTGGGGGCGTGGACAGCCGGGAAGGCGAAGCTCTGCGGTCGGAGTGGAAGAAAGCAAGCCGAAAAAAAGCGAGCTGCGGGGGGCGTGGCAGGCTCAACAGAAGAGGAGGAAGACACGTCCTATTGGATAAAAAGGGCGCACGATTTAAATGCATGCCGGTGACGGGCTAAAGGTAGCATGAAAGGTGTGGCCAGCAAGGGGGGGGGGGGGGATACGCAAGTGCGGGGCCTGGCTATGGGAAACATGGCCATGGGAAACATGGCCACGGCCGCCAGCTGTTCTGTACCATTAACGCCGCTCTGTCCCCTTGGGATGAAGGGACAGCGTACCCCGGCATAAAGCCTGCCGCTAAGGAGGGAGGGAGACATACCTGTGGTGAGTCCCGGTGGGAGGCATACGTGCGGCGAGTCCCGGCGGGAGACATACCTAATGTGAGTCCCGGCGGGAGACATACATGCTGTGAGTCCCGGTGGGAGACATACATGCTGTGAGTCCCGGTCCCTCTACAGCAATGAGGATCACATCAGGAGCCCTCGGGTAGCAGAGGGTCACTGGAATCCGGGATCTTCCTTCCCGCACCGTCTTCAGACGGTGCAGAAGACGGCATCAACCCTTTACAAGAAGGGGGGAGGCTACCGCTGATGACCACAGTCTTCCCCTCAGCCCTCTCCGAGGAGAGGGGTGAGGTGGGGAAAAGCTAGGACTGGCCACTGGAAATCACCCTGAAACACCTTTAAAGGTGACAGGGTATAAAGTCCTGCCTGCGGGTCCGAGTGTGGGCGATGTGGGTGACACCACACTGCCCTCTCGGTCGCATAAGTGTGGGAAAACAGGGTGAGAAATTACACCATGTTACCCAGAAGCTGAAAAAGATTAACCCCTTAAGCCCCGAGGGTGGTTTGCACGTTAATGACCGGGCCAATTTTTACAATTCTGACCACTGTCCCTTTATGAAGTTATAACTCTGGAACGCTTCAACGGATCCCAGTAATTCTGACATTATTTTCTCGTGACATATTGTACTTCATGATAGTGGTAAAATTTCTTCGATATAACTTGCATTTATTTGTGAAATAAATGGAAATTTGGCAAAAATTAGGAAAATTTTGCAATTTTCCAACTTTGAATTTTTATGCCCTTTAAATCACAGAGATATGTCACACAAAATACTTAATAAGTAACATTTCCCACATGTCTACTTTACATCATCACAATTTTGGAACCAAAATTATTTTTTGTTAGGGAGTTATAAGGGTTAAAAGTTGACCAGCAATTTCTCATTTTTACAACACCATTTTTTTTTTAGGGACCACATCTCATTTGAAGTCATTTTGAGGGGTCTATATGATAGAAAATACCCAAGTGTGACACCATTCTAAAAACTGCACCCCTCAAGGTGCTCAAAACCAAATTCAAGAAGTTTATTAACCCTTCAGGTGTTTCACAGGGATTTTTGGAATGTTTAAATAAAAATTAACATTTAACTTTTTTCACACAAAATTTATTTCAGCTCCAATTTGTTTTACTTTCCCAAGGGTAAGAGAAGAAATTGGACCCCAAAAGTTATTGTGCAATTTGTCCTGAGTACGCCGATACCCCATATGTGGGGGTAAACGACTGTTTGGGTGCATGGCAGAGCTCGGAAGGGAAGAAGCACCGTTTGACTTTTCAATGCAAAATTGACTGGAATTGAGATGGGACACCATGTCGCGTTTGGAGAGCCCCTGATGTGCCTAAACATTAAAACCCCCCACAAGTGACACCATTTTGGAAAGTAGACCCCCCTAAAGAACTTATCTAGAGGTGTTTTGAGAGCTTTGAACCCCCAAGTGTTTCACTACAGTTTATAACGCAGAGCCGTGAAAATAAAAAATATTTTTTTTTCCACAAAAATTATGTTTTAGCCCCCAGTTTTGTATTTTCCCAAGGGTAACAGGAGAAATTGGACCCCAAAAGTTGTTGTCCAATTTGTCCTGAATATGCTGATATCCCATATGTGGGAGGGAACCACTGTTTGGGCGCATGGCAGAGCTCGGAAGGGAAGGAGCGCCATTTAGAATGCAGACTTAGATGGATTGGTCTCCAGGCATCACGTTGCATTTGCAGAGCCCCTGATGTACCCAAACAGTAGAAACCCCCCACAAGTGACCCCATATTGGAAACTAGACCTCCCAAGGAACTTATCTAGATGTGTTGTGAGAACTTTGAACCCCCAAGTGTTTCACTACAGTTTACAACGCAGAGCCGTGAAAATAAAAAAATCTTTTTTCAATGCAGAATTGGCTGGAATTGAGATCGGACGCCATGTCGCATTTGGAGAGCCCCTGATGTGCCTAAACAGTGGAAACTCCCCAATTCTAACTGAAACCCTAATCCAAACACACCCCTAGCCCTAATCCCAACGGTAACCCTAACCACACCCCTAACCCTGACACACCCCTAACTCTAATCCCAACCCTAATCCCAACCGTAAATGTAATCCAAACCCTAACCTTAGCCCCAACCCTAACCCTAACTTTAGCTCCAACCCTAACGGGAAAATGGAAATAAATACATTTTTTTAATTTTATTATTTTTCCCTAACTAAGGGGGTGATGAAGGGGGGTTTGATTTACTTTTATAGAGTTTTTTTATAGCGGATTTTTATGATTGGCAGCTGTCACACACTAAAAGACGCTTTTTATAGCAAAAAAGTTTTGGCGTCTCCACATTTTGAGACCTGTAATTTTTCCATATTTTGGTCCACAGAGTCATGTGAGGTCTTGTTTTTTGCGGGACGAGTTGACGTTATTAT
The DNA here is from genome assembly GCF_051348905.1 of Ranitomeya variabilis. Taxonomy (NCBI): domain Eukaryota; kingdom Metazoa; phylum Chordata; class Amphibia; order Anura; family Dendrobatidae; genus Ranitomeya; species Ranitomeya variabilis. The sequence continues at coordinate 426,801,646 of NC_135236.1, forward strand.
TGGTAACATTTTCGGACACGTGACAGTTTTTGATCGCTTTTTATTCTGATTTTTCTGAGGCAGAATGACCAAAAACCAGCTATTCATGAATTTCTTTTGGGGGGGGGGGGGGGGGCGTTTATATCGTTCCACGTTTGGTAAAATTGATAAAGCATTTTTATTCTTCGGGTCAGTACGATTACAGCGATACCTCATTTATATCATTTTTTTATGTTTTGGCGCTTTTATACGATAAAAACTAATTTATAGAAAAAATAATTTACTATGTCGCCTCATTGGGGGACACAGGACCATGGGTGTTATGCTGCTGTCCACTAGGAGGCGACACTATGCATAATCTGAAAAAGATTAACTGTGGCTCCTCCTCTGCAGTATACACCCCTGGACGGCGTCAGCCTTCCCCAGTTTTTGCTTAGTGTCGCATAGGAGGCACACAAAAGATTTTTACTCAGTTTTTTCCGACGGGATTACAGATGAAGAAAAGAGGGTCTCCTGTGAGATCCCCGGCATGGCTCCTTCCTCGGCCCCCTATTATGGGGTGCCCAGTTGAAGTAGAGATGGCTATTCCCCATGTTGCTCCTTCCCCAGTCCTTCGGGTGCTGGTTCGAAGTCGAGACCCCCCTCCTTCCCCAATTCCTTTTGGTTTCTGGGTTGAGGTCGAGGCAAGGATAAAGGCCCCTGAAGGTGTGACATCAGCACCCTCCCTAATCTCCCTCTGGGGGTATTAGGTTGAGACGCCTCAGGTAGGGCCTGTACAGGCAGCATTCCACAGCTCCCAGCAATGGGCCAGCACACTGCGCCTGGCATCCAGGGACCCCAGCCCAGCTGCGGCTCCTGTTGGGGCCGGGGGGAGTGCAGGCAGGCATGGCACAGACAGACACAGGGCTCCCTGCACCCCTGTCTCTGCGGCAGCACCAGCTCTATACTGCCTCAGGGGGACCCCTCACAGGGCCCCCCCTTCCGCTTATAGCCCCACCGCCATCCTGCCTTTAAATCCAGGGGGGGGGGTCCGGTTCAGATCCGACCCCCTCCCGGACTTTCGCGCCGGCCTGGAGCCCTTCTGGGCCTCAGGCATCTAATTTAGGCCCCGGCTTCGGCCTAGCTGAAGCCGCCGCCTCCTCTCCGCCCCCCGGATGACAAATATGACACTCTATAGTGTCATAAAGGGGGTGGATCGAGACAGAAAGGGCGCATTTTTACACAGCCTTGCCGCCTTTTTCCAGCTCTCTGCCCCCTTCTCCTCCTTCCTCTCCTTCTCAGCAGCCATTTTCTGCTGCAGATTAACCCTGCATCTCCCGGTCTGTAGGACCAGGACCAGGCAGCCAGTCTCCGGGGGGCACAGGACTGTGGATCTTCGGCGCTGGACCTAGGGGCACACTGGTGGGGTAAGATCACAGCTGGGTTTTTTACTCAGCTGTGAATCCATATTACCTATAAGGCTCCCCTATAGGTTTCTCTACCCCTGTAAGGTCCTCTGCCGGCAGCCCTTCTGCACTCTGTGCACTATGCCGGGCTCAAGGTCCAAGAGAACCAGGCAGAACTGCTATTATGCATTCTGCACAGCCTGCGGGACCGCTCTCCCCAGTGGCAGCACGTACCCGCATTGCCAGAACTGTATACAAACTAATGTGTCAGAGCCCCAAGAAGCCCCTGCCAATGCCTCGGTGTCTAATGCCACGCCGGAATGGGCTACTCAGATATCGCAATCTATGACGCAGTCTATAGATAACCTAACCTCCACATTGCTTCAGGCTCTGCAGGGTCATGCCTCGGCTATGACCGTTACCCAGCAAAGGGAGAGCTTGACTCAGGAACAAGATGACCCTGGCACATCCACGTCTAGGTCAGGACGCAAGCGGACCCATAGATCAAGTCCATCTGCGTCATCCCACAGCACACGGTCATCCCCCTCTAGGGAGAGACACCGTAGCTCCAGATCATCTAGACCGTCCCATTCCAGGGACAGACAATGCAGATCTCCGCAATCCCCGACCAGAGAAGGCCTCCTCCCCGGCTCACTCAGCAGGGGACACCTCAGTGATACACAGGATTCGGAAGGCATCTGCGACTCTGACTCAGACAAGGAAACGGAGGAGTCCCTGATCCCAATCCCTCCTAGCAATACAGCGCTAGTTGAGGACATAATCTCTTCCATCCATCGGGTGCTGGACATTTCTGATCCGCCACCAGAGGCCCCAAAACATAAGATTTCCTTTGTAGGACCTCTGAAGCCGCCTAAGGTTTTCTCTAACCACACAGAGTTTAAGGCGATCCTTAAAAAGCAGCTCTCACAGCCTGAGAAAAAATTCGCTAATCGCAAACATCTGGAGGCGAGGTACCCCTTTCCCACAGAAGGACACTAAGGAATGGACAGATCCACCCAAAGTGGACCCCCCAGTCTCTAGGCTAGCAGCACAGACCCTCCTTTTACTGCCAGATAACTCAACCCTCAGGGACGCAGCAGACCGGCAGGTAGAATGCATGGCTCGTTCAATTTTCGAGGCAGCAGGGGCATCCCTGGCTCCCGCGTTCACCTCAGTTTGGGCTGCCAAGGCCATTCTGGCCTGGGCAAAAAATTTACAAGCTCTCCAAGCATCCGCTCCTGAGCTGTCGGACCAAGCAGTTCAAATAGCAGTTGTAGCAGACTACATGCTTCATGCAGCTCTGGATTCAGCAAGGGGAGTAGCGGGGATAGCATCAAACGCCATCACAATTCAGCGTATCCTCTGGCTGCGGGAATGGAAAGCGCACGCAGTCTCAAAGAAGTCCCTCACGCACCTCCCCTACCTCAGTGGGAGACTTTTCGGTGAACAGTTAGACACTATGATATCCAACGCTACCGGGGGTAAGAGTACTTCTCTTCCCCAACTCAGACCTAAACGCACTTACAAGAAGCGTAACCAAACTCGATTCCGATCCTTTCGGAATTCCTCGGGCTGGTCCGTCTCGCGTCCAGCACAAAATCGTAACCGTTCCCCACGCAGGGACAACTCACGATCGACGCAAAGGTCGGACAAGACCTGGCAGTCAAAAGCAGGCCAGCCTAAGCCCAGAGGAGGAAAATCTCAGACTTTCTCCTCATCATGACTCACGGACTCCGGAAGACACCACACCAATAGGCGGCCGACTTTTGCTCTTTCATCAAATCTGGCTGCCTATTATAGAAGACAGGTGGGTCAGGGAACTAGTGTCTTCCGGATACAAAATAGACTTCACCTCCAACCCACCGGACCGATTCTTCCTCTCTGTCCCCCCAAAACCGCCTGCCAAGGCTCGTGCCTACCACCAAGCGGTCTCCTCACTTTTTCAAGCAGGAGTCATAGTACCGGTCCCCACGACCGACCGCGTAAGAGGGTTCTACTCCAATCTGTTCGTTGTTCACAAGAAAGGAGGCAGCGCACGGCCCATACTAGACCTAAAACAGCTCAACAAATATGTACGGGTCCGTCACTTCCGCATGGAGTCCCTTCGGTCCATCATTGCGTCCATGGAGAAGTGAGAATATCTCGCCTCCATAGACATACAAGACGCATACCTGCATATACCCATTGCACCTGCCCATCAGAGGTTTCTCAGGTTCGCAATAGGCCAGGACCACTACAAATTCGTGGCTCTCCCTTTCGGACTCGCCACGGCTCCCAGAGTGTTCACCAAAGTCATGGCAGCCACCATGGACGTCCGGCACTCCAGAGGCATAGTAGTCGTTCCATACCTGGACGATCTACTCATCAGGGCTCCCACCTTCAAGGACTGCGAGCTCAGCGTCTCAATCACAACCGATACTTTCAGTCGCATGGGCTGGTTAATCAACCTACAAAAGTCATCACCAACCCCGAGTCAGTCCCTGACCTTCCTGGGAATGCTATTCAACACCTCCAGGGGTCTAGTGCTCCTTCCCAAGGACAAGGCACTGACTCTCCGCCTAGGAGTTCACACCCTCCTCCGCAAACCCCCTCGATCTCTCCGGTTTGCCATGAGAGTCCTCGGCAAGATGGGGGCAGCAATAGAAGCGGTCCCATTTGGCCAGTTTCACCTCAGGCATCTCCAACTAGCCATTCTCAAGTCCTGGGACAGGAATCCCTTTTCTCTCGACAGGGAGTTCCAGCTAACGTCATCAACCAGGAGGTCCCTGCACTGGTGGCTCAAGCCAACCTCGCTAGCAAAGGGGAAATCCTTTCTCACAGGTCAATGGAAGGTTCTGACCACCGACGCGAGCCTGACGGGTTGGGGTGCGGTGCACCTACACCCCAGGGCACAGGGCAAGTGGTACATGAAAAAAGAACGGTATTTCAGCTCACTTTTAGTTCAGACGAGATGGTGGAAGTCAGTCCGAGCACGGATACAGAGTGTTGCTGCCACAACACTGATTGGTGTGTAGAAAGAAACGGTGTGGATCCAGCACCGGGATAAAAATGCAAAATTTTATTTAAACATTTAAAATGCTGCAGTAACTGAGGACTAAGGGCACCTTTGTTGCCCGACACGCGTCCAGGTGCTGGTTGCTCTCCGTCACCTTCATGCTGGTCATGTTCTCGCAGCATTTTAAATGTTTAAATAAAATTTAGCATTTTTATCCCGGAGCTGGATCCACACCGTTTCTTTCTACAGGGCAAGTGGTCCCCAGTGGAAGCGACCACGCCCATCAACATCCTGGAAATTCGTGCCATCCTCCTGGCATTGAGGGGCTTCCATCACTTACTGGCAGCCTCTCACATCAGAATACAGTCGGACAATGCCACGGCCGTGGCATATGTGAATCACCAAGGGAGGACCCGCAGTACCCAGGCGATGCGAGAAGTGTCACATATGCTCCACTGGGCGGAGGACACAGGGTCGGTTCTTTCGGCGGTCCACATTCCGGGTGTGGACAACTGGGAAGCAGACTTCCTCAGCAGACAAGGAATAGACTCGGGAGAGTGGTCTCTCCATCCCGAAAATTTTTGCCAGATCTGTCACCGCTGGGGGACCCCGGATGTGGACCTAATGGCATCCCACTTCAATGCCAAGGTCTCCAACTTCATGGCCAGAACACACGATCCGCGGTCGCTCAGAGCAGACGCTCTGGTTCAGGACTGGACTTAGTTCCAGCTTCTGTATATTTTTCCACCTCTTCCACTGATATCCAGAGTGGTTAGGAGGATCAAACAAAAGGGAGTTCCAACCATCCTAATTGCACCGGACTGGCCCAGACGTACATGGTACGCCGACATCGTACAATTGACAGCAGACGCCCCCTGGCGTCTCCCCGACCGCCACGATCTTCTATCACAAGGCCCGTTCTACCACCAGAACTAAGGGGCTCTCAATTTGACGGCGTGGCCCTTGAGAACTGGGTTCTAACCCAGGCACGGCTCTCGCCGGACGTCATTGGAACCATGATCAGGGCACGGAAGCCAGCCTCTGCCAAGATTTATTACCGTACCTGGAAAGCTTTCTTTACCTGGTGCGAATCTCGTGGCCAGATCCCACTCCCTTATTCCCTACCCAAAGTACTTGGTTTTCTCCAATCTGGTCTGGAGGCCAGGCTGTCGTTGGGCTCGCTTAAGAGCCAGGTGTCAGCCCTCTCAGTGCTTTTTCAAAGGCGCATTGCTACCAAGCCGCAAGTAAGGACTTTCCTTCAGGGGGATTCCCGATTGGTTCCCCCCTACAGACGACCACTAGAAACATGGGACCTCAACCTGGTCCTGACAGCATTGCAGGAACCACCCTTCGAACCCCTTAAGGAGGTCCCGCTCCGCCTTCTCTCCCAGAAGGTGGTTTTCCTGGTGGCAATCACCTCGCTACGCAGGGTGTCTGAACTGACAGCACTCTCCTGCAGACGGCCTTTCCTGGTTTTCCACCAGGACAAGGTAGTTCTTCGTACGGTACCATCCTTCCTTCCGAAGGTTGTGTCCAACTTCCACCTCAATGAGGAAATTTCACTACCATCCCTTTGTCCGGTTCCGGTTCATAGAGTGGAGAAGGCTCTGCATACGCTTGACCTCGTCAGGGCATTGCGTATATACGTGTCTAAGACTGCGTCCTTCCGGAGGTCTGATTCTCTTTTCCCCCTTCTGGAAGGCGGCCACAAGGGTCTGCCAGCTTCCAAAGCTACCCTTGCCAGGTGGATCAAATCCACCATACAAGAGGCCTACCGCCTTAAGAATTCTCCTCTTCCAGACGGTATTACGGCTCACTCTACACGGGCGGTAGGGGCCTCCTGGGCCATTCGGCACCAGGCTTCGGCACAACAAGTGTGTAAGGCGGCCACTTGGACTAGCCTAACACGTTTAGTAAACACTACAGGGTTCATACCCAGTCCTCAGCGGACGCGAGCCTGGGTAGATGTGTCCTGCAGGCGGCGATGCCCTAAGTATAGGGGCCTGTCTGCACAATATTCGTCCATTGCTTCCCACCCAGGGACTGCTTTAGGACGTCCCATGGTCCTGTGTCCCCCAATGAGGCGACAGAGTAAAGGAGATTTTTGTGTACTCACCGTAAAATCTCTTTCTCTTAGCCTCTAATTGGGGGACACAGCTCCCACCCTGTTGCCCTTTTCGGGCTGTTGTTACTGTTGAGTTCTCATATTGTTCTTTGAGCTCGTACATAGTGGCCTTCTTATAGGCATGTCTATGTTATTCATGTTACGTTCCTCCTACTGCTTTTGCACAAAACTGGAGAAGGCTGATGCCGTCCAAGGGTGTATACTGCAGAGGAGGAGCCACAGTTAATCTTTTTCAGATTATGCATAGTGTTGCCTACTAGTGGACAGCAGCATAACACCCATGGTCCTGTGTCCCCCAATTAGAGGCTAAGAGAAAGATTTTACGGTGAGTACACAAAAATCTCCTTATTTTGGCATCGCTTTATTCTGAGGACTATAACTTTGTATTTTTTCTTTGATGACGCTGTATGGCGGCTCGTTTTTTGTGGGACAAGATGACGTTTTCAGTGGTACCAGATGACGTTTTCAGCGGTACCATGGTTATTTATATCCGTCTTTTTGATCGCGTGTTATTCCACTTTTTGTTCGGCTGTATGATATAAAGCGTTGTTTTTTGCCTCTTTTTCCCTACGGTGTTCACTGAAGGGGTTAACTAGTGGGACAGTTTTATAGGTTGGGTCATTAAGGACGCGGCGATACTAAATATGTGTACTTTTATTTTTTTTTTTATTTAAATGAAGAAATTTATTTATGGGAATAATATATATATATTTTTTTTCTTTATTTAGGAATTTTTTTTTTTACACGTGTGTAAATTTATTTTTTTACATTTTTACTTTGTACCGGGGGAGGGGGGGGGGGGACATCACAGATCGCTGATCTGACAGTTTGCACAGCACTCTGTGAGATCAGCAATCTGACTTAGGCTACTTTCACACTAGCGTCGTGTACTGCACGTCGGTATGCGTCGTTTTGTAGAAAAAACGCATCCTGCAAAAGTGCTTGCAGGATGCGTTTTTTTCTCCATTGACTTGCATTAGCGACGCAGTGCAACGCATTGCCACACGTCGCAACCATCGTGCGACGGTGGCGTCGTGTTGCGTCGGACCTTCGCCACCAAAAACGTTGCATGTAAAGTTTTTTGGTGCGTCGTCTGCAGCATTTCCGACCGCGCATGCGCGACCGGAACTCTGCCCCCTCCTCCCCGCACCTCACAATGGGGCAGCGGATGCGTTGAAAAACAGCATTCGCTGCCCCCGTTGTGCGGCGCTTTCACTGCTAGCGTCGGTGCGCCGCCACATCGCATAGCGACGTGCAGTGCACGACGCTAGTGTGAAAGTAGCCTTACAGTGCTGCAGGCTTACCAAGCGCTTGCTCTGAGCAGGCACTTGGTAAGCTACTCCCTGCAGGACCCAGATGCAGCCCCGCGGCCATTTTGAATCTGGGGACTGCAGGGAGAGGAGGCAAGAGACGCTCGGAGCAACGCAATCACATCGCGTTGCTCCGAGGGTCTCAGGGAAGCACGCAGGGAGCCCCCCTTCCCTGCGCGATGCTTCCCTATACCGCCGGAACACTGCGATCATGTTTGATCGCAGTGTGCCGGGGGTTAATGTGCCGGGGGCGGTCCGTGACCGCTCCTGGCACAGTGCCGGGTGTCAGCTGCGATAGTCAGCTGACACCCGGCTGCGATCGGCCGCGCTCCCCCGAGTGCAGCCGATCGCATATGACGTACTATCCCGTCGGTGGGAATTAAGGCCCACCCCACCTCGACGGGACAGTACGTCATATGGGATTAAGGGGTTAATAAAACACAACAGGTGACCTGAAAAGGAAAAGACGGATCTAGGATCAGATCCAGGTCCGCCTTCTACAGACACTAAGCTTAAACTGAGGTACTTTGTACCTGTCGGTGGGTGTATACTGCAGGGGATGAGCTATTTTCCTTTTTCGCATAGTATCAGCTTCCTAGCCACAGCAGCATACACACATGGTTACCTGTGTCCCCAATGAAGCGATAAAGAAATAAAAATATGCAAAAACAAAAATTGGCAGCAGCAGGAATGGGTTAAAGTGTGTGTGTGTGTGTGTGTGTGTGTGTGTGTGTGTGTGTGTGTGTGTGTGTGTGTGTGTGTGTGTGTGTGTGTGTAAAATAGGAATGCAGGTTCACAAATAGTAAATAGTATTACATAAATTACTTCTTACAGCAGCAATCTGGAAAACAAGAATGGCTCATACACAGCAGAAAAGATCTGAAGGGTTCGGAAAGTTTCTTTCTTATAGCTACAATATATGCAGAAAATGGCGCTACTGCTGATCAATGAAATGGCACTGTGTGTAAACGACTCATGCCCGGCGAATCTCAGAAACACTCTGTATATGTGGAGCTCACTTGCTCTTGCAACTTCCTCAGGAACACCCGATTGGCATTTAGGAACTTCTCCGTTGCTTGCAGCTGCTCTGTGAGTCTGGACACCTTCAGCTCGGCAGTTCTGATTGACTCCTTTTTCTTTTCTTCTTGTTGTAACAGATTTTTTAAGAGAGATTCATCCTTTAACAGCAACATCCTGGAAACATAAAACCAATGGACCAATATAAGCAATCTTACCCGCCATTTCTCCAGCATGGTCAGAATCAATGCTACCGGTCAGACCAAGGCCTTAACAACGATTCCTGCTGACCTGCATCCCCGTCTCCTTACTTTTATTAAATGTCCTGCTGCTAGCCAACGCACTTGCCATTTATCTGAATACAAGTGCATCCATCTCTGCAAACCCTTTATGGAAGAATGGGCCTGAGACGTGTGCACAGAAAATCAACTAGGTGTTAATATATCCTACAGACTGCCCCCGTGGTTCACTGCTAACAGCTGAAAATGTAATCCGAAAGATATTAAAGGGGTTGTTCAGGAACCAATCTAAAAATAGCAAACGTGATTGTAAAAAATAAAAACAAAACCCACATACAGATTCAAGAATTAATCCTTTAAAATTTGCTTCAGTATATATACCCCTGGCCACACGGTACATAATTACACCATTAGCCCACTGACACAGGAATGGTGGGGTTCTGCATTCTATTTGCTGCTACAAACTCGGGATTTTTCTTTCCACCCTTGTTTTTCAGCTGCATAGCAGTCAGACATAAGAGGAATACAATCCTACAGAGGACAGGATCTATATAATATTTATGTCATTATAACCATTTCCTACCTACATTACTAATAATGGAAACTCCCAAACATATTGGTCACCGGTACTTTCTGGTTCCTTACCTCTGTTTCATGTTTCTGGACTCTGCCTCCGTCACCTTCAGATCCTTGACAAGTCTTTTATTGCCATCTCCGTCCAGGTCAGAATGTGTTGGAGATGAACCCGCTTTTGACTGATCAGTTTTCAAGAGTTTCTGCTTTTCTCGGCTGAACAAAAAGCAGATACATCAAATGTTTAATAACTAATGGATCAGCTGGAAGGGACAACACCTCTGACCACCACTTACCTGGCAATCTCTTCTCGGAGCAGACGATATTCTATTTTCTTGTCATCAGGCAAAGCCTCCGGGGTCCTCATTGGGTCATTTTCCTTTTCAGACTTAGAAGGTGCTTTTGGTTTGGATGCCTAGAAATACACAGGAAAACCATCACAAAAACATACTATTGTCCTATTCTGGCAATGTGGAATAGCAGAAAGGATGGTGTCTAAGAAATGAACCGAGACATGCTCCAGGATGCTAGACTGGAAAGCATGAATTGAGGGATGACATATTGTCCTCTCCTTTAATAGACTGCCTCAATAATGGGGCTTGACATTCCACTAAAGTCCATGAAGAAACAGTGACAGGCTGTGGTCCATCAAGACAAGCAACAAGGATTTATTATGGAGCAGTTTGTCTATGTTAAATGAATGGTTCTTCAGAAGATTTGACAATTAAAGGGAGTCTGTCACCCCAAAAATCGTATACGAGATAAGACCACCGGCATCAGGGGCTTATCTACAGCATTCTGTAATGCTGTAGATAAGCCCCCGATGTAACCTGAAAGGTAAAAAAAACAGGTTATATTATACTCACCCAGTCGCGGTCCCGCTGCGGTCCGGGTCCGATGGGCGTCGCGGTCCGGCGCCTCCCATCTTCATATGATCACGTCCTTTACTTGTCTTCCTGCCGCGGCTCCGGCGCAGGCATACGTTATCTGCCCTGTTGAGGGCAGAGCAAAGTACTGCAGTGCACAGGCGTCGGGCCTCTCTGACCTTTCCCGGCACCTGCGCACTGCAGTACTTTGCTCTGTCCTCAATAGGGCAGACAAAGTACACCTGCGCCGGAGCCGCAGCGTGAAGACAAGGAGAGGACGTCATCGTAAGAAGATGGGAGGTGCCGGACAGCGACGCCCATCGGACCGCAGCGGCACCGCCCTTTGGTGAGTATATCATCACCTGTTTTTCTTACCTTTCAGGTTACATCGGGGGCTTATCTACAGCATTGCAGAATGCTGATGCTGGTGGCCTTATCTCATGTACAATTTTTGGGGTGACAGAATCCCTTTAAAGGGTCTCTCCAGTTTTGAAAAATCAAAATCCTCCAGCTGCAGTTTGTTTTGAAAAACAAACAAATGGTTCTTTAGTCACCCTTCCCAGGACTGGCGCTGAATCTCTGCCTTTGCTGCGGTTGTTGGTTACTGTCTGCAGCACTGACGTCATTTCAACAGCGCCTCAGCCAACCAGTAAGCTTAGCAGCTCGTGCTGTCAGCACGGGCAGAGCCGCTGAGCACGGCTACTGGCTGCAATACTACCCATGTGAAGTCAGCAGACACCAGGTGCAGCGGTGGAGTCTCCTTACTGGACCTGGGGAGAGCAAGTAATGAACGATTTTTTGGTTTAAACAAACTGCAGCTAGGGAACAGGGTTCTTCCGAATCCAGAAAACCCCTTTAAAGTTCCTTGCTCTATTTTCATTGATTAAATGCATTATTAATGTTTTACGAAAAATTTACACTTACTATAATAGAGTTTAGAAAACATTCATATACTGTATTTTTCATGCTATACGACAGTTTTTAACAAGAAAACTTGTTAGAAAGGGTGCGCGTCTTATAGTCTGCAGGCAGCTTGCTGTGATGGAGGAGAACGCAGAAACCACATCCTTCCCTGTCACAGAGAGCTGCTCTCGCTCTTCCTGCCCTACAATGAGCTATGTGATTGGAACAGAGCAGGAGAGGACGCTACTGTGACTGAAAGAAGGCTGCACCAGCTGAGCAGCTCCAGTAATGCAAGGACCTTTCCATCAAGAGACTGGTCACATGACTAGAAAGGTCCTTGTGCTAATTGTGAAGAAGCTCCCTCAGCTGCTCAGCTCGTGCAGTCTCCGTTCAGGTCCCAATCAGTAACTGCAGGATGTGATAGTGCGATAGTGTGTGTGTATATATGTGTGTGTGTGTATAAATGCTAGCCGCAGTAATGTATAGTGTGACTACAAAAAGTGGTAGTGTGTGAGTGTAATGGCAAGATGCGGTAATGTATAGTATGTGACTACAAGAAGTGTGTGCGTGCGTGTGTAGTGGTAATGTATAGAGTCTGTGTTAATATTCCCATGTAGGTCACCTGTTATATATAAAAACATATTTGTGATTATCTCTTACCTCAGCGGTTCTTCTGGCTTCTTTGATCATTGATTCGAGTCCTCCAAATACCCCAAGTCCAGGACTGACTGGCTCCATGTCAGACTCACTGTCATCAGACGCATTCAGAGTAACTACTACGGATTTGTGCTTTGGAAGCTTTTGAGACAAAATACAAAAGTAGGCATTAGTCATACCGGTAGCTAGTTTTCCAGGAGTCCATCATGACATCACTATCAGGAGGTCATCCTTCATATCCTTGACAGGGACAGGAACACACAAAAGGTTAAAAGGCCCCTCCCTCCATCACCCAGTGATTTTCCAAGTACAACACCAGGACGGACGCAACTCTTGTATAGTTTCCTTCTACATACGTTACCTTCACATAGCACACATGAAATTTAAAGGCAAGGAATGTAATGGGTGCTGCCAATATGGACTGGAAAACCAATTACCGGTAGGACTAATGCCTACTTTCCAGGACATCCTTCCTGACACACTATCAAGAGAATACCAGAGGATATATTTAGGGAGGACAACTGCTTTCCTTCTGAAGGCCATCTTTTGGCCTGATAAAATGTCCAGTTTATAATGTCTGCAAAATGTATTAAGAATTGTCAATGTTGCAGCTCTGCAGATTTGGTCCACCGATTCCCCTGCTATTTCTGCCCATGATGTCGCTACTGCTCTAGCAGAATGGGCTCTGATCTTGTCTGGAGAAGATTTTCCTTCTGCCGAATTGGTCAGACTGATTACTGACCTAATCCATCTTGCCAAGGTTGCTTTTTAAGGTCTTCTTTCCTTTATGCTTTCCATCAAAGTGAACTAACAAGTTGGAATCTCTCCGTCAGCTTTTTGTGGTCACCAGATATTGGGAGAACTGTTCTTCTGACACCTAGAGAATGAAACGAGAGCTCTCGGGTATCTTTATGGTTTTGGCAGAAGGAAGGCAAGACAATTTCTTGACTCATGTGGAGTGTTGTTATCACTTTAGGTAGGGCAGGATCTAGCAGATAACGCAGTCCTGCAAGATCCTTGATGGAGAAAGCTAGTATTTCCCCTATCCTTCTTGCCGTGGTTATATGTCTGAGTCTTCTAGAGGCTCATATGGTAGTTTACATAGGCCATTTAATACTAAATTCAGGTCCAATGGAGGTACAGAGACTTTCACTGTTGGTCTAATCCTACCTGTGGCCTTAATTAATCACTCACTCCAGGGATGGCTCACTAATGTATAATCCATGAAGGCACTCAGAGTTGAAATTTGTACTTTCAATGTGTTGGGTCTTTGAACTTTAGCAAATCCCATTTGGAGAAAATCCAGTATTTTTGGAATATTGGGGATAGAGATATCCACCATTGTTTCATGGTATTATGCACAAAACCTCTTCCAGATATTCGTGTATATTGCTAATGTCATTGGCTTCATACTTCTCTGGATAGTGGATATGATGGAATCTTAAAGCCATCGGGATCTCAAGATCTGCCTTTCAAGATCCAGGAAAACAATTGCAGGAATATCGGTCCTTGAAAAAGAAGGTCGTATGCTACTGGCAAAAAGATGGGATCTTCTAAAGCCATCTTCTTTAGTAGGGAAAAGTAGTACTGCCAGAATTAGAGGCAATGGTATAAAAACATATGTCAAGTCCATGTCCCATATCTGGGATAAGGCATCTATTCCCGTCGGCTTGCCCCTCTGATTTAGGGGGAAAAAAAAAAATGGTATAGCGGCTGTCATTAATCCCAAGATCTTCATGGTTTAGGATTCATCCTAAATTCTTTAGGACTAAGATGGTTGATATTAGGCTGGCTCTTAGATGATGGGGGATTCTGCAGTTAAAAATAAATCGTCCAGATATTGTATGATTAATATCCGCTTTTCCCCCAGGAAAGCCATGATTTCTGCCACTAGTTTGGTGAAAATGCGTGGGGTTGAGAAAAGACCAAACAGAAAAGAACTAAATCTGTAATGTTGAATCCCTTCCCCTTCTTGCACTGTGAATCTCATATCTCTGACTGTGAGGATGAATAGGCACATTGTAATAGGCTACTGAGGTCTAGTGTACACATTACCATATCCTTTCTGATTAATGGAGTTATTAATCTTATTGGTTTCAATTTTTTGTACATTACCCACTTGTTTAGGGACTTTTACATTTTTACAGATTTGAGTAATATTCAAGAAACTATTCTGCTTCTGGTATTCACCGACTAAGTCCTTAGCAGCCTTTTGAGGACTTGCGGGAACTGGGAAGTCGTGAGGTGGAATTTTCCTTGAGGAATCTGTATAAACTCTATCCTGTATCCTTCTGATACTGAAGTTTCCACAGATTCTGGGATACTTCTGTCCAGGCCTTGTGAAAGGATTCGATTCTTCCTCCCACTTCCTTGGCGTCATAGTCTCCCTGTATTAGTAACCCCTCAAACATCTCATGTATAGAGGGGGATTGGTGGGTCTATCCTCCACTCCTCACAGCCTGTAGAAGTGTATCTGTTTCTTCCCAAGAGAAAAGATATTTATTTCTCCCTTCTGGTAAGCTTGGGATTAAACCTTCACCTTCCTCCTGTATTCAGGGTCAGTATGACAATTCCTCCTCCTCTGAACTTGACTCCATCTCTCACCGTGTCCTTTTTTTGTCTAGGTGTAGTCTGGGAGGAATGAGAGGAAACTAACTCCGTAACGGAATTTTGGACCTCTTCTCTTATTATGGCCCTCATTCGGTCATGAAGGAGGAATGTTACTCCATTACTATTTTGGCAGTACATTCTGGAGATAAACGTTTCCCATATGTGACAGGCAATTTCGTGTGGCATATTGCACATTTTTTCCCCTTGTTCTTGGATGCTGAAGGGGCCATAGACATTTTGAGGGTATGTGCACACGCTGCGGATTTTGCTGGGGAACCGCAGTGTTTCCGCAGCTGCGGGTCCGCAGCGGTTTCCCATGAGTTTACAGTACAATGTAAACCTATGGGAAACGAAATCCGCAGTGCCCATGCTGCGGAAAAAAACGCGCGGAAACGCAGCGGTTTATATTCCGCAGCATGTCAATTCTTTGTGCGGATTCTGCTGCGGGTTTACACCTGCTCTAATAGAAATCTGCAGGTGAAAACCCGCAAAGGAAACCGCAATAGAAACCGCGATAAAACCGCAGTAAAAACCGCAGCGGTTTTGCACTGCGGATTTATCAAATCCGCTGCGGAAAATTCCGCAATGGAATCCGCAGCGTGTGCACAAGCCCTAAGAGTATCCTTATCCTAAAGGTATAATATTGATGTCAGATGGAACAAGCCCTCTAAAGTGTATGAACAATTTCCCATATCACTCTCATAACAGGGATTCAGCAGGGGTATCAAGGCTGCCAGTGGTTTGTCCTTCCATAGCTGGCTGTCTAAATGCACTGGCAACTTCAGCTCCCCTCTGGTAGTACACTAAATAGTACCATATAGCCAGTGTTCAATCTGAATCATCAAAAGGCCCTTCTCCTTTAATTAGGACTTGGCGTTTTTTTTTTTTTTAATCCCGGAAATGCAGTCCACGCTGGAACGCATGCCAGGTACTACAGATCTGCTCGTTATGCCCTCTGTAACTGGAAATGATCTGCATGCTGGTGTCTTCGGAGCACACTTTAGCAGCGCACAGGCATGGGCAGCGTGAACCGAGAGTCCACCCTGAGGGGGAAGCAACTCAATCCAGGAGCCTCAGGACTACTGGCCAGGCTGTGGGACCCCTTGTTCAGCAGGGTGTCAACCTCTGGACACTACTGCAGGAGGAAGGAGAGAGATGAGAGGACCCTCCAAGATCTTCCTGCGCCCGGCAGTAAGGAGCTCCTGCTCAACTGAAAGGTAAAATCCTTTGCTCCCACGAGCATACCTCCTATGCATCTGTCCCTAATAGAAACAGTAAAAACACTGGTGAGTGGCCTTTTAACCTCTTGTGTGTTCCTGTGCACAAGGTATGTCCTGGAAAAGATTATAAGGTATGAATCACAATGCTGGATGCTACTCAACCCCTTCACGACACAGCCCTTTTTCGTTTTTGCATTTTTGTTTTTCACTCCCTTTTCCCACAGCCATAACTTTTTTATTTTTCCTCAATATGGCCATGTGAGGGCTTGGCTTTTGCGGGACGAGTTGTCTTTTTGAACGACAGTATTTGTTTTACCATATTGTGTAATCAAAAACGGGAAAAAAAATTCCAAGTGCGGCAAAATTGCAAAAAAAGTGCAATTCCACAACTGTTTTTTGGATTTTGTTTTAACCATGTTCACCAAATGCTAAAACTGATCAGCCATTATGATTCTCCAGGTCATTACAAGTTTGTAGACACTAAATATGTGTAGGTTGTTTTTTATTGAAATGATGAAAAAAATCCAAAGTTTGTTTAAAGAAAAAACTAATTGCGTCATTTACCGATACCCGTAGCGTCTCCATTTTTCGTGACCTCAGGTTGGGTGAGGGCTTATTTTTTGCGCGCTGAGCTGACGTTCTCAATGATGTCAATCCGGTGCAGATACGATCTTTTGATCGCCCGTTATTGCATTTTAATGCAATGTTGTGGTGACTAAAAAAAACACAATTCTGGTGTTCTGACTTTTTCCGCTACACCGTTTACTGATAGGATTAATTCTTTTTCTAGCTTGATAGATTGCCGTGTTCAGAATCACCCAATACCAAATATGTGTATTTTTTTTTATATTATTTTGAATGGGATTAATGAGGAGTGATATGAACTTTTACATATTTTATATATTTATTTTTTAAATTATTTTTTACTTTTTTGCATGCTTCAACAGTCTCCATGGGAGACTAGAAGCTGCAGTTGTCTGATCGCCTCTGCTACATACAGGTAATGATCAGGTCGCCTGTATGTAGCAGAAAATGCTCACTTGCTATGAGTGCCGACCACTGGGCGCAAGTCGTGAAGGGGTTAAAGAAGCACTCCCATCAAAGTTTTTATCCTCTTATTACATTGCAGTCATCATATTATATATCACTGTACTTACAATTTCTCATTGATCGTTGGAGTATGCGTGCGCATACTGTATAGATTATAGGTGATCGGTGGAATACACGTGCGCATACTGTATAGATTATAGGTGATCGGTGGAATACACGTGCGCATACTGTATAGATTATAGGTGATCGGTGGAGTACACGTGAGCATACTGTATAGATTGTAGGTGATCGGTGGAGTACACGTGCGCATACTCTATAGATTATAGGTGATCGGTGGAGTACATGTGCGCATACTGTATAGATTATAGGTGATCGGTGGAGTACATGTGCGCATACTGTATAGATTATAGGTAATCTATAGTTCATAGTCACGATTGCTTGTGAGACCAAGCGCAACAACAAGGTGATTTAACACATTAAAAAGCTTTCTTAATGCAACACTATTATTGCTTACCCACTCAACCATCCCCTCTTTCCCAAGTACAAGAAATAGCACATGAGCAGACTCTTCAATGCACACAACGGGAAGAAGGCTTGTACGTTCAGATGGATGAATAAATCAATATTCTGGCCCCGGTGTTATACTAAAACCATTCGATGTATTGTACAGTGATGAATTCACAAACAGCACTCTCCATTTCAGACTTATTTTAGTTGCAGCCATTGACAAGGCAAGCGGTGAGATAAGTACCTACCTTTATTACACGCCTGATTGGTCGCAGAACTCTTACTATCTGAGTGGTTGTTCTGCGATGTGTGGTAGAATTCACATTGGAGCATGTCAGAGTAATCCTTGGTACAGGCATGATGTTGATGTGCAGTGGTGAGGAAGGTAGGCTGTTACTTGTCTGTTCCTACAAAGACATTACCATTAACAAATGCTTAAATAAAGGCATACCACCTATGTAGTGGTTTCCGAATATACAGCAGTCTGACCCCTTCAGTGTTTTTGCTTTGGTGTGGGAGATCAGAGAAATGGATGACCCCAATTCTGGTGGGCTACAGCAGAGTTTAGCAAAGCCACCTATTCTAGCGGTAGGGATGGTAACATGAGGTTAAGCTGAACTGCTCTCCCTTCTCGTGTGGGATCACAAGATTATTCTGCCCCTTTATTGCCCCATCCAAGAGGGAAAATAAAAAGATGTAATTGGCAAGCAGAGAGGTCTGCCTTCTATAGACACCAAGCTAAAACGGATCAGCTCGGCTGCAGGGGGAAGAGCTGGGGTGAGCAGCAAACTCAGAGTCTGCTTTCTAGTGTCTACCAGCTATAACCCAAGGTGCTGCATCCCCCAATGGCAACATTTAAGATGGGTCATATATGTATAGATGGAAAAGGTAGAGAGGAACTAGGCAGCCATTCTGTGAAAAAGAAATGTCTTTCATTTACCATTCATTTTCAAATTTAGCACGAGCCAATAAATCAACAGATTAGCAATACCTCAGCTTTAGTAGCCCTTTTGTTAGCCAAAGACTTTAGCAGCTCCTCACGCAACATCATTTCTTCTTCCTCCTCTTCATCTGCAAATGGAGGTTTAGGGGGCTGCTCGGGCTCCTCAGGTGGCAGTGGGGGAAGTGGCAGTGACACCTCTGAAGAACTCTTAGAAATGACGGGGTCATACAATGAGCCCTCACAGCGGGAAGGCTAATAATAAAAAAACATTTATTTTTACATTATATGTGATTTATCGGAACTTGATTGAGCCCTTTCATGTTATCACAGACTTCGCTCAGATATCAGAGAAGCTTACCCAAACTTCTGAAGGGAATTGCTCAGTCACGCATAATACTGAGGGCACACACCCCACTGTATTCCCAGGGAGATAAGATCTCGACGGCGAGGCCCCTAAGCAAGACACAGAATGGAATAAGCAATGGAGGAATATCACATTGGTTTTACATAAATGCCCTAGCCCCAAAGTCGATGAGGTGCAATATACTCACCTAGTATAAAGAGCACCTTACAGGGCTTTCCCACATTACGAAAAGTGGTCCTCAAATGTTGTTCATCATATAAAGCAACAAAAGCAGTTAGTAATCACCCTCCCCCGCACCACTGCTGGCTCTCCACTGCTGCAGCCAAGGTCACAGCCACAGATCACATCACCACTGCAGACAGACTGAGCTAAGGGCCTTCTACCTCATCCAATCAGCTGAGCTCAGTGATTGGCTGCAGTGGTGATATGAGCTGTTGATGTGAGGGCATCACTGTACCTCTGACACCGCAGCAGCAGGTGCTGCACCCAACGAGGGAATCCATGTGCCCTCTGCTTTTATTGTTTTATATGACTGGCAAAGCTTTCACTCCACTTTTCTAAAAGTGGAAAACATCTAACGAAGAATAATAAATTATAACTCATACAGGGATAAGTTGCTTAAGACAACAAGCAAAGCAAACTGCAAATCCAGGTAGTGACTCCTGTTCAATGCATGAATGTCAGGAAGTTGTGCATCATGTGCTTTTACAGCAAATTAGGGCATTTTAAAGGGAACCTATCACCCCGTTTTTTAAAGATTAGATAAAAATAGTGTGAAATAGGGGCAGAGCTGGGCTTTACATTACTGCCTTTTTGGTGCCTTTACACCCCCGTTAGGCTGCCGAAATACCTTTGTGAAGTGGCCGTTTTGTCCTGTCACTCAAGTTGGTCAGGTCGGATGGGCGTGGTCACAGCGCTGTTTCTCCCCCAGATCAGGCTCATCATTACGTTGGTGGCGTAGTGGTGTGCGCATGTCCAAAGAGATCCACTGCCCAGGAGATTCAAAACAGCGCGGTCTGCGCTATTCGCCATTTACCGGTGGGCGCGGCCATCTTGCTTTGGCCGCGCGTGCGCAGAAGCGGCGCTCTGCTGGCCGCGGCTTCAGGAAAATGGCCGCGGGCATCCGCGCGTGCGCAGATGGCTATCGCGGCGGCCATTTTCCTGAAGCCGCGGCCAGCAGAGCGCCGCTTCTGCGCACGCGCGGCCAAAGCAAGATGGCCGCGCCCACCGACCACCAATGGAATAACGGACATCGCTGCTATTTTCACACCCCTGTGCAGGATTCGGGACCTTGGACATGCGCACACCACTACGCCACCAACGTAATGATGAGCCTGATCTGGGGGAGAAACAGCGCTGTGACCACGCCCATCCGACCTGACCAACTTGAGTGACAGCAGAAAACGGCCACTTCACAAAGGTATTTCGGCAGCCTAACGGGGGTGTAAAGGCACCAAAAAGGCAGTAATGTAAAGCCCAGCTCTGCCCCTATTTCACACTATTTTTATCTAATCTTTAAAAAACGGGGTGATAGCCATTAAAGGGAACCTATTTCTGCACAGCTTTTCATAGACATCACTCAGCAATACCTGCAAAAATGCATTCAAACATCAAGCCAATACGTGGCTAGCATAAGCCAATGAGCAAGGAATAGTAGTTTACCTTAAAGCCATAACTGACACTTAAAGGGGCTGACCCCTACCTTACATGCCCCTTTCATGAGAACTAACTCCCATAGACTGCACTAAACATTTGGCTTTCCCAAATCCTGCTGTAACCAGAGCTGCTCTTCTGGTCACATGATCTCCGGCTGAGACTCCCCTGACTTCCCGTGATGTCATGTCAATTTCTCCCTGACTTCCCGTGATGTCATGTCAATTTCTCCGACTTCCCGTGATGTCATGTCAATTTCTCCCTGACTTCCCGTGATGTCATATCAATTTCTCCCTGACTTCCCGTGATGTCATGTCAAAATCTCAAAGCTCAGGGCTCTGGAAACTCATGACTCCATTCAGCAAAGCTCACACTGCTCCTGTGCATGCTGCTGCAGACACAGCTCTCCCCTGTATACACACACACACCATGCTTTATACCCTGTAGAATTGTTTCTATTATACACATATATCTATATATATAAGTGGCATCGTGATTACTCGCTAATCCCGCCCCCTGCACAGTAGCTCTGACCCCCCCACATAACCACACATAATCCCGCCCCCCACCACATTACCACACATAATCCCGCCCCCCACCACATTACCACACAATCCCGCCCCCCAACCCATTACCACATCAATCCCGCCCCCCACCCCATTACCACATCAATCCCGCCCCCCACCCCATTACCACATCAATCCCGCCCCCCACCCCATTACCACATCAATCCCGCCCCCCACCACATTACCACATCAATCCCGCCCCCCACCACATTACCACACAATCCCGCCCCCCCCCATTACCACACATCAATCCCGCCCCCCACCCCATTACCACACATCAATCCCGCCCCCCACCCCATTACCACACATCAATCCCGCCCCCCACCCCATTACCACACATCAATCCCGCCCCCCACCCCATTACCACATCAATCCCGCCCCCCACCCCATTACCACATCAATCCCGCCCCCCACCCCATTACCAAACATAATCCCGCCCCCCACCCATTACCAAACATAATCCCGCCCCCCACCACATTACCACACAATCCCGCCCCCCCATTACCACACACAATCCCGCCCCCCACATTACCACACACTATCCCGTCCCCCCACCACATTACCACACATAATCCTGCCCCCCACCACACATAATCCTGCCCCCCCACCACACAATCCCGCCCCCCACATCACCACACATAATCCCGCCCCACCACACATAATCCCGCCCCCACATCACCACACAATCCCACCACCACAAAATCCCGCCCCCCACCACACATAATCCCGCCCCCCACCACACATAATCCCGCCCCCCACCACACATAATCCCGCCCCCCCACCACATCATCACAATCCCGCCCCCCCCACATTACCACACATAATCCCGCCCCCACCACATCACCACACAATCCCGCCCCCAACACATCACATAATCCCACCCCCCACCACATTACCACACATAATCCCACCCCCCACATTACCACACATAATCCCGCCCCCCCACATTACCACACGAGGCTCCGTCCCCACACGTTACCACACGAGGCTGCGTCCCCACACGTTACCACACGAGGCTGCGTCCCCCCACATTACCACACGAGGCTCCGTCCCCACACATTACCACACGAGGCTGCGCCCCCACACATTACCACACGAGGCTGCGCCCCCACACATTACCACACGAGGCTGCGTCCCCACACATTACCACACGAGGCTCCGTCCCCACACATTACCACACGAGGCTGCGCCCCCACACATTACCACACGAGGCTGCGCCCCCACACATTACCACACGAGGCTGCGCCCCCACACATTACCACACGAGGCTCCGTCCCCACACATTACCACACGAGGCTCCGTCCTCACACATTACCATATGAGGCTCCGTCCCCACACATTACCACATGAGGCTCCATCCCCACACATTACCACATGAGGCTCCATCCCCACACATTACCACACGAGGCTCCATCCCCACACATGATTATTATTGTTATTAACTTCATTTTAAGTTAATTTACCACCTGCATAAGTGCTATTGAATGTTGTCATTATTCACTTTAGTTTAATCACTAGCAGCGTTAATTAGATAGCAATGAGCGTGCTGAGCGTTAGCTGGCTGGAAACATCTAGTATTATATATATTCATATCTCTCCTCATCCATCCATTGATCCACGTCAGTGAGGAGGAGTAGGGGATAATCTGTTCTGGTGCTTTGTGCATCACTTCTATTCCATGTAACAGTGTCCAGTACAGGAGATCATGTTGAAGCCGGGTGTGAAGCTTGGGGGGGGGGGGGGGATCAGTGGGAGGGGTTTAGGCGGATTACAGGGGGCGCTCACTACTGGCTTGCAGCCCAGAACAAGGGATGATGGGAAATGTAGTCAGAAAGGATGAGGATTCTGAAGAAGTGACGACTGTGATAGAGCTGATGCCAGCGGACAGGAAACAAAGCAGAAACCAACATGAAAATGGCAGAAGAGGTATATGCAGATCTCTAGGGGGAATATTCTTAGGCATTTATGGCACAAAATAGTAACTGAGTCAGGGTAGCGGACAACCTCTTTAATGCTAAATTCATTCAAAACTGCCCAGGAAAAAAACACACACACATTACCTGGAGAATTTGTTTCACTATC
This sequence comes from Ranitomeya variabilis, assembly GCF_051348905.1. Taxonomy (NCBI): domain Eukaryota; kingdom Metazoa; phylum Chordata; class Amphibia; order Anura; family Dendrobatidae; genus Ranitomeya; species Ranitomeya variabilis. The sequence continues at coordinate 426,824,690 of NC_135236.1, forward strand.
GGTGTCCATTGCAACCTCCTCATAGTTATCATATTGGTATATCCCACCAGAGTTTTCCAAGCTCTGCTTTTCAGCACGTTTTTGGTCTAGATCGAAAGACTGGGAAAAGTAGAATACGTCAGAAGTGGTTCACGTAAAAGCTGTGCTGTCAATAGCGGCATGGCTGGCATAAGGCTTTCATCTGGCCTGTTCTATTGAAGTAGAATTCTAATAATGTAAGGAAGAACAACCAACTAATAATATTCCTGCAGCTGGAATACACAGTGCTCTTACTGGACTCACCGGTGTCAGACGACCACAGCTCAGGATCAAAACAGATCTCGAACACTACAAGTTTCCTATAGGTCTACAGAATTAGAGTCTGAAAGCTCAACATTGTAAGACTGCAATTAACTTGTGGAGCATGTGGCCGGTGTAATTCAATACATTCATTTTGTAATGTGGACCTAGCTGGGTTGGTCCAAGTACCCATGATCTCTGAGACAGCCTTACTGATCACGAGAGCAGATCATCCCGTGTGTCCCAAGTTTGAAAGGAGTGTTGTCCTGCATCCAAGTTACAGCTCCATTCAGGTACTTTGGGACTCTTGGAGATACAGAACTCAAATACCTCTGAATGGAGTGTCAGAGCGCTTGTGTTACAGGCGGCATGGACCACTCTCCTTGTGATAAGCGGAGATCCCAGAGACCATACATATCACATATATCATATCACATATCTTATGGAAAGGAGTGAATCTTGCTTATGGGCCAACAGCTTTAAACAACCGTTCGAGCCAATATTTTCTGCGGCACAAAGCGACTTTGTGATTCATCAGTGTACGGCCATAATTACTGTGGTAACGTAGTATGGAGCGCACCTTGCTGCGTCTAGTCTTAATATCCCCTACAAGCTTCATAAATCTATTGTACTGCTCTTCTTGATTTGAGAGATCTCTAATCTTGCGAATCTCCTCCTCTCGTTTTCTTCTCTCCTCATCCTCAGCTTGTTTCCCATTCTCTTCCTCCTCCTTCCGCTTTTCTTCAGCTTTCTGTTGTTGCAACTTTTTCCAGGCTTTTGTTTGCTGCCTTCTTCGTGCTTGCTTAGCTGGAAGGAGAAAACATATTCAACACTGCACATCTCAGATATGCCATTAACCCCTGAAGGACGCAAATCGATAACTCCAAATGCAGACTTATTGATTTGGACCTGACAACTCCATTAATTTTGTTTTTTTCCTCTCATTCCAAGAATAAGGCCAAGTTCTCACAATGAGTATTTGGTCCTTTTTTTGATGATTAGATAATTTACGATAATGTAATATACCCGTGAAACATCAGGATTGCAATATAGAGTACAAATCAATGTCCAACATGTGGCTGAGCGTCACAGGAGTACCAAGATGGCACACATGAGGGTCTTCAGCAGCCCCCACCTGCAATGGCAACCCATCGGCACCCCACAAAGCGGATCAATATGTGGCCGGACTGACAACCTCATAGTAGCACAAATTAAAAACCTCTATATAAACAGCTAGCTTCTGAGCCCACTCCATACACCCCAACATTATGGATGCATATGTCATGGAGCATAAAGGGGGTTAAAGTGGCTATCCGAAAAGGCAAAAATAGTTAAATAATGCAATAAAATTATTTAAAAAAAAAAATCTATATATCACCCGTCAAATCTCCTGCTGTCAGTCTGTGCATTTTGTGGACCCAGTCATTGGCCTTACGCTGTACATGCTGCCACTAGTGATGAGCTACTATACTCGTTACTCGAGATTTCTCGGGGGTCCTCTGAGTATTTTTTAGTGCTCGGAGTTTTAGTTTTCATCGCCGCAGCTGAATGAATTACATCTGTTAGCCAGCATAAGTACATGTGGGGATTCCCTAGCAACCAGGCAACCCCCACATGTACTTATGCTGGCTAACAGATGTAAATCATTCAGCTGCGGCAAGAAAAACTAAATCTCCGAGCACTAAAAAATACTCGGAGGACCCCAGAGCATGCTCGAGAAATCTCGATTAACGAGTATATTTGCTCATCACTAGCTGCCACCACCACTTACGTCATTCATTGCCACCACCAGTCACGTGGGTACATGGAACATTATCACTAGAGCCAAGTAAGGACGAGCGGAGAGCATGGAGGAATACCAGAAGAGCATAGGGTGCATGGTTATTCTATCACATTGTCTGCTTTTCTCCACATCTTTTGTTAACTCAGAGCATCACGTGTTCATCCCATGTTGTGACCGCACATCTGACCCAAAACGTTGGCTAGGTTGTTGGCTTACCCGCATTAGTTGTACTATAAGCTTTACGTGTCAAAACAGAGATTGTATTGCTCTTTTCCTTCTGTGGTTCTGGCTTCACCCCCTCTTTCGGAGGCTCCATCTTGCCCTTTGACAGTTTCTCCTTGCTTTCTTTTAATACCAATTGTTCTTTCTGATGCCATTTTTTACTTGCAGATTGCAAAGCCAAGAGACGTAAATGAAGTTCTGACAACTGCTCTTCCTCTACATCAGGTTTCTGGAAAAAAAAAAAAAAAAACGACTGTCACAACCTGATCCATGAGCAGCTACAGAAAGCTAGGCCAAGTTCTGCTCGCAATCGTCTTGTTCTGGTTACTGTGACTGACAAGCAGTAGCCATTACACAGTTCTGACACTTATCGAAGTGCAAATCCCAATTCTAACACAACCAGTCCCCCATAACATCATGTATGGGGCCACACTTGGTATACGCTTTCTACATCTATAGTTAATAATGCACAACCAGTTCCTAAATTAAAGGGTACTGGCCAGTTTGGTAATACCGTGCACTCTATGGGCAGCATGTTATAAAGCTGGCCAGGCTGAGCAGAATGATATATATTAGGTAAAACTTCTATTTTCTTCATTAATATCTCTGCTCATTTTGGGGTTAGCAGTCAAGTAGGCGGTCTTTACTGATCGACAGCTAATTCAGTAAACATACATCTGATCTATCTATAAGATGGGCGATAAATGTATGACCTCAGGAGGCACAGCAATGACAGTCCCAAAGACAGTGAATGGAGCGGTGCTCACGCATGCACACTACTGCTCCATTCAGAGACTACTTTGGGACCCCAGTTCTAGTGATCAGTTGGGGTCTGATCTTATGGAAAGGTGATGCATGAATGTAGTGATAAAACTCCTTTATATAAAAAATAATATAGAATTATATATGGGACTGACCGCAACTACATCAGTAGTGTCGATTTCAGAAGGAACGGTCTGCTCCGTCTCATCAGGTTCTGGAAAAGAAAAAAAGCACAGCATTTCTAGACTTTAGGATTTCACAACAATGTAGTTCCTGTAGTAAATGGCTGCATTTCTCATAGGTTTATTAACTGTTAGCTCCGATTATCATATAGCAATCCAGATTTCTGTAAAGGAGAGGAGAGCGTGTCTGCATACACGCCATTAACACATTAAGGACAGGGCAGTTTGTTGTTTTCTCCCCTTCCTATCGATATAGCTGCATGAGGACGTGTATGCAAAGTGGGTTGCAATTTGATTAACGCCATTTATTGCAGCAAATGATGTAATGAAAAAAGAGGGGGGGGGGGGATTCCAAATTACATGTTGAAAACAAAAATGCATTTTTTGCCAGTGTTTCATTTTTACGGTCTTCATAGTAGGATAAAAATGACCTGGCAGTACGATTCTTCAGGCTAGTATGATAAAAGCAATACAAAACATGTATACGGTTTTATTATTTCATGATTAATAAAAAAAAGATTCAGAACTTTGCAGACAATTTTTTGTCCCCCAATTTTTCATACTCCCAGCAATGGAGCCAAACAAACACTAGCTTTCCACATGCTGGGTTATCGTTTGTATTGATACCATTATGGCGTACATACATTTTGGTCTCTTTTCATCTCATTTTTAAGAGAGGTTCAACTGAAAGGAAAAAAATTTGACATTGTTTTTTATCCGCTTTATCATGAGTGTATAATTGTTATATGTTGATAGATCATACTTTCACAGACACCACAATGCCAAATGTTTAATTTGAATTTCATTTTTAAGGTTTTTAATTTTTTTTCATGCATGTTCTATAGATAACCAGCCAGCTGCTACAGTTACAGGCAGGTGGTGTGTGTGAAGCAAGTGGAGCCCCCTGCACACATGCGGACCCCAGCTTGGAAGTACAGGTAGAAGAAGATAAAACCCTGTGTAGGCTGTCTCTACCCTATGCACGGGATCAATAGTAGCACACGTGGACGTACCCTCTGCACAGACAGTACTTTGCACCTCCTTTTCTTCGGGTGCACTTTCGGATGGCTTGGATTCTTCCAAGATGATCTGTTTCTTTATTTCAGCGATTGGTTTTAACTTTTGTCTAAGAGGTTTAAGCTCAAACGCCTGAAATGCCTTTACTGGTGGCTTCTCGGCAATTACAGGGGCCACGTCTTCCACAACTCTTTGTTGTTCAGGCGCAGGAGGCTCCGCGCTGCTTTGCACAACGCTCACTTCTTCTTTTGCAGGTTCTTCCTTGAGGACAAGTTTCTCATTCTTGTTGATTGACTCAAGTTCCAGTTTAATCTGCTTATATTTTAGGAGCAGTTCCTCAAAGCTTTCATCCTCAGCGTGAGCAGATTTTCTTGGTGGGGATCTTCCTTTAACTGAAGGCCTTGCTTAGAAAACATAACTATGAAAGAGGGCTGCAGTGGTCCATACTAAATAGAACAGTCCCTTACCAAACCGAGATCTAGAGTATTAGGTAGTAAACGTCTCAAGAGGCAGACAATGAAAGACTGCCCTCCTACCACACTCCACAAACTTCAGACCCACGGAAATCATCAAACACCCCCATGATCTCAGCTAGAGCCTATTCTTTACAACTGTTCACATTATATTTGAACCTTAAAGTGTTTTTCTCATCTCAGACATTTACAGCGCTGTCCCAGTATACGCCATTAATGGAAAAACCCTTTAAGGTGCCTGACCTCTAGTACTGCCTGACTTGAGATCGGAAACGGTGGAGGTGCTGACTTGCTTTACTATTTGGATTAACCTCCCCTCCACCCACCAATACCATTCATCCACATTGGCTGATAGAGGACACAAGAATACTTGTTGGGTCAATGGCATACTCTCCACAGCTGGCAGTATGCCATACAGTCAACCATGTATATGGCATCTCCATATATCCAGACCACCTGCACACCATGCTATTTATTGACTTAACACTGCAGTCACCCATGTGTATGGAGCAGTGCCTGCCGAGTACCTCAGGGGCACCATATGGTCCCCCCACATGTATGGCACCTTCATATATCCTGATTACCTGAGGCAATGCCTGCTGGGCACCCTGCAGTCTGTCTACCATGTGTATGGCATATATAGATGTCCTGACTACTGGAGCAATGCCTACTGGGAACCTCAAGGCACCATACAATCTCCCATGTGTATGGCATCTCCATACAGTGGGTACGGAAAGTATTCAGACCCCTTTAAATTTGTAACTCTTTCATTGCAGCCATTTGGTAAATTCAAAAAAGTTCTTTTTTTCTCATTAATGTACACTCTGCACCCCATCTTGACTGAAAAATAACAAATGTAGAAATGTTTGCAAAGTTACTAAAAAAGAAAAACTAAAATATCACATGGTCATAAGTATTCAGACCCTTTGCTCAGTATTGAATAGAAGCACCCTTTTGACCTAGAACAGCCATGAGTCTTCTTGGGAATGATGCAACAAGTTTTTCACACCTGGATTTGGTGCAGATCCTCTCCAGTTCCATCAGGTTGGATGGTGAACATTGGTGGACAGCCATTTTCAGGTCTCTCCAGAGATGCTCAATTGTGTTTAGGCCAGGGCTCTGGAAGGGCCAGTCAAGAATGGTCACAGAGTTGTTCTGAAGTCACTCCTTTGTTATTTTAGCTGTGTGTTTAGGGTCCTTGTCTTGTTGGACCTAGGTGGACCTTCAGCCAGAGCACTCTGGAAGAAGTTTTCATCCAGGATATCTCTGTACTTGGCCGCATTCATGTTTCCTTCAATGACAACCAGTCCTCCTGTCCCTGCAGCCAAAAAACACCCCCATAGCATGATGCTTCCACCACGTTTCACTGTTGGGATTGTATTGAGCAGGTGATGAGCAGTGCCTGGTTTTCTCCACACATACCGCTTAGAATTATCACCAAAAAGGTCTATTTTCATCTCATCAGACCAATGAATCTTATTTCTCATACTCTGGGAGTCATTCATCTGTTTGTTTGTTTTTTACAAAACCCCATGCAGGCTTTCATAGGTCTTGCACTGAGGAGAGGCTTCTGTCGGGTCACTGTGCCGTAAAGGACTGGCTGGTGGAGGGCTGCAGTGATAGTTGACTTTGTGAAACTTTCTCCCATCTCCCTACTGCATCTCTGGAGCTCAGCCACAGTGATCTTGGGGTTCTTTACCTCTCTCACCAAGGCTCTTCTCCCATAATTGCTCAGGTCTAGGAAGACTTCTGGTGGTCCCAAACTTCTTCCATTTAAGGATTATGGAGGCCACTGTGCTGTTAGGAACCTTGAGTACTGCAGAATTTCTTTTGTAACCTTGGCCAGAGCTGTGCCTTGCCACAATTCTGGCTCCTTGGCCAGTTCCTTTGATCTCATGATTCCCATTTGGTCGACATGCACTGTGAGCTGTGAGATCTTATATAGACAGTTGTGTGCCGGTCCAAATGAAGTCCTATCAGTTTAGTTAAACACAGCTGGCCTCCAATGAAGGAGTAAAACAATCTCAAGGAGGATCACAAGGAAATGGACAGCATGTAACAAATATGAGCATCTGAGCAAAGGGTCTGAATACAGTACTTATGACCATGTGATTTCAGTTTTTCTTTTTTAATAAATTTGCAAAAATTTCTACATTTGTTTTTTTTCAGTCAAGATAGGGTGCAGAGTGTACATTAATGAGAAAACAAATGAACCTTTTTTGAATTTACCAAATGGCTGCAATGAAACAGAGTGAAACATTTAAACGGGTCTGAATACTTTCCGTACCCGCTGTATATTCAGACTACCCGGCCCAACAACTGCTGCACTCCATGCCAACAGCTGCACACTACAGTAAACCATGTATGCGTATGGCATTTTCATATAGCTTGACAACTGGGTCAATGACTGCAAAGCAATAAACATTCCCATATATACTGTCTATGGGCATTACATATATCCTGACTACTGGGGGCAATGACTGCTGGGCACCATGAAATCTGCCTCCCATGTGTATAGCATCTACATATTACCCTGACCACTGGGCAATGCAGCTGGACGCCATACCGTCTGCCTCCCCTATGTATGGCACCTAGATATACCCTGACCACCAGACCAATGCCATTGGCATTTACATATATCCAGGCCACTGGAGAAATACCTGTTGGGCACCATGTCATCAGCCTCCCATATGTATGGCATCTCCATCTACCCTCACTACTAGGGCAATGGCTGTCGGGCACCCCATGCTCAGAGCACTATGCCATCTGCCTCCAATATGTATGGCATCTTGATATACCCTGACAACTGGGGCAATGGCTGCAGGGCCCCTCATCCTCAGTGCACCATCCTGTCTGCCTGCCATGTGTATGGCATCTCCATCTACTCTGACCACTGGGACAATGGCTGCCGGGCACCTCACCCTCAGGGCACCGTCCTGTCTGCCTCCCATGTGTATGGCATTTCTATCTACCCTGACCACTGGAGAAATGGCTGCCGGGCCCCTCACCCTCAGGACACCGGGCTGTCTGCCTCCCATGTGTATGACATCTCCATCTACCCTGACCCCTGGGGCAATGGCTGCCGGGACCCTCACCCTCAGGACAAAGGGGCTGTCTGCCTCCCATGTGTATGGCATTTCTATCTACCCTGACCCCTGAGGCAATGGCTGCCGGGCACCTCACCCTCAGGACACCGGGCTGTCTGCCTCCCATGTGTATGGCATTTCTATCTACCCTGACCCCCCCCCCCCCCCGGGGCAATGGCTGCCGGGCCCCTCACTCTCAGGACACCGGGCTGTCTGCCTCCCATGTGTATGGCATTTCTATCTACCCTGACCCCTGGGGCAATGGCTGCCGGGCCCCTCACCCTCAGGGCACCGACCTGTCTGCCTCCCATGTGTATGGCATCTCCATCTATCCTGACCCTTGGGGCAATGGCTGCCGGACCCCTCACTCTCAGGACACCGGTCTGTCTGCCTCCCATGTGTATGGCATTTCTATCTACCCTGACCCCTGGGGCAATGGCTGCCGGAGCCCTCACCCTCAGGGCACCGTCCTGTCTGCCTCCCATGTGTATGGCATTTCTATCTACCCTGACCCCTGGGGCAATGGCTGCCGGGCCCCTCACCCTCAGGGCACCGACCTGACTGCCTCCCATGTGTATGGCATCTCCATCTATCCTGACCCCTGGGGCAATGGCTGCCGGGCCCCTCACTCTCAGGATACCGGGCTGTCTGCCTCCCATGTGTATGGCATTTCTATCTACCCTGACCCCTGGGGCAATGGCTGCCGGGCCCCTCACCCTCAGGGCACCGACCTGTCTGCCTCCCATGTGTATGGCATCTCCATCTACCCTGACCCCTGGGGCAATGGCTGCCGGACCCCTCACCCTCAGGGAACCGGGCTGTCTGCCTCCCATGTGTATGGCATTTCTATCTACCCTGACCCCTGGGGCAATGGCTGCCGGACCCCTCACCCTCAGGGCACCGGGCTGTCTGCCTCCCATGTGTATGGCATTTCTATCTACCCTGACCCCTGGGGCAATGGCTGCCGGGCCCCTCACCCTCAGGGCACCGACCTGTCTGCCTCCCATGTGTATGGCATCTCCATCTACCCTGACCCCTGGGGCAATGGCTGCCGGACCCCTCACCCTCAGGGCACCGGGCTGTCTGCCTCCCATATGTATGGCATTTCTATCTACCCTGACCCCTGGGGCAATGGCTGCCGGACCCCTCACCCTCAGGGCACCGTCCTGTCTGCCTCCCATGTGTATGGCATCTCCATCTACCCTGACCCCTGGGGCAATGGCTGCCGGGCCCCTCACCCTCAGGGCACCGTCCTGTCTGCCTCCCATGTGTATGGCATCTCCATCTACCCTGACCCCCTGGGGCAATGGCTGCCGGGCCCCTCACCCTCAGGGCACCGTCCTGTCTGCCTCCCATGTGTATGGCATCTCCATCTACCCTGACCCCTGGGGCAATGGCTACCGGACCCCTCACCCTCAGGGCACCGGGCTGTCTGATGCCCTCACACCAGGACCAAGGATACGTTTTCTGGGGGAAGGGTCTCTCCAGCCGCAGTTGCTCTGTCTCGGCCCCCCGGGCTTCACACCTCGGTCCATCCATTCTCGCTCCCAGAATCGCCCCCCTCTGCCCCGGGAGCGGATCCGGCCCAGTGTGTCATGACTGCGCTCCCAGAAGGAAGGCCTGGAGCCGATGTCCCCCATGGACGAGGGCTGCGGGAGGCGGGGAGGAAGCCGGTACTGCTCCTTGGGCCTGTAGACGTGCGGTGTGGGCAGCAGCGGCCGTGATGAAGGACGAGCCCGGTACTGGTGCGGCACTGCTCGGTTACTGGGCCGGTGGCGGACGGGCTTCGGGCTGTCGGGTCTGACGCTGTCATCGCTGATCTCGCCGTCCTCCAGCTCCCCCTCTTCTCTGGGAGAAGCCGAGCGGCCGGCTGGCTGGGTCATGGCGCACAGCTGTCTGAGGCGGCGCACGGAACACTCGGCTACCGCGACCAGCGAGCTCCCGAGTCCAGGCCAGACTAGCGGAGTTCTCGCGAGATTGCTTCCATCCCCGTGACGTCACTGCTGCGCTGGGTGCTTGACTTCCCGTTTGGATACTAATACGTCAGGCTGCAGAAATGAAAGCGAGAACATTCCTGCTAGTCCTCACCCCACGGCCACAGGCATGGGAGGACTGAGGAGAGCAACTAATCACACCTGCCGGCATGGACGGAGAACCCACACATGACCTGCATACATTAGTAAACATATGTCTAGACCTGATGAGATTGGTATACTTACTTTACAAATCTATGTCATAATGGTTGTGTAATCCTCACTTACAGGGAACCTGACAAGCCTACAACCTGCAGTAACCACCAATCGACCAAACTGCTGCACGACCAGCTCTATCCTCACCTACTGTATCCTCACCCATCCCTTGTAGATTGTGAGCCCTCGCGGGCAGGGTCCTCTCTCCTCCTGTTCCAGTTGTGACTTGTATCGGTCAATATTATTGTACTTGTTTTTATTATGTATACCCCTCCTCACATGTAAAGCGCCATGGAATAAATGGCGCTATAATAATAAATAATAATAATAATAACCTGTCACCCCCAAAATGGAAGGTGAGCTAAGCCCACCGGCATCAGGGGCTTATCTACAGCATTCTGGAATGTTGTAGATAAGCCCCCGATGTATCCTGAAAGATGAGAAAAAGAGGTTAGATTATACTCACCCAGGGGCGGTCCTGCTGCGGTCAGGTCCGATGGGCATCGCGGTCCAGTCCAGGGCCTCCTAGCTTCATAGGATGACGTCCTCTTGTCTTCACGCTGCGGCTCTGTGGAGGGCAGAGCAAAGTACTGCAGTGCACTGGCACTGGGCCTCTCTGACCTTTCCCGGAGCCTGCACTGCCCTCAACAGGACAGATGAAGTGCGCCGGAGCCGCAGAGTGAAGACAAGAAGAGGACGACGCCCATCGGACCGGACCGCAGCGGGACCACCCCTGGGTAAGTATAATCTAACCTGTTTTTCTCATCTTTCAGGTTACATCCTGGCTCACCCCCTCTGACTCAGCCTCTCCAGCTGCGCTTTCCTACGGCGGTCTCCACCTCTCTCACACCTCTCGCTCCACCAACAAACGTGGTGGAGGGGTTGGCTTGCTCCTGTCTGACACCTGCTCCTTCACTCCAATCCCGCTACCACCCTCCGCTACTCTTCCCTCATTTGAGGTGCACTCCATCCGCATCTATTTCCCCTCCAACCTCCAGCTGGCTGTCATCTACCGCCCCCCCAGAACTAGCCATCTCCACCTTTCTCGACCACTTCACCACATGGCTACTTCATTTCCTCTCTGTTGACATCCCCACTATCATCATGGGTGATTTCAACATCCCGATTGACACTTCCACCTCAACTGCCTCTAAACTTTTATCACTGACTGCCTCCTTTGGCCTCACTCAATGGTCCTCTGAGGCCACTCACAAAGATGGCCACACGCTGGACCTCGTCTTCACCCGCCTCTGCTCCCTTACTAATCTCACTAACTCACCCCTCCCCCTGTCTGACCACAACCTACTGACATTCTCTTCCCTCTCCTCTCCTAGTGTGCAACCCCCACTCCACGAACTCCCTCGCAGAAATCTCAAACATCTCAACTTACAATCACTCTCTGAGTCCCTTCTCCCTCTTACCGACATAGCCTCCCTTCATGACACAAATGCTGCTGCTTTTTATAACGCCACAATAACAGCAACACTCAATTCGGCCGCCCCGCTCATGCATAGCAAAACTCGTACAGTCAACAGGCAGCCCTGGCTGACCAGCCTGACTAAAGAACTGAGACGGGCTTCCAGGATCGCTGAGCGAAGATGGAAGCGATCCCGCTCTGCTGACCACTTCACCGCATACAAGCAGTCCCTCGCCAGCTTCAAGTCCGCGCTCACTGCCGCAAAACAAACTTACTTCTCATCTCTCATATCCTCCCTGTCTCACAACCCTAAACAGCTTTTCAACACTTTCAATTCTCTACTCCGTCCCCCTGCACCCCCTCCCTCCCCTCTCATTTCTGCTGAAGACTTTGCCTCTTTCTTTAAACAGAAGATCGATACGATCAGAGAAAGCTTTGGCCCACAGCGCCCACTGCCCCTCTTAGCTGCTCACCCCTGCTCCTCCAAAACCAGCTTCTCCACCATGACAGAAGATCAGCTCTCCACCCTCCTGTCGAGATCACACCTCACCACCTGCACGCTCGACCCGCTCCCATCTCACCTCATCCCTAACCTTTCCACGGTCTTCATCCCAACCCTAACGCACCTCTTCAACCTCTCACTCACAACAGGTGTCTTCCCCTCATCCTTCAAACATGCCAAGATCACACCCATCCTCAAAAAGCCCTCCCTCGACCCATCCTCTGTGTCTAGCTATCGCCCGATATCTCTTCTTCCTTATGCCTCCAAATTGCTGGAGCAACACATCCATCTTGAACTGTCCTCTCACCTCTCCTCCTGCTCCCTCTTTGATCGATTACAATCTGGCTTCCGTTCCCATCACTCAACTGAAACTGCCCTAACTAAAGTCACCAATGACCTACTAACTGCCAGGAACAAACGACACTACTCTGTCCTCCTTCTCCTGGACCTGTCTTCTGCCTTTGACACTGTGGACCACTCCCTTCTGCTACAAATCCTCTCATCTCTTGGCATCACAGACTTGGCCCTTTCCTGGATCTCATCATATCTGACAGTTCGGACATTCAGTGTCTCCCTCCGCCACACCACCTCCTCACCTCGCCCCTTGTCAGTTGGTGTTCCTCAAGGCTCTGTTCTAGGACCCCTACTCTTCTCCATCTACACCTTCGGTCTGGGACAGCTCATAGAATCCCACGGTATGCAGTACCATCTCTATGCTGATGACACGCAGATCTACCTATCCGGACCTGACCTCACCTCCTTACTTACCAAAATCCCGCACTGTCTGTCTGCTATTTCAGCCTTCTTTTCTGCTCGCTTTCTACAACTGAACATGGATAAAACAGAATTCATCATCTTTCCCCCATCTCACTCTACCCCTCCACCAGACCTATCCATCAATGTCAATGGCTGCTCACTTTCCCCAGTCCCACACGCCCGGTGCCTCGGGGTGATCCTCGACTCTGCCCTCTCTTTCAAGCCACATATCCAAGCCCTTGCCTCCTCCTGCCGCCTCAAACTCAAAAACATTTGCCGGATCCGCGCATTCCTTGACCGTGACACCACAAAGACACTAGTGCATGCCATTATCATCTCCCGCCTCGACTACTGCAACCTCCTACTCTCTGGACTCCCCTCTGGCACCACTCCAATCCATCCTACACTCTGCTGCTCGACTAATCTACCTGCCTCCCCGCTATTCCCCAGCCTCTCCCCTATGCCAAGCCCTTCACTGGCTTCCTATTGCCCAGAGACTCCAGTTCAAAACCCTCACAATGACCTACAAAGCCATCCACAACCTATCTCCTCCATACATCTGTGACATGATCAACCGGTACCTACCAACACGCAACCTCCGATCCTCTCAAGACCTCCTTCTCTACTCCGTAATGTTAAGTCCTTCTCAGTCCCTGGCTTACTAGTGGTAGGGATCCGAGTGAAATGACACGCAGCACAAAAGGTTGTGTGTTCATAGACAGGGATAGCCCTGGAGCACGTCTGACTCACTGGGCTCTACCCCCTCCTTTTTATAGAAAAGAGTCATACATTTACAGACATGCGCACAAGCGCTCATATTTCACATCCTTTTACAAAAACAGTCTATACTAGAGATAAGGTTCAACTTCTGGTATGTAGGTAAAAGGTTACAATAGTCAAGAAGGAATGCGTCCATAAAAGGAAATGTCAACTTTGCTTAAGTTTCTTGAAATAAGCCAGATGTCTCAGGAGAAAGACACAATGGATTCTTTCAGTCTGATCTCCACAATTCCCCCCTTTGACATATTCTTTTATTTTTATTACCACAGGGCTAAAGACAAAGCCTTTATTTTTGGTATTACACATGTACATGCTTGTATTCAATAAGAGAATCAAATCTAGTATTAATTCTTCCGTTTAACTCTCGCAACCTTTTCTTTGTTTTGCAATAAGTTTGTTCATTCTTTTTTTCTTTATACGGCAGTATACTTCAAGCTTGACTGATGTAGGTGTTGTCAACAGGACTTGGAAGGGTCCGTCAAACCTTGGTTCTAGAGCCTTTCTGGTGTGTCTTTTTACATAGACTTGATCACCTGGTTCCAACTTGTGACTTCCTTCAATGTTGTCAGGATCTGGAAGGGAAGCAAAAACTTGTGCATGCACCTTAGTTAATTGTTTCTGAAGATTTTGTACATAAGAAGTCAATGACTCAATATTTAACACAAGTTGCTGTGGAAAATAACATCCTAAATTGGCAGTCCTACCAAACAAAATTTCATATGGAGACAGTTTAGTCTTACCCCTTGGGGTATTGCGTATTGAGTAAAGGGCCAGTGGAAGGCATTCTGTCCAAGGCTTTCCTGTTTCAGCCATGGCTTTCTGTATTTTTAATTTTAAAGTTCCATTCATGCGTTCCACCTTACCAGAACTTTGAGGATGATACGGAGTGTGTAACTGACTTTCAACACCCAACATTTTCAGTACATTTTGAAATATTTCTCCAGTGAAATGAGTACCCCTATCTGACTCGATCACTTCAGGGAGACCGTAACGGGGTATCAGTTCGGCAACTAGCTTTACAGCAGTGTTTTTAGCTGAAGCCTTCCGAACTGGATAGGCCTCTGGCCACCCCGAGAACATGTCCACACATACCAACACATACTCATACCCATTACTTTTTGGCAGCTGATCGCTGAAACGGATAGAGAGGTCGGATGTGGTGCTTCATAGGGGTCTTTGTTGTCTGTCCGGGATTATGTGCCAGGCATATAGCGCATGCAGCACAATAGTCTCTTGCATAGTTGCCAAAACCTGGAGCCAACCAGACTTGCTTTGCCAGTAGTGTCATTGCATTTGCAGACACATGAGTAGGGTGGTGCAGTCCACCAACTACAATCGGGTACCAGGCTCTAGGTAGACATATTAGTCCATCTTTCTTCCAAATTCCTGCTTGTTCTTCTGCCCCTTCCTTTTTCCATCTATCCCTCTCCTCTTCTCCTGCATCTTCCTGTGCTTGTCTCAGTCTATCTTCAGTATTTTCTGTGAGGTTTACAGTATGAACCTGTCGTAAGGGTTTGACTGCCGCTGCTTTGGCTGCTTTATCAGCCCTATCATTTCCCCTAGATTCCCTAGTGTCGAGTCTCACATGTGCAGCTACCTTAATTACTGCTACTTCTTTTGTTTCTTGTGCAGCCTCTAAGATCTGTTTGATCAAAGAAGCATGTTTTACAGGTTGTCCTGACGCTGTCATGTAACCTCTAGCTCTCCAGATTACTCCAAAATCAAACACAATACCATGTGCATACCTAGAATCAGTGTATATATTAGCTGTCTGATTCTCAGCTATTTTTAGCGCTTCAATCAATGCTGTTAGTTCTGCTTCTTGTGCAGACTGTTTTGGTGGAAGTGGTTCTGCTTTGAGAGTTTCAGATTCTGACACAACTGCATACCCTGTATGGAAGTTACCTGTGTCATCTGCAAACCTACTACCGTCTATAAACAGCTCTAAATCTGGATTTTGAAGTGGTGTTTCGGATACATTGGGTAAGCCTACCGTTTCTTGTAAAATGAGCTCTGTACAATCATGTGTGTCTGTAGGGAAAAAATTTGCGTGTGGATCAGTGTCCTTATTCCCCCCCTTCAGACTCGAGAGGTAGCAGTGTTGCTAAATTAAGAGTCTGAAGCCTTGCAAATGTGATAGTAGAGGGGAGCAGCAAAGAACACTGTAGCCGCAAATGTCTGGCCATGGAAATGTGTTTTGGTTGGACCTGGTTTAATATCCCATAAACATCATGTGTAGTTTGAACTGTGAGTGGATACTCTAGGACAATTTCTGATGCTTTGTCCAACAATAGTGAGACAGCAACAACTACACGTACACAGGTTGGCGCTGCTCTAGCTACGGGATCTAACCTTGCTGAAAGATATGCAATTGGTCTTTGTTTCCCTGCATGCTTCTGGGTAAGAACTCCTGTAGCATGAGAATCAACTTCTGCAGCCATAAGCTGAAATGGTTTGGTGTAGTCTGGTAGCCCCAACGCTGGAGCTGAAACAAGGGCATCTTTTAATTGTTGGAACGAAATCTGACCTTCTTTTGTCAACAAATAAGGTTCACTTTTTACACAGTCATACAGTGATTGCATTAGTTGACTGGCATGTATAATCCATTGTCTACAATGAGACACTATTCCTAAAAATGCACGTAGCTGTTTATGATTTCTAGGCTCATTCATCTGTCTTATTGCTTCAGTTCTTTGAGGTGTAAGATGCTTTTTACCTTGAGAAATGCAATGACCTAGAAAGACCACTTTGATCTGACAAACTTGTAGCTTTTGTCTATTCACTTTACACCCTTCTTTTTCTAGAAAACATAGTAAACTCACAGTGGACCTTTCTGCAGTTTCTAGATCTGGGCAGCAAAGTAGTATGTCATCCACATACTGCAAAATTACTACCTGTGGTTCGGGTTCAAACCTCTGGAGGACTGTTTGTAGGGCATTTGAATAAAGAGTAGGGGAGTGTATCATTCCCTGTGGAAGGCGTGTCCACGCCAACTGTTTGCCCTTAAATGTAAATGCAAACAAATGCCAACTATCTTGGTGTAAAGGAACCGAGAAAAATGCATTTGAAAGATCTATTACAGTAAACACTTGAGAACTGGCTGGTATCTGTGATAGTAACGTATGAGGATTGGGTACAACTGGGGTGATTGGATCTAGAACTTTGTTTATTTCTCTTAGATCATGTACCATACGATATTTGGGCATAGAACCCTTATCAAGAGTTCTCTTCTTGACTGGATACAGAGGAGTGTTAGCAGGTGATTGTATCTCTACCAAAACTCCTTTCTCTCTGTATTCCTCTATCTGTTTTGTAATTGCTAGTTCCTGCTGGGCACTCACAGGGTATTGTCTGAGCTGTGGGAGAACAGTTCCTGGTTGCACAGATAGTTTTACAGGAGAAATATGCAATAATCCCACATCAGTGTCACCCTGTGCCCACAGTGTTTCTGGGATCATTGAGAGATCTAGATCTGTGGTGTACTCTTTTTCTTCAGTATAATCCTCAAAAGCCTGAATTCTAACATATTGTTCTAATGTTTCTGCATCATCAGGGATAGTCAGCATAACTGTGCCATCTTCCCTAAAATTGATGTTAGCTTCTAATTTCTTTAGGACATCAGTTCCTAACAGACATGTTGGGGCACCTCTGGCATACAAAAATCTGGATGCAAAACATTTAGGTCCTAATGAGACCTCTAGGGCCACAGTATATGGCAGTGTTCGAATTACCCCATCATAACCCTCAGCAAAAGTTGTTTGTTCTGAAATATCTTCCGGATTCGGAAGAAAATCTTGATTCAAAATTGAGGAAGTTGCACCTGTATCTATCAAAAATGGAATCTCTCTCCCCCCCACATTCACCTGTATCATAGGTCTTCTAGCTGGTAGGGAAGTTTGTAACACATCGAGTCAATCTGAATCTGGTATGGGACCATCTATGATGGTAGATTTCTGCTGGTTGTCCGTTTGGGGAGGGTTATTTCTGGGAACAAATTTGCCTGACTTTATATCTGCCAACTTCTTCCTGCACTCTCTTTGGAAATGACCTGGCTTTTTACAGTAGTGGCAAAGAAAATTGTGTCTCACTCTTCCTCCTGTATTAGCTTGTGCTATTCTAACAGGCTTACGATTCTCTCTCATATCCATGGCTATTCCTAAACATCGTTGTTTCACAATATTTGGTTGTTCAATTGTTCTCCAATCTGGAGTAGAGGATTTAAATTTTTCTCTGATTTTCGGATCTAGCCCCTCTATTAATTGTTTTGTAAAAAGTCTCCTTACTGAAGCATCAGTCAAATCCAATCCTTCATCCCTAAAGCTATTTTCTAGTTCTTGACTATATTCTTCAATACTTTGCCCAAATTTCTGCATAATCACACCCGTAGATCCCCTTTCCCTCTGTTTTCCTCTCATGAAAATTATTAATGCCTCTGTGAACTGGGTACCTGATGCTTCTGTCTGTAAGGCACCCCCTTCTGCCACTGGTCTATTGGGCTGTAGGTGTGTCAATAATTCCTGAAAAAGTCCGGGGGACATTTTCATTCTACATAATTCTTCCCCGTCCGCCCAGACCCCAGCATGAGTCTGCATGATTTGTTGTATGTATTGTGCAAATCGGATAGGATATTGAGTGGGATCAGGCGCATTATGCAGGAGGGACATACCCTCAGCAGGGGACCAAGGAAAGTATTTTCTGGTCTGATGATATCTGGTGTTCATTACTCCGTCAGCACCAGGTTCCCTAAAGGGTCTTGGTACTACCCTAACAGGGGCAAGTACAGCGCCATATCTAGGTGTACCACAGGCTAGGCAATCATTTCTCCAATCTGGATTTTGTTGTCCACAGTGTGAACATTCCCATCCTCCTACCCCACCAAGATTGGGATACAAGGCTGGAAATTGTTTTCCTCCTTCTACTCTTCCAGATGGTACAAATGATTGGGCTTTTGGATCTAGGTAAGGTGGCGGGATTATGTCACAACTTTTTCCCTTCCCCATGATCCATTTGGAAGTGTCTGGATCGTACTTCCAATTCTCCTCTTTAGCTGTTTTTGAGACCTCTATCATACAGTGTATGATTTCTTCCCACCCATTGTCTTTGATAATTCCACCTCGTTCTTTACTCAGTTTTTCCCATTCTGTACTGAACATAAGTGCTTCTGAAATTCCCAATTTTTCTCTTACCCTTCTAATCTGCCTTCTGACTGTCTTTCCACATCTTTCCTGTATGATATCTGCTGCTTCCACTTGTCCTAAGACGGTTTTTGTCTGTTTATTTCCCATTTTTCTTTTCAATATTAGCTATGACTACCCTAGGTGACGTTTGGACAACCACTTCCTCTGTTGGTGGCGTCTCGTTGCCTTCTCTCCTAAGGAGCTAAAATATTGAAGGGCTGATCTGCTCCGTTCTTTCTAATGTGCAGAATAAACTTGATTCCTACAATGCACGCAAACAGGATCAGCAACACCAAACAGATCACAAAACTCTCAGTCTCAGATATCATACTTGTCCCAGGCTCATGAAACCGCGTCCTGGGCTCATTCTATCAAACCTTATCCAGAAATGAAGGAGGTTAAGCACTTAATTGAGAGTCAAGCATGGGCGGAGGTCTCCCAGAAGGACGCAACCACATGACCCAGTTAGGCTGACTTCCGTGTATAAGGCTTATACCCCAACTATTTCGGCTTATTTTTCTACGCACTTTTGCTCTTCTTTCACAACATACCACAACCTTCACACTGTTCACACACTGCCAGGGACAGGACTCATAAATCTATACAATATGGTAACCCGAGTTTTATAGGTATCTACTCACTACTAGACTAACCCAGCGTGACACGGCTCATAGAGATCTTTCGGATAATACAGGGCAGATAAAAGAGAACTAATAATGTCTCTTACCTGGCCAGGTTTTTCAGTTCATTTGCCGTCCATTATCCCAGATCTCCGTTGTCCGTATCCGCAGGTAAATCTCGAGCAAATACTCTCACCTCAGGTCCCTGTTCGGTGCGCCAAAGTAATGTTAAGTCCTTCTCAGTCCCTGGCTTACTAGAGGTAGGGATCCGAGTGAAATGACACGCAGCACAAAAGGTTGTGTGTTCATAGACAGGGATAGCCCTGGAGCACGTCTGACTCACTGGGCTCTACCCCCTCCTTTTTATAGAAAAGAGTCATACATTTACAGACATGCGCACAAGCGCTCATATTTCACATCCTTTTACAAAAACAGTCTATACTAGAGATAAGGTTCAACTTCTGGTATGTAGGTAAAAGGTTACAATAGTCAAGAAGGAATGCGTCCATAAAAGGAAATGTCAACTTTGCTTAAGTTTCTTGAAATAAGCCAGATGTCTCAGGAGAAAGACACAATGGATTCTTTCAGTCTGATCTCCACACCTCTCATCTCCTCTTCCCACAACCGCATCCAAGACTTCTCCCGTGCTTCCCCCATACTCTGGAACTCTCTACCCCAGCACATCAGACTCTCGCCTACCATAGAAACTTTCAAAAAGAACCTGAAGACTCACCTCTTCCGACAAGCCTACAGCCTGCAGTGATCCTGAACCAACTGAACCGCCGCACAACCAGCTCTGCCCTCTCCTAGTGTATCATCACCCATCCCCTGCAGATTGTGAGCCCTCGCGGGCAGGGTCCTCCCTCCTAATGTACCCGTGTGCCTTGTTTTTTGCTCATGTTTAATGTATTTGTCTATACTTGCCCCGTATTTCACATGTAAAGCGCCATGGAATAAATGGCGCTATAAAAATGAATAATAATAATAATAATAATAAATAATAATAATACATCGGGGTTTATCTACAACATTACAGAATGCTGTAGATAAGCCCCTGATGCTGGTGGGCTTAGCTCACCTTCGATTTTGGGGGTGACAGATTCCCTTTAAAGCAGTGCTACTAATGCGCGTGTGACTGAATAGGCTCCCAGCCACGGCCCGGGAATGGCCACTGGCCAGTGTGTGACCCTGCTCTATAATAACGCATTCCCATCCAGCCTCTCACTGAACAGGTTCCGAGCCACGACCCGGGAATGGCCACTGACCAGTGTGTGACCCTGCTCTATAATACCACATTCCTATCCTGCCTCTCACTGAATAGGCTCCGAGCCACGGCCCGGGAATGGCCGCTGACCAGTGTGTGACCCTGCTCTATAATACCGCATTCCCATCCTGCCTCTCACTGAATAGGCTCCGAGCCACGGCCCGGGAATGGCCACTGACCAGTGTGTGACGCTGCTCTATAATACCGCATTCCCATCCAGCCTCTCACTGAATAGGCTCCGAGCCACGACCCGGGAATGGCCACTGACCAGTGTGTGACCCTGCTCTATAATACCGCATTCCCATCCTGCCTCTCACTGAATAGGCTCCGAGCCACGGCCCGGGAATGGCCACTGACCAGTGTGTGACCCTGCTCTATAATACCGCATTCCCATCCTGCCTCTCACTGAATAGGCTCCGAGCCACGGCCCGGGAATGGCCACTGACCAGTATGTGATGCTGCTCTATAATAACGCATTCCCATCCTGCCTCTGACTGAATAGGCTCCGAGCCACAGCCCGGGAATGGCCACTGACCAGTGTGTGACCCTGCTCTATAATACCGCATTCCCATCCTGCCTCTCACTGAATAGGCTCCGAGCCACAGCCCGGGAATGGCCACTGACCAGTATGTGATGCCGCTCTATAATAACGCATTCCCATCCTGCCTCTAACTGAATAGGCTCCGAGCCACAGCCCGGGAATGGCCACTGACCAGTGTGTGATGCTGCTCTATAATAACGCATTTCCATCCTGCCTCTCACTGAATAGGCTCCGAGCCACGGCCCGGGAATGGCCACTGACCAGTGTGTGACCCTGCTCTATAATACCGCATTCCCATCCTGCCTCTCACTGAATAGGCTCCGAGCCACGGCCCGGGAATGGCCACTAACCAGTGTGTGACCCTGCTCTATAATACCGCATTCCCATCCTGCCTCTGACTGAATAGGCTCCGAGCCACAGCCCGGGAATGGCCACTGACCAGTGTGTGACCCTGCTCTATAATACCGCATTCTTATTCTGCCTCTGGCTGAATAGGCTCTGAGCCACAGCCCGGAATGGCCACTGACCAGTGTGTGTCCCTGCTCTATAATACCGCATTCCCATCCCACCTCTCACTGAATAGGCTCCGAGCCACAGCCCGGGAATGGCCACTGACCAGTGTGTGATGCTGCTCTATAATACCGCATTCCCATCCTGCCTCTCACTGAATAGGCTCCCAGCCAGGGCTCGGGAATGGCCACTGACCAGTGTGTGATCCTGCTCTATAATACCGCATTCCCATCCTGCCTCTCACTGAATAGACTCCGAGGCATGGCTCGGGAATGGCCACTGACCAGTGTGTGACCCTGCTCTATAATACCGCATTCCCATCACACCTCTCTGAATAGGCTCCGAGCCACGGCCCGGGAATGGCCACTGACCAGTGTGTGACGCTGTCTATAATACCGCATTCCCATCCTGCCTTTCATTGAATAGGCTCCGAGCCACGGCCCGGGAATGGCCATTGACCAGTGTGTGACCCTGCTCTATAATACCGCATTCCCGTCCTGCCTCTCACTGAATAGGCTCCGAGCCACGGCCCGGGAATGGCCACTGACCAGTGTGTGATGCTGCTCTATAATACCGTATTCCCATCCTGTCTCTCACTGAATAGGCTCCGAGCCACGGCCCGGGAATGGCCACTGACTAGTGTGTGACCCTGCTCTATAATACCGCATTCCCATCCTGCCTCTCACTGAATAGGCTCCGAGCCACGGCCCGGGAATGGCCACTGACCAGTGTGTGACCCTGCTCTATAATACCGCATTCCCATTCTGCCTCTCACTGAATAGGCTCCGAGCCACGGCCCAGGAATGGCCACTGACCAGTGTGTGATGCTGCTCTATAATACCGTATTCCCATCCTGCCTCTCACTGAATAGGCTCCGAGCCACGGCCCGGGAATGGCCACTGACTAGTGTGTGACCTTGCTCTATAATACCGCATTCCCATCCTGCCTCTCACTGAATAGGCTCCGAGCCACGGCCCGGGAATGGCCACTGACTAGCATGTGACCCTGCTCTATAATACCGCATTCCCATCCTGCCTCTCACTGAATAGGCTCCGAGCCACAGCCCGGGAATGGCCACTGACCAGTGTGTGACCCTGCTCTATAATACCGCATTCCCATCCTGCCTCTCACTGAATAGGCTCCGAGCCACGGCCCGGGAATGGCCACTGACTAGTGTGTGACCCTGCCCTGTAATTCCACATTCTCATCCCACAGCCTAGTGCCATATGTCGGACCCCACCAATCTGACATTGCTGACCCACCCTGACAATTGCTAGTCATGATGATGTACAACTCTCCTAAACCTTTACGTAGGGGTTATGCAGCCATGACATGGCTAGGTGTACACTGTGGTGTGGCCAGAGCCATAGCGGTCTCCACTCTTCCTGTACATAGCCATAGGAGGCTGGGGCTTCTGTGAAGTGAATTGTATATTGTGGTGGTGCCATTTAGTGCTGCAAACAGTTCAGTCAACACAGTGGTATTTGTTTTTTTGCTCCTTGGCTGGGCTTCATAGGAGTACCAAGATGGCAGCTGCAGGCCTTCAGCAGCAATACCTGGTATTTACCAGCAGCCATAGTGGTAGTCTGCAGATAAATATTTTCCACATGTGGTGGTCTACCTGGAAGGAAACTGAAGTCCCCCTGCAGCTGCTCATTGGGTTAGTGAGCAGTGAGTGCTCTGTACCGAGTGCATCCCTCCATTATCCCTGCTCCATGACTGGCATCCTGCCCTGTACACACTGGAACCCTCCAGCATTTGAGAGAAATTATCCTCTACAGTCAGGCGGCTGTATAGCACAGACGACGGTCACATCACAATGCTCGGACTGGCCGGCGGCCCTCCTGACCCGAGCGGGAGTGCTGCATAGAAATACATGCTGTCACGCTGGGGTCAGGAGGGCCGCTGGCCAGTCCGGGCATTGCAATGTGACCGTCGTCTGTGTTATACAGCCATCTGACTACGCCCTAAAGATCTTGCCAGCGCCGCTGCAGATTGGCACGTGTCTCACTATGGCGGAAACCTGGCCACGACGTACAGCAGCGCTGTGAGGAGCCGGCCTAGTCTTGTCTCCGGCTATAGATATTTAGGCTCTGTGCCCACGATGAGTCAAAAACGCAGCCACTTGCAGTTCCAGTACAGTGGATGGGATTTATAGTAATCTCACGCCCCGCTGCTTCTTATTACCCGGCGTAGACTGACCTGCGGTGCGTGTGTCACATCCGCAACACGTCAATTTCTCCAGCGGCTACGGTGTTTTCTGTGCAGATTTCCCCCACATCATTGAATTAGGGGCAGAAAATCCACAGGTAATAAAGGCATATGCATTTTTAAAGTTTATCAGCTGTAGAAGAAATGTCTGTAATCCGCACATGACTGTATCAATAAAGTTTTGCCAATGCCAAATAACAGAAAGTATCAACAACAAAGCAACTTTATTTGTAAGCATGACATACCAACAAGAGAGGAAAACAGCAGCAACAAAGAGGCAATAATCGGTGCAGACATTCTGGGACATCAAAAGCTCCTTGTGGGAACCTAGCCTTTGGCTATGTTCACACGTTACTGGGACTTCGGCTATGTTCACACGTTACTGGGACATCAAAAGCTCCTTGTGGGAACCTAGCCTTAAGCTATGCTCACACGTTGCACGTTTCCAGTGTTTTTTTTTTTCTGCAAGGAAAACCTGTTCTCTTGGCAGTAAAGGAGCTGCTTACAAAAAGTAGGTTTTGCTGCGTTTTTGTTGTCTCTTGTGCATGCTGATGGAGTTTAGCGCCCCCCCAAAAAAAATCATGATGCAACGTCCTCAAGGCTATTACACCCAAAACGCAGCAAAACCTTATACCTGCATTTTTGCTGCATTTCTGCACTTATTCATTGCTTCTATGGATGAAAAAACTCCGTAAACGTGCTGACAGATGTGACATGCTGCAGTTTGCAAAAACGCAGCAGTTTTCCAATTCAGTCAGATGAAAAAAAATGTGTGTATGAGATTTCTGAAATCTCAGTCTTTGCTGGTACTGTAAAACGCAACTTTAAATTTGCAGAAAAAAGGAAGGAAAAGCGCAACGTGTGAACATAGCCTAAATGTACAATTCAACCAAGTTTTGATTCTTTCTGCCTGTGGTTTGGGAAACATGAATCAGGTGATAGATCCCTTTAACCCCTTAACCCACGAAGCTTTTTTCGGTTTGGCGTTTTCGTTTTTAGCTCCCCTTCTTTCCAGAGCCATAACTTTTTTATTTTTCCCTCAATATGGCCATGTGAGGGCTTATTTTTTGCGGGACGAGTTGTACTTTTGATCGATACCATTGGTTTTACCATGTCGTGTAACAGAAAATGGGAAAAAAATTCCAAGTGTGGTGAAATTGCAAAAAAGTGCAATCCCACACCTGTTTTTTGTTTGGCTTTTTTGATAAGTTCACTAAATGCTAAAACTGACCTACCATTATGATTCTCCAGGTCATTACGAGTTCATAGACACCAAACATGTCTAGGTTCTTTTTTATCTAAGTGGTGAAAAAAATTCCAAAGTTTGCTAAAAAAAAAAAATAATTGCACCATTTTCCGAGACTCGTAGCGTCTCTATTTTTCGTGATCTCAGGTTGGGTGAGAACTTATTTTTTGTGTGCCGATCTGATGTTTTTGATGATACCATTTTGGTGCAGATACGTTCTTTTGATCGCCCGTTATTGCATTTTAAAGGGAATCTGTCACCACTTTTTTGAGATATCAGGTAAAAATATAATTCAATTCAGTGTCCTCTATGCATTATACCAGTACTTGTAACTCCCCACCTATGATCCATAAATACCGTTTTTATTCCTCCCCCGATGTATGTAAATATCCTCGGTCGGGTCCGATGGGCGGGGTATATTGTTCATCTCTCCCCCCTTCCTGGCTTGCTGTATGCATTCTTTTCGGGGAATTTCTGCGTTCGCTTATAGTTTTGGCGCATGCACATTCAAATGGCCTCTCGCGCTTGCGCAGTATGCTTTGCCCAACTGTGGGCAAAGCCAAAAATCATTATTGCGCATGAGCCAGCATACGTCATGGCTTTCTATGACCCGGAAGTATGCAAGTATACTTCCGGGCCACAGAATGCAATCGCGTATGCCGGCGCATGCTCAATACTGTTTTTCGGCTTTGCCCACAGTTGGGCAAAGCATACTGCGAACGCAGAAATTCCCCGAAAAGAATGCATACAGCAAGCCAGGAAGGGGGGAGAGATGAACAATATGCCCCGTCCATCGGACCGACCGAGGATATTTACATACACCGCGGGAGGAATAAAAACGGCCTGTTTCAATAGTCTCCATGAGAGGCTAGACACTGCCACAAATTGATCAGCTCTGCTACATAGAGGCGATGTTCAGATTGGCTCTATGTAGCAGAATTACAGCCTTGCTATGAACGCCGACCACTGGGTAGCGCTCACAGCAATCAGGCATCAACAGCCATAGAGGTCTCAAGGAGACCTCTGGTTGTGATGCCGATGCACCGATGACCCCCGATCATGTGACCGGGTCACCCGTGCACGCTTTCCCGGCCGGATGGCCAGAAGCGCTTGATAAATGCCGCTGTCAGAGTTTGACAGAGGCATTTAACTAGTTAATGGTAGGATCGCGATTCCACCCGCGCCTATTGCGGGCACATGTCAGCTGTTCAAAACAGCTGACATGTCCCGGATTTGAGGTGGGCACACCGCCGGAGCTCACATCAAAGCGGGGGATACTGACATCAGCCGTACTATCCCAACCGATGTCAGTAAGAGGTTAAATTATAGATGACATGGTAGATTAAAGTAAAAATGTGATCAAAATTCTTAAAAAAAGCAACCTAAGGGTATGTTCACACTGGGCGTTTTTGCTGCTTTTTTTATGCTAATTTTCAGCTGCTTTGTACAGCACCAGCAAAGCCTATGATAGTTCAGAAATCTCATTCACACTCACTGTTTTTTTGTCAGCAGGATTTTGTGCTTTGCAGCGTTTTTTTTTACACAGAGCATGTCACTTCTGTTTTTCAGTGTGCTTGCAGCGTTTTTCAACCATTGACGCAGGTTGACTTTTTTGCAGCGTATTTCCTGCTGAAAAGTCAAGGAGAGCAGGATGTGACCTCACACCCAGCTCTGCTACATCTAGATCGCAGGCTGCATGGTTGCATGATGCGACTATACATACAGCCTGTCATCCAGCAGAGACACTGAGCAGCGGACTCGAACCCCATTCACTTGAATGGGGGGCCCGACAATACAGTGTTTGACAAGCTGTCATATGCATGACAGCACGGCTTGTGATTGGCAGTGAAACCATCCCCACCGGTCAGAGAGCCACAAGTCCCACGCTGTATAAAGTTTACCTCTGGTCACTGATGTCAGCTGATGGGACTACAGCTCCCATCAGCCTACACCTGCTGTTGATAATAACAATGAGAGCAGGAGTGACTGATGGCGTATTCATCAGCCACTCCTGCACTGTGAAAAAAAAAAATGCTTGGTTACCCTGTATTTTTAATAACCAGCCAGGCAAAACTCACAGCTTGGGGCTACAACCCTCAGCTGTCAGAATTAGCAAAGTTGGTTATCAAAAATAAGGGGGTCCCCAAGCTGTTTTTTAAAATATTTAAATAATAAAAAAAAACGGTGTGGGGTTCCCCCCATTTTTGACAAGCAGGCTTGCTAAAGCAGACAGCTGGGGCTGGTACTCTCAGGCTGGTAAGGTGCCATGAATACTGCCCCCCCAGCCTAAAAATAGCAGCCCGCAGCTGCCCAGAAAAGACACATCTATTAGATGCGCCAATTTTGGCACTTTGCCTGGCTCTTCCCGCTTGCCCTGTAGCGGTGGCAAGTGGGGTTCATATTTGTGGGGTTGATGTCACTTTTGTATTGTCAGGTGACATCAAACCCACGGTTTAGTAATGGAGAGGCGTCTATAAGACAACCATCCATTACTAATCCTATAGTAACATGGTAAATAAAAACAGCCAGAATAAAGACCTTTATTTCAAATAAAACAATTTTTTTGTTGTTTAAAAATAACCAACACAGTTATACTCACCAAACGCCTAATTCCACTGAAGCCCTCATCTCCTGTAATAAAACTAAAATACCAAACAACATCACTCACCTGTCCGTCATTGTGTCCCATGCCGTAAGCTATGTCTGGGGATAAAGGCTGCCGTCACACTAGCAGTATTTGGTCAGTATTTTACATCAGTATTTGCAAGCCAAAACCAGGTGTGGGTGATAAATGCAGAAGTGGTGCATATGTTTCTATTAGGCTGGGGTCACACTAGCGTATTGCATCCGATGCAAGAGCATCGGATGCGATATGCTAATGACACTCGGCTCCTGCTCGCAGCAGAGCAGGAGCCAAGTGTCATGCGTCTGTGCTCCGATTCTCTCGCACAGGGAGGATTGGAGCACAGCTGCGGAGGAGGCAGAGAAATGAATTTCTCCATCTCCTCCATTGCTGGGTCCGTTTATAACGCACATCACTCGGTTGATATCCAAGTGATGTGCGTTGTCTCACTCGCACCCATAGGCCATATGGGTGCGAGTGAGCCGAGAGTTTTCCTCAGTCCGAGACAATCGCAGCATGCTGCGATTGTCTCGGACCGAAGAAAACGGACAACAAAAAGTCGGCTGCTGGGAGCTCCCCCATATTTTAACATTGGTCCGAGTGCAATGCAATTTTTTATCGCATTGCACTCGGCCGTTTAAAACGCCAGTGTGACGCCGGCCTTATACTTTTCCTCTGATTGTTCCACTCCTGGTTTTGGCTTACAAATACTGATGTAAAATACTGACCACATACTGATAGAGTGACGGCAGCCAAATAGTTTTCAACCTGGACAATTCCAAGCTGTGACCGTCCATGCTGAGAACTGTAGTGACTTTCAACTGTGGTGAACTCGCCTCTGCACAGTATGACTTTCGCACGGTGCTAGCAGGGATCTCACCAAGGTCACCGCAGTTTAGCCCGGCTGGAAACGGAGCCTCAGTGACTGGAGGTAACCGCGATGACGTCACCGCTAGTCACTGAGGCCGCGCTTTCAGCAGCTCAGACACCAGTGGTTCTCAGACTGGACGGTCGCATCTTGGCACCGTTCAGGTTGAAAACTATTAGGGTATGTGTCCACGGTCAGGTTTGCTTCAGGCTTTGGTCAGGATTTTATGCAGGTAAAATCCTGACCAAAAATGCACCTGAGGTCACTGGCAGGTCACCTGCGGTGTTCCTGCGTGTTTTGCTCATTGTAGCAACATGCTGCGTTCTTAAAAAACGCAACGCATGTGCGTTTTTGCGGGAAAAACGCATGCGTTTTTTAATGCACAGTGGAGACGGGATTTCATGAAATCCCCTCCACTATGCTGTAACATCTGGACGCTGCGTTTTTTATGCATGCTGCTCAACGCTGTGTCAAAAACGCAGCGTTTCCTGAACGTGGACACATACCCTTAATCCCCCAGACATGGATTATGGCATGGAACAGAATGACGGAGAGGTGAGGGATATGTTTTTTTATTTTAATTGTCTTGCAGGAGACAATGGCTGTTGTGAAATTGGATTTTGGGCTCCCCCGGTGGCCACTGGTGGAATTGAACTGGTGTGCATCATCCTCTCTGTTCACCTGTTTCCATCAGGATGTGGGAGTCGCTATTTAACCTTGCTCCTCTGTCACTTCCATGCCGGTCAACATTGTAATCAGAAGCCTTTCTGTGCATGTTCCTGCTGCTAGACAACTCCCAGCTAAGTTGGACTTTAGTCCTTGTTTGTTTTTGCATTTTGTTCCAGTTCACAGCTGTAGTTTCGTTTCTGTGTCTGGAAAGCTCTTGTGATCTGAAATTGCCACTCTGATGTTATGAGTTAATACTAGAGTCTTAAAGTAATTTCAGGATGGTGTTTTGATAGGGTTTTCAGCTGACCATGAAAGTGCCCTTTCTGTCTTCCTGCTATCTAGTAAGCGGACCTCAATTTTGCTAAACCTATTTTCATACTACGTTTGTCATTTCATCTAAAATCACCGCCAATATTTGTGGGGGCCTCTGTCTGCCTTTTGGGGAAATTTCTCTAGAGGTGAGCCAGGCTATATTTTCCTCTGCCAGGATTAGTTAGTCCTCCGGCCGGCGCTGGGCGTCTAGGGATAAAACGCAGGCTACGCTACCCGGCTACTGTTAGTTGTGCGGCAGGTTTAGTTCATGGTCAGTTTAGTTTCCATCCTTCCAAGAGCTAGTTCTTATGTTTGCTGGGCTATGTTCTCTTGCCATTGAGAACCATAACAGTTTGACCGGCCTTAAAGGGTTAAATTAATTGACAGAGAAAGGAGAGAAAAGAGAAGTCTGCTGAAGATTTTTATTTTTTTTTTCCTTCAGTTCTGAGTGTGCTTGTAATTGAATCTCTTGCAAGTCTGCCTATATTGCAGCCTTTCTCTCTCTCTCTCCTTCTAATCCTGGAATGGCTCTGTGTTCACCTGTTTAAAATGGATATTCAGAGTTTAGCTGCAGGTTTGAATAATCTCACCACGAAAGTTCAAAATTTACAAGATTTTGTTGTTCATGTTCCTATATCTGAACCTAGAATTCCTTTGCCTGAATTTTTCTCGGGGAATAGATCTTGCTTTCAAAATTTCAAAAATAATTGCAAGTTGTTTTTGTCCCTGAAATCTCGCTCTGCTGGAGATCCTGCTCAGCAGGTCAGGATTGTGATTTCCTTGCTCCGGGGCGACCCTCAGGATTGGGCTTTTGCATTGGCTCCAGGGGATCCTGCGTTGCTCAATGTGGATGCGTTTTTTTCTGGCCTTGGGGTTGCTTTATGAGGAACCTCAGTTAGAACTTCAGGCGGAAAAGGCCTTGATGTCCCTATCTCAGGGGCAAGACGAAGCTGAAATATACTGCCAGAAATTCCGTAAATGGGCTGTGCTTACTCAGTGGAATGAGTGCGCCCTGGCGGCGAATTTCAGAGAGGGTCTCTCTGATGACATTAAGGATGTTATGGTGGGGTTCCCTGTGCCTGCGGGTCTGAATGAGTCCATGACAATGGCTATCCAGATCGATAGGCGTCTGCGGGAGCGCAAACCTGTGCACCATTTGGCGGTGTCTACTGAGAAGACGCCAGAGAATATGCAATGTGATAGAATTCTGTCCAGAAGTGAACGGCAGAATTTTAGACGAAAAAATGGGTTGTGCTTCTATTGCGGTGATTCAACTCATGTTATATCAGCATGCTCTAAGCGTACTAAGAAGCTTGATAAGTCTGTTTCAATTGGCACTTTACAGTCTAAGTTTATTCTATCTGTGACCCTGATTTGTTCTTTATCATCTATTACCGCGGATGCCTATGTCGACTCTGGCGCCGCTTTGAGTCTTATGGATTGGTCCTTTGCCAAACGCTGTGGGTATGATTTGGAGCCTCTTGAAACTCCTATACCCCTGAAGGGGATTGACTCCACCCCATTGGCTAGCAATAAACCACAATACTGGACACAAGTAACTATGCGAATTAATCCGGATCACCAGGAGATTATTCGCTTTCTTGTGCTGTATAACCTACATGATGTGTTGGTGCTTGGATTGCCATGGCTGCAATCTCATAACCCAGTCCTTGACTGGAAAGCTATGTCTGTGTTAAGCTGGGGATGTAAGGGGACGCATGGGGACGTACCTGTGGTTTCCATTTCATCATCTATTCCCTCTGAGATTCCTGAATTCTTGACTGAATATCGTGACGTTTTTGAAGAACCTAAGCTTGGTTCATTACCTCCGCACCGGGAGTGCGATTGTGCCATAGATTTGATTCCGGGTAGTAAATACCCTAAGGGTCGTTTATTTAATCTGTCTGTGCCTGAACATGCTGCTATGCGAGAATATATAAAGGAGTCCTTGGAAAAGGGACATATTCGTCCTTCGTCATCTCCCTTAGGAGCCGTTTTTTTCTTTGTGGCTAAGAAAGATGGCTCTTTGAGGCCGTGCATTGATTATCGGCTTTTGAATAAGATCACGGTTAAATATCAATATCCGTTGCCACTGCTGACTGATTTGTTTGCTCGCATAAAGGGGGCCAAGTGGTTCTCTAAGATAGATCTCCGTGGGGCGTATAATTTGGTGCGAATTAAGCAGGGGGATGAGTGGAAAACCGCATTTAATACGCCCGAGGGCCACTTTGAATATTTGGTGATGCCTTTTGGTCTTTCAAATGCCCCTTCAGTCTTTCAGTCCTTTATGCATGACATTTTCCGTGATTATTTGGATAAATTTATGATTGTGTATCTGGATGATATTTTGATTTTTTCGGATGACTGGGACTCTCATGTCCAGCAGGTCAGGAGGGTTTTTCAGGTTTTGCGGTCTAATTCCTTGTGTGTGAAGGGTTCTAAGTGCGTTTTTGGGGTTCAAAAGATTTCCTTTTTGGGATATATTTTTTCCCCCTCTTCCATCGAGATGGATCCTGTCAAGGTTCAGGCTATTTGTGATTGGACGCAACCCTCTTCTCTTAAGAGTCTTCAGAAATTTTTGGGCTTTGCTAACTTTTATCGTCGATTTATTGCTGGTTTTTCTGATGTTGTTAAACCATTGACTGATTTGACTAAGAAGGGTGCTGATGTTGCTGATTGGTCCCCTGCTGCTGTGGAGGCCTTTCGGGAGCTTAAGCGCCGCTTTTCTTCCGCCCCTGTGTTGCGTCAGCCTGATGTTGCTCTTCCTTTTCAGGTTGAGGTCGACGCTTCTGAAATCGGAGCTGGGGCGGTTTTGTCGCAGAGAAGTTCCGATTGCTCCGTGATGAGACCTTGTGCTTTTTTCTCACGTAAATTTTCGCCCGCCGAGCGGAATTATGATGTTGGGAATCGGGAGCTTTTGGCCATGAAGTGGGCTTTTGAGGAGTGGCGTCATTGGCTTGAGGGGGCTAGACATCAGGTGGTGGTATTGACTGACCACAAAAATCTAATTTATCTTGAGTCCGCCAGACGCCTGAATCCTAGACAGGCGCGCTGGTCGTTGTTTTTCTCTCGGTTTAATTTTGTGGTGTCCTACCTGCCGGGTTCTAAGAATGTTAAGGTGGATGCCCTTTCTAGGAGTTTTGAGCCTGACTCCCCTGGTAATTCTGAACCTACAGGTATCCTTAAGGATGGAGTGATATTGTCTGCCGTTTCTCCAGACCTGCGGCGGGCCTTGCAGGAGTTTCAGGCGGATAGACCTGATCGTTGCCCACCTGGTAGACTGTTTGTTCCTGATGATTGGACCAGTAAAGTCATTTCTGAGGTTCATTCTTCTGCGTTGGCAGGTCATCCTGGAATCTTTGGTACCAGGGATTTGGTGGCAAGGTCCTTCTGGTGGCCTTCCCTGTCTCGAGATGTGCGAGGCTTCGTGCAGTCTTGTGACGTTTGTGCTCGGGCCAAGCCTTGTTGTTCTCAGGCTAGTGGATTGTTGTTGCCCTTGCCTATCCCGAAGAGGCCCTGGACGCACATCTCGATGGATTTTATTTCGGATCTTCCTGTTTCTCAGAAGATGTCTGTCATCTGGGTGGTGTGTGATCGTTTCTCTAAGATGGTCCATTTGGTTCCCCTGCCTAAGTTGCCTTCTTCCGAGTTGGTTCCTCTGTTTTTTCAAAATGTGGTCCGTTTGCATGGTATTCCGGAGAATATCGTTTCTGACAGAGGTACCCAATTCGTGTCTAGATTTTGGCGAGCATTCTGTGCTAGGATGGGCATAGATTTGTCTTTCTCGTCTGCTTTCCATCCTCAGACTAATGGCCAGACCGAGCGGACGAATCAGACCTTGGAGACATATTTGAGGTGTTTTGTGTCTGCAGATCAGGATGATTGGGTTGCTTTTTTGCCTTTAGCGGAGTTTGCCCTCAATAATCGGGCCAGCTCTGCCACCTTGGTATCTCCCTTTTTCTGTAATTCAGGGTTTCATCCTCGATTTTCTTCTGGTCAGGTGGAATCTTCGGATTGTCCTGGAGTGGATGCTGTGGTGGAGAGGTTGCATCAGATTTGGGGGCAGGTAGTGGACAATTTGAAGTTGTCCCAGGAGAAGACTCAGCTTTTTGCCAACCGCCGGCGTCGGGTTGGTCCTCGGCTTTGTGTTGGGGACTTGGTGTGGTTGTCTTCTCGTTTTGTCCCTATGAGGGTTTCTTCTCCCAAGTTTAAGCCTCGGTTCATCGGCCCGTACAAGATATTGGAGATTCTTAACCCTGTGTCCTTCCGTTTGGACCTCCCTGCATCTTTTTCTATTCATAATGTTTTTCATCGGTCATTATTGCGCAGGTATGAGGTACCGGTTGTGCCTTCCGTTGAGCCTCCTGCTCCGGTGTTGGTTGAGGGCGAGTTGGAGTACGTTGTGGAAAAAATCTTGGACTCCCGTGTTTCCAGACGGAAACTCCAGTATCTGGTCAAATGGAAGGGATACGGTCAGGAGGATAATTCTTGGGTGACTGCCTCTGATGTTCATGCCTCCGATTTGGTCCGTGCCTTTCATAGGGTTCATCCTGATCGCCCTGGTGGTTCTGGTGAGGGTTCGGTGCCCCCTCCTTGAGGGGGGGGTACTGTTATGAAATTGGATTTTGGGCTCCCCCGGTGGCCACTGGTGGAATTGAACTGGTGTGCATCATCCTCTCTGTTCACCTGTTTCCATCAGGATGTGGGAGTCGCTATTTAGCCTTGCTCCTCTGTCACTTCCATGCCGGTCAACATTGTAATCAGAAGCCTTTCTGTGCATGTTCCTGCTGCTAGACAACTCCCAGCTAAGTTGGACTTTAGTCCTTGTTTGTTTTTGCATTTTGTTCCAGTTCACAGCTGTAGTTTCGTTTCTGTGTCTGGAAAGCTCTTGTGATCTGAAATTGCCACTCTGATGTTATGAGTTAATACTAGAGTCTTAAAGTAATTTCAGGATGGTGTTTTGATAGGGTTTTCAGCTGACCATGAAAGTGCCCTTTCTGTCTTCCTGCTATCTAGTAAGCGGACCTCAATTTTGCTAAACCTATTTTCATACTACGTTTGTCATTTCATCTAAAATCACCGCCAATATTTGTGGGGGCCTCTGTCTGCCTTTCGGGGAAATTTCTCTAGAGGTGAGCCAGGACTATATTTTCCTCTGCCAGGATTAGTTAGTCCTCCGGCCGGCGCTGGGCGTCTAGGGATAAAACGCAGGCTACGCTACCCGGCTACTGTTAGTTGTGCGGCAGGTTTAGTTCATGGTCAGTTTAGTTTCCATCCTTCCAAGAGCTAGTTCTTATGTTTGCTGGGCTATGTTCTCTTGCCATTGAGAACCATAACAAATGGCGTCGGTAGAATAGGCGAGGTCGTAAGTATGGTTTAATCAAGATTATTAAAGGAGTCTGTGTCATTCTTTCAATTAAAGGACTGCTTTCTGGGTGTTTGTTTTTATTTGATAACGACTATGGGGTTAGTAATGGGGGTGTCTTATAGACGTCTCTCCATTACTAAGCTCGGGGCTTGATGTCACCTGACAATACAAAGGTGACATCAACCCCCCAACTATCACCCCACTTGCCACCACTACAGGGAAAGTGGGAAAAACGAGGCTAAATGCAGGATTGGCACATCTTAGGCTACTTTCACACTAGTCCGTCGGTACGGGCCGTCGCAAACCGTCGGCCCGACGTACCGTGTGTTTAGCTCAACGTGGGCAGCGCATGCAGTTTTACAACGCATCCGCTGCCCCATTGGGAGTTCCGGGGAGGAGGGGGCGGAGTTTCGGCAGTGCATGCGCGGTGTAAAATGGCAGACTTGACGCACAAAAAAAGTTACATGGAACGGTCCGCCAAAACACGATGCATCCGTCGCACGATGGATGAGACTTGTGGCAATCCGTCGCAATGCATTGCTAATGAAAGTCTATGGAGGAAAAATGCATCCTGCGGGCAACTTTGCAGAATGCGTTTTTTCTCCAAAACAACGCATTGCGACGTGCGTCGAACGATGCTAGTGTGAAAGTAGCCTTGGAGATATGCCATTTCTGGGGCAGCTGAGAGCTTATGTTTTTAGCCTGGGGGGACAGTACTCATGGCCCCTTCCTAGGCTATTAATATCAGCCTGCAGCTGACTGAATAGCCTTTGCTGGGCATTAATTATAGGGGGACCCTATGTAATTTTTTTAGGGTCCCCCATTTTAATAGCCAGTAAAGGCTAATTATACAGCTGTGAGCATATATTAATAGCCTGGGAAGCTCCATGGGTATTGCCTCCTTCCCAGGCTATAAACATTTGCTCCCAGCCGTTGGCTTTCCCTCTGCTGGTTTACGAAAATTGCAGGGGAGCCCACGCCATTTTTTTCTGAAAAAATAATCTTTAACCCCTTTCTGACATTGGATGTACTATCCCTTCGAGGTGGGGTGGGCCCGTATGACCACCGACGGGATAGTACATCATATGCGATCGGCCGCGCTCACGGGGGGAGCGCGGCAGATCGCCAGCTGACTATTGCAGCAGACATCCGGCACTATGTGCCAGGAGCGGTCACGGACCGCCCCAGGCACATTAACCCCCGGCACACTGCGATCAAACATGACCGCAGTGTTGCGGCGGTATAGGGAAGCATCGCGCAGGGAGGGGGCTCCCTGCATGCTTCCCTGAGACCCCTGGAGCAACGCGATGTGATCGCGTTGCTCCAAGGGTCTCTTACCTCCTCCTCCCTGCAGCAGGCTCGGATCAAAAATGGCCACGGCATCCGGGTCCTGTAGGGAGGTGGCTTCACAGCGCCTGCTCAGAGCAGGCACCGGGAAGCCTGGAGGAACTGTGCACGTCAGATCGTACTGTATATCTGACAGAGTGCTGTGCAAACTGTCAGATCAGCGATCTTACACTATAACATGATGCCCCCCCCCCCCCCGGGGCAATGTTATAGTGTAAAGAAAAAAATATTCACATGTGTAAAAAAAAAAATAAAAAAAATCCCCCAAAAAATACATTTCTTTATCTAAATAAAAAAAACAACAATAAAAGTACACATATTTAGTATCGCCGCGTCCGTAACAACCCGACCTATAAAACTGTCCCACTAGTTAACCCCTTCAGTGAACACCGCAAAAAAAAAAAAAACGAGGCAAAAAACAATGCTGTCAGGAGTCTGAACATTTTATATTACCTTTTTGTGCATTACTGCCCTTATCCAAGATGGCGTATTTGGTCTCATGTGCACTGTGTCTTCCTGCTATAAAACTCCACCCCAGCCTTCAGTCTGTGCTAGAGTATTCTGCCTTGCATCCAGCTCCTGACCTCTGGTGACTCCCTGGCTATATACCTGCTCCTGTGAACCTGTGGGGTTAGCCTGCTACTCTGCTCTGAGTTCCTGCTGCATACACCAGTTCCAGTAATCCTCCTTCATCTGCTGCTCGTGTTTGCTTCCATCTGCATTTGCTTGGCATGCAAGCTATTGCTGCTCTGCAAGAACCTGAGACTATTACCAGACCTCCCTGGTTGAGCTAAGATATTATTTGAACTGCCTTATAGCATATCTATCTGTGTTTTGGACTAAGTAAAAACTTATTCGTGTCAAGTATCCTCAAGAATAATTGTGCTTCATAGACTTTCTGCGTGATTGCATTTTCCTCTGAAGTTTCCTATAGACTGCTGAGCTGCATCTGATATTTGCACCAAGTGTTGTGGACTTGAGTTTCTCTCTGCACCTGTTTGAATCACCGTATGATAATATAGCCTTTACCACTTATAAAACTGTGTCCTGTAGTTGTCTTGTTCCACGCAAAGGGTCTCTTGAGTTATCCCCTATAATTATTACAGGATACTCTAGCCTAAAAAAAAAAAGGAGACTGCTGGAACAATGACTGCAGAAAGCAGACAAGAGCAGGTGTTTTCCATAATTAGATCACTGCAGAAAGATGTGGAAGGTCTGCAAAAGAAGTTTGGAAGCTTTGAACACAATCAACAAGTGTTTGGACAGACTTTGCAGGACTTAAGCACCCGCATGGCAGCCCAGGAAAACAAACTTGCTGGCATAGAGTCCCAGTATGGACGGGCTTTTCAGGACACAAGCACGCAAATAGCTGCACAAGCGACTTTTCCCTCTGGGCAACCGCCACCAGCTAGCCCACCTAAGTTGCCCCCATTCAGATTTAATGGTGATCGCGACAAATTTTGTGCTTTGTGAATCAATGTATGCTATATTTTGATGTGCATGCTGACCGTTTTCCTAATGATAGATCCAAAGTATTGCGTGTAATAATGCTGCTGACCTCACGAGCGCTCGCCTGGGCGAATTCGGTGATTGAGTCTCGTGACCCACGGTTAACCCCTTCCCGACCTTTGACGCCACGTAGGCGTCATGAAAGTCGGTGCCAATCTGACCTGTGACGCCTATGTGGCATCATGGAATGATCGCGTCCCTGCAGATCGGGTGAAAGGGTTAACTCCAATTTCACCTGATCTGCAGGGACAGGGGGAGTGGAACTTCAGCCCAGGGGGGGTGTCTTCACCCCCCCGTGGCTACGATCGCTCTGATTGGCTGTTGAAAGTGAAACAGCCAATCAGAGCGATTTGTAATATTTCACTATGAAAACTGGTGAAATATTACTATCCAGCCATGGCCGATGCTGCAATATCATCGGTCATGGCTGGAAACACTGGTCTGCACCCCCCCACCGCCACCGATCACCTCCCCAGTCCTCCATCCTGTGCTCCGCTCCCCTCCTACATTTTGATCACTGTGATAAAACCTATCACAGTGATCAAAATAAAAAAAAAAGTAAATGACCCCCCCTTTATCACCCCCATACGTAGGGACAATAATAAAATAAATAAAATATTTTTTTTTTCCACTAGGGTTAGAACTAGGGGTAGGGTTAGGGGTAGGGTTAGGGGTAGGGTTAGAACTAGGGTTAGCGTTAGAATTAGGCTATGTGCACACCGTGCGGATTTGGCTGCGGATCCGCAGCGGATTGGCCGCTGCGGATTCGTAGCTGTGTTCCATCAGGTTTACAGTACCATCCGCTGTGCCCATGGTGTGGAAAATACCATGCAAAAATGCTGCGTTGTATTTTCCGCAGCATGT
The DNA here is from genome assembly GCF_051348905.1 of Ranitomeya variabilis. Classification (NCBI taxonomy): domain Eukaryota; kingdom Metazoa; phylum Chordata; class Amphibia; order Anura; family Dendrobatidae; genus Ranitomeya; species Ranitomeya variabilis. Next base: position 426,863,267 of record NC_135236.1, read on the forward strand.
TAATTCTTTGTGCGGATTCCGCAGCGTTTTACACCTGTTCCTCAATAGGAATCTGCAGGTGAAATCTGCATAAAAACACTGGAAATCCGCGGTAAATCCGCAGGTAAAACGCAGTGCCTTTTACCTGCGGATTTTTCAAAAATGGTGCGGAAAAATCTCACACGAATCCGCAACGTGGGCACATAGCCTTAGGGTTGGAATTAGAGTTAGGGTTGGAATTAGGGCGAAGGGTTAGAAATAGGGTTAAGAATAGGCTTGTCGTTAGGGTTATGGTTAGGGGTGTGTTGGGGTTAAAGTTGTGGTTAGGGTTGGGATTAGGGTTAGTGTTGTGGTTAGGAGTGTGTTGGGGTTAGGGTTGTGATTAGGGTTATGGCTAGTCTTGGGATTAGGGTTAGGGGTGTGTTGGGAATAGTGTTGGAGTTAGAATTGAGGTGTTTCCACTGTTTACGCACATCAGGGGTCTCCAAACGCAACATGGCGCCATCATTGATTCCAGCCAATCTTGCGTTCAAAAAGTCAAATGGTGCTCCCTCCCTTCCGAGCCCTGACGTGCGCCCAAACAGTGGTTTACCCCCACATATGGGGTACCAGCATACTCAGGACAAACTGGGCAACAACTATTGGGGTCCAATTTCTCCTGTTACCCTTGCAAAAATAAAAAATTGCTTGCTAATACATAATTTTTGAGGAAAGAAAAATTATTTTTTATTTTCACGGCTCTGCGTTATAAACTTCTGTGAAGCACTTGGGGGTTCAAAGTGCTCACCACACATCTAGATAAGTTCCTTGGGGGGTCTAGTTTGCAAAATGGGGTCACTTTTGGGGGGTTTCTACTGTTTAGGCATATCAGGGGCTCTGCAAATGTAACATGATGCCCGCAGACCATTCCATCAAAGTCTGCATTCCAAAACGTCACTACTTCCTTTCCGAGCCCCGGCATGTGCCCAAACAGTGGTTAACCCCCACATATGGGGTATCAGCGTACTCAGGAGAAACTGGACAACAACTCTTGTGGTCAAATTTCTCCTGTTACCCTTGGGAAAATTAAAAATTGTGGGCTAAAAAATCATTTTTGAGAAAAGAAAAATTATTTTTTATTTTCATAGCTCTGCGTTATAAACTTCTGTAAAGCACTTGGGGGTTCAAAGTGCTCACCACACATCTAGATTAGTTGCTTGGGAGGTCTAGTTTCCAAAATGGGGTCACTGATGGGGGAGCTCCAAAGTTTAGGCACACAGGGGCTCTCCAAACGTGACATGGTGTCCGCTAATGATTGGAGCTAATTTTCCATTCAAAAAGCCAAATGGCGTGCCTTCCCTTCCGAGCCCTGTCGTGTGCCCAAACGGTGGTTTACCCCCACATATGGGGAATCATCGTACTCAGGACAAACTGGACAACATTTGGGGTCCAATTTCTCCGGTTACCCTTGGGAAAATAAAAAATTCCGGGCTAAAAATAATTTTTGAGGAAAGAAAAATTATTTTTTATTTTCACGGCTCTGCGTTATAAACTTCTGTGAAGCATCTGGGGGTTTAAAGTGCTCACTATGCATCTAGATAAGTTCCCTGGGGGGGTCTAGTTTCCAAAATGGGGTCACTTGCAGGGGAGCTCCAATGTTTAGGCACACAGGGGCTCTCCAAACGCGACATGGTGTCCGCTAACGATTGGAGCTAATTTTCCATTCAAAAAGTCAAATGGCGCTCCTTCCCTTCCGAGCCTTACCATGTGCACAAACAGTGGTTTACCCCCACATGTGAGGTATCGGTGTACTCAGGAGAAATTGGTCAACAAATGTTAGGATCCATTTTATCCTGTTGCCCATGTGAAAATGAAAAAATTGAGGCTTAAAGAAATTTTGTGTGAAAAAAAAGTACTTTTTCATTTTTACGGATCAATTTGTGAAGCACCTGAGGGTTTAAAGTGCTCACTATGCTTCTAGATAAGTTCCTTGGGGGGTCTAGTTTCCAAAATGCGACATGGTGTCCGCTAAAGATTGTAGCCAATTTTTCATTAAAAAAGTCAAACGGCGCTCCTTCCCTTCCGAGCCCTGCCGTGCGCCCAAACAATGGTTTACCCCCACATATGAGGTATCAGCGTACTCAGGACAAATTGGACAACAACGCTCGTGGTCCAGTTTCTCCTTTTACCCTTGGGAAAATAAAAAAATTGTTGCTAAAAATCATTTTTGTGACTAAAAAGTTAAATGTTCATTTTTTCCTTCCATGTTGCTTCTGCTGCTGGGAAACACCTGAAGGGTTAATAAACTTCTTGAATGTGGTTTTGAGCACGTTGAGGGGTGCAGTTTTTAGAATGGTGTCACTTTTGGGTATTTTCAGCCATATAGAACCCTCAAACTGACTTCAAATGTGAGGTGGTCCCTAAAAAAAATGGTTTTGTAAATTTTGTTGTAAAAATGAGAAATCACTGGTCAAATTTTAACCCTTGTAACTTCCTAGCAAAAAAAAATTTTGTTTCCAAAATTGTGCTGATGTAAAGTAGACATGTGGGAAATGTTATTTATTAACTATTTTGTGTCACATAACTCTCTGGTTTAACAGAATAAAAATTCAAGGAGCTGCACAACAGATAATAGTGCTAACTGACCATCGCAATCTAGAGTTCCTTAGATCCGCTAGATGTCTTTCTCCTCGTCAGGCTCGTTGGAACTTATTTTTAAATCAATTTAACTTTGTTATCTCGTACCGTCCAGGTTCTCGTAATGGGAAGGCTGATGCTTTATCCCGAATCCATGCTGCGGATTTCGTACCTGGAGCCCCATCCAAGACCATTCTATCTGATGCCAATTTCATCTGAGTTATCCAAGATCAGGACTTGTGGAAGGAGTGCAGGGAGGGCTATGACGGTGATGTATTTCTGGCCAACCCACCTGTGGATATTAATCTTGTCTTTAAGGGTGGCATGTGGTTCAGAGATAGACGTATCTACGTCCCTGAGGTCGTCCGTCTGCAGATCCTCAAGTTGGTACATGACTCCAAGTTGGCTGGTCACAGGGGAGTACAGAAGACACAAGAGTTCCTGAGCCGATTCTTCTGGTGGCCAACTTGCCTGAAGGATACCAAGAACTATGTTCTCTCTTGCGAGGTATGTGCTCGTTACAAGACTCCTCATGTGGCACCTACGGGTCTTCTACAACCATTACCTGTTCCGTCCCGCCCTTGGGGGTCTATATCAATGGACTTTATTGTGGAGCTGCCTACATCGGGGGGCATGAATACAATCATGGTGGTAGTTGATCGCCTGACTAAAGCTGCTCATTTTGTTCCGTGCACCGGCCTCCCCTCAGCTAAAGATACAGTGAACTTGGTTATACAGAATGTCTTTCGGTTGCATGGGGTACCGGATGAGATCATCTCTGACCGTGGAGTGCAGTCCACTTCAAGATTCTGGAAGGGGTTTTGCTCTGCACTCAATATTAATGTCTGTCTCTCTTCCGCTTACCATCCCCAGACAAATGGTCAGACTGAGCGTACCAACCAGACGCTGGAACAATATCTAAGATGCTATGTCAGCCATCTCCAGGATGATTGGTTGGAGTTGCTGCCGTTAGCCGAATTTTCATATAACAATTCTCAGAGTGCCTCCACTAAATTTACACCTTTCTTTGCCAATCTGGGTTATCATCCATGTATCTTACCTAGGTCTCCAATTAATTCTCCGGTTCCGGCAGTGGAGGAAAGGCTGACTGCGATGAGGCAAAATCTGGAGGTTCTGAAGGAATCCCTGACCACAGCTCAAGAACGTTATAAGAGATCGGCTGATAGATTCCGTAAACCTGCACCCATGTTCAAGGTAGGAGATTCCGTGTGGTATCAACTAAGAATCTGAAGTTAAACGTTCCTTCACAAAAACTTGGACAGAAATTCATTGGCCCTTTCAAGATCAACGGTATTGTGAGCTCTGTGGCCTGCCGGCTGAAGCTGCCTAGGACTATGAAGGTACACCCAGTTTTTCATGTATCTTTACTAAAGCCTGTATCTCCTAATACCTTCCAGGGTCGTGTTGTGCGACCTCCGCAGCCTGTGGTGATTGATGGGCAAGAACAATTTGTGGTGGAGGAAATTGTTGATTCCAGAATTCGCAGGAATCGACTCCAATATCTGATAAGATGGCAGGGATATCCCCCTGAGGAAGACTCTTGGGAACCTGTGGAAAACATCAATGCCCAAAAGAAGATTTCTCGTTTTCATCAGAGATTCCCTGAGAAACCAGGTCCAGGATCGTCCTGAGGCCGCTTCTAAGGAGGGAGTAATGTCAGGACTCTGAACATTTTTTATTATCTTTTTGTGCACTACTGCCCTTTTCCAAGATGGCGTCTTTGGTCTCATGTGCACTGTGTCTTCCTGCTATAAAACTCCACCCCAGCCTTCAGTCTGTGCTAGAGTATTCTGCTTGCATCCAGCTCCTGACATCTGGTGACTCCCTGGCTATATACCTGCTCCTGTGAACCTGTGGGGTTATCCTGCTACTCTGCTCTGAGTTCCTGCTGCATACACCAATTCCAGTAATCCTTGTTCATCTGCTGCTCGTGTTTGCTTCCATCTGCATTTGCTGGACATGTAAGCTATTGCTGCTCTGCAAGAACCTGAGACTATTACCCAGACCTCCCTGGTTGAGCTAAGATATTATTTGAACTGCCTTATAGCATATCTATTTGTGTTTTGGACTAAGCAAGGACTTATTCGTAGAAATCCAAAAAAGTCATTAAACCGCACCCTATACCCATATGGCTTCCATAGGCCTTTTAGTAGCGCACGTCAGTGCCAGGGGGTCAACCCAGCTGCATAGTCCAATCCATATCAAAAAAGAAGACAGCGCCACACCGATCAGTGAAAAATAACTTACAGATTTAATCTGCCATCTGCGGCGACGTTTCGGTATAACAACCTTTATCAAGCATTTGTGTCAAGTATCCTCAAGAATAATTGTGCTTCATAGACTTTCTGCGTAATTGCATTTTCCTCTGAAGTCCCCTATAGACTGCTGAGCTGCATTTGATATTTGCACCAAGTGTTGTGGACTTGAGTTTCTCTCTGCACCTGTTTGAATCACCGTGTGATAATATAGACTTTACCACTTATAAAACCGTGTCCTGTAGTTGTCTTGTTCCACGCAAAGAGTCTCCTGAGTTATCCCCTATAATTATTACAAACGCTTTATTATCATACCGGCAAACAGTGACACGCGATCAAAATGACGGATATAAATAACCATGGTACCGCTGAAAACGTAATCTTGTCCCGCAAAAAACGAGCCGCCATACAGCATCATCAAAGAAAAAATAAAAAGTTATAGTCCTCAGAATAAAGCGATGCAAAAATAATTATTTTTTCTATAAAATAGTTTTTATAGTATAAAAGCGCCAAAACAAAAAAAATATGATATAAATGAGGTATCGCTGTAATTGTACTGACCCGACGAATAAAACTGCTTTATCCATTTTACCAAATGCGGAACAGTATAAATGCCTCTCCCAAAAGAAATTCATGAATAGCTGGTTTTTGGTCATTCTGCCTCACAAAAATCGGAATAAAAAGTGATCAAAAAATGTCACGTGCCCGAAAATGTTACCAATAAAAATGTCAACTCGTCCCGCAAAAAACAAGACCTCACATGACTCTGTGGACTCAAATATGGAAAAATTATAGGTCTCAAAATGTGGAGACGCAAAAAATATTTTTTGCAATAAAAAGCGTCTTTCAGTGTGTGACGGCTGCCAATCATAAACATCCGCTAAAAAAAGAACGCTATAAAAGTAAAATCAAACCCCCCTTCATACCGCACAAATAACGCATTCCATCTGCAGGTTTCCAGCAGGCTTCTCTCTGAGCCTGTAGTGAGCACAGAGCTCTCGGAAGGCAGAAGCCGCCATGTTGCTAAGGTTACGGAGAGAGCACGCTCCACACCGGACACAGTGTCACCACCGTAGTGGATGGAGATGACTCCCGGTGAGCACGTGGCCGGTACATCGCGTGCACCCTCCGTCCTCACGTTCCCGGCCCGCACTGTGCAGTGTGCTGTGCTGAGGGGCGGAAGTGTCGGCCTGCTCCGCCTGCTGTGACCGCTAGGTGGCCGGAAGTGTTCCGGGCGGTCAGTGTGAGAGCCGGGGAGCGCGGATTCCGCTAGTATACACCACATGTGTGACGAGCAGACATGGCGGCTGTTACCGGGGCCTGGACGTTTCCTCAGCGCACACTGCGAGTCACGGTGAGACACATTGCCCGGTGGCGGGACAGACCTGACTGGTCAGCTTGCAGTGGGTACGGCAGTGCACAGGTGTCTGGCTACGGGTGGGAAGCTCCACCTGGACATGGGGCCCCGTGTGAGAGCTGCCCGCCGCCATGCTCCCCAGTCTGTGGCTGGCTGACTACCCATCACTGCCAGGCTCTCCTGCACACCTCACCTGGCTGCTCCGGACAATGGCCGTGGGTTATTATAAGGCATCAGTCATCTAGGAAGCCCGCCGGCTCTATCTATTATTATCGGGCTGTTTTTAACCCCTTCACCCCCGGAGCTTTTTCCGTGTTCGTTTTTCGCTCCCCTCCTTCCCAGAGCCATAACTTTTTTATTTTTCCGTCAATTTGGCCATGTGAGGGCTTATTTTTTGCGGGACGAGTTGTACTTTTGAACGACATCATTGGTTTTAGCATGTCGTGTACTAGAAAACGGGAAAAAAATTCCAAGTGCAGTGAAATTGCAAAAAAAGTGCAATCCCACACTTGTTTTTTGCTTGCCTATTTTGCTAGGTTCACTAAATGCTAAAACTGACCTGCCATTATGATTCTCCAGGTCACTACGAGTTCATAGACACCTAACATGACTAGGTTATTTTTCACCTAAGTGATGAAAAAAAATTCCAAACTTTGCAAAAAACAAAACAAAATTGCGCCATTTTCCGATACTCGTAGCGTCTCCATTTTTCGTGATCTGGGGTCAGGTGAGGGCTTATTTTTTGCGTGCCGAGCTGGCGTTTTTAATGATAGCATTTTGGTGCAGGTACGTTCTTTTAATCACCCGTTATTGCATTTTAATGCAATGTCGTGGCGACCAATAAAACGTAAATCTGGCGTTTCGAATTTTTTTCTCATTACGCCATTTAGCGATCAGGTTAATGCTTTTTTTTTATTGATAGATCGGGCGATTCTGAACGCGGCGATACCAAATATGTGTAGGTTGGGGTTTTTTTTTATTGATTTATTTTGATTGGGGCGAAAGGGGGGTGATTTAAACTTTTATATTTTTTTTTATTTTTTTTCACATTTTTAAAAACTTTTTTTTTTTACTTTTGCCATGCTTCTATAGCCTCCATGGGAGGCTAGAAGCAGGCACAGCACGATCGCCTCTGCTATGCAGCAGTGATCATAAGATCGCTGCTACACAGCAGATTTGCAGGTGTGCTGTGAGCGCCGACCACAGGGGGGCGCTCACAGCCACCGGCAATCAGTAACCATAGAGGTCTCAAGGACCTCTATGGTTACAATGGAGGAGCATCGCCGACCCCCGATCATGTGACGGGGGTCGGCGATGCGCTCATATCCGACCGCACGGCCGGATGCGGTAGTTAAATGCCGCTGTCTGCGTTTGACAGCGGCATTTAACTAGTTAATAGGCGCGCGCAGATCGCGATTCTGCTCGCGCCTATTGCGGGCACATGTCAGCTGTTCAAAACAGCTGACATGTCCCGGCTTTGATGTGCGCTAACTGCCGGAGCGCACATCAAAGCGGGGGTCCCGACATGTGACGTACTATACCGTCAGATGTCGGGAAGGGGTTAAAAGAGGATTTTTTTTTTAGAACGGAAAGAAAAACATAAGCGAGACGGACCCTATTCTTGTCAATGCGGCTCCTCTTATGCAGAACTGATGGAAAATATCACTTATTCTTTGCGTAAAGCTGCGTTTCGCCCTCACGTCAGTGGCTTTCATCTGAAGGCCTGGACCGTGATCCGGGTGTGTGCGCCAACAAGCCATTGTTGTTAAAGGGCACCTGTCACCCCGTTTTCTCAGTATGAGGTAAAAATACTGTTAAATAGGGCCTGAGCTGTGCATTACAATAGTGTAGTTTGTGGACCCCGATTCCCCACCTATGCTGCCAAAATACGTTACCAAAGTAGTCGTTTTCGCCTGTCAATCAGGCTGGTCTGGTCATATGGGCGTGGTGTCTTCCCCCAGATCTTGCTTAGTTTTCCGTTGGTGGCGTAGTGGTTTGCGCATGCCCAAGGTCCCGAATCCACTGCACAGGGGAGGGAAAAGAACGTGATGTGCACTATTTCATTGGTGATCGGTGGGGGCGGCCATCTTCCTTTGGCCGCTCGTGCGCAGAAGCGGCGCTCTGCTGGCCGCGGCTTCAGGAAAATGGCCACGGGATGCTGCGCGTGCGCAGATGGAGATCGCGGCGGCCATTCTCCTGAAGCAGAGTTCGCATCTGACTCCCCCTGACGAAGGCACGCTGCCGAAACGCGCGTAGGGGCTGTGGCACCATCTTCTGAGTGTTGGTAAAGTACTATTCCTTCTTTTGATTGTGCAATCTTTTTGTCATGTTGCTGCCAATTCCATATACGCAGCTTAGTGTAGTGGGTACCGGCGCACACCATAGTGGTTGAATATAATGGTTGATATAATGATTGTCTTATGATGGTGTGTCTGTAATCTCACTTGGTACCATCCTATAGTGCTAGCAACATGGCCTGTTAGTTTTACTATTCTTTTGCCATAATATCCACTCAGTAGTGGTGCCACTAATATCCTTTTGGCTCACCATTGGGACACACCTGTGGCTACCAGTTTTAATGTGTTGTATGATTTATAGGGATTATATCCCTCCTTTTCCTTTTTTCAATCAAGTTTGTTATATTACTTGTTCTTCATACGTAATTTCTTTATATGATTCTAAAATACACTATTGTAATGCACAGCTCAGGCCCTATTTAACAGTATTTTTATCTCATACGGAAAAAACGGTGTGACAGGTGCCCTTTAATGAAACAGATGGAATCACAGTGTGCTCGGCTGTACATAGTTTTCAGCCATAGCCGCCTAGTTGAGGCGAGTACCAAGATGTAGCCGGCTGTATCTCGGCACCCGCCTCGTGTAGGTGTGTACGGCTATAAATGATGTATGAGAGCACACTGACTCTGCAGCGTTACAGGTAATGGCCCCCCTTTAGCACATACACCCAAGTCCCATTTTGCAGGTACTCAGGCGTAAGCCCTGACTGAGCCATGGATCATAGGCCAAAACGCAATGTGAACATAGCCTAAAGCAGAAAAGACGGCCATAATGTGTGAACGGCTGCGCCACCTTACCCTTCTCTCTGGACGTTTGAATGGGGGCGGATTCCGACGTGTGTGTGTGTGTGTGTGTGTGTGTGTGTGTGTGAGTGTGAGCATATCCATATTTAAAGAGACAGTCTTGTAAAAACAAGCTTTTCCTGGAAAGAAGCTGCCAGAAACCACGTGCGGCCATGTGTTGTCACTGCTGCGTGTAAGGCCTCTTTCACACTTCTGTCTTTCATCTCCCGTCATAATGCATCATTGGTGAAAAAAAACGGATCCTGCGATTTTGCCCGCAGGATGCTTTTTTTTTCTCATAGACTTGTATTAGTGACGGATTGTAACGGATGGCCTCACGTTTCATCCGTCATGCACTGGATCCGTCGTTAAATTGCTGTTCGTCGGGCGGCGACAGTGCACAGAGGAAAGTTTTTTTCTGCACATCAGAAAATCGCTCAGCGACGGATCCTGCGCTGCCCGTCTTTGGCTATAATGGAAGCCTATGGACGCAGGATCCGTTTCTGACTGTGAAAAGCAGGAATCCAGTGACAGGTGCTGTCTTTTCAAACTGAGCATGCCCGGAAGAATTTCTAGTCAGGGAAATTCTTTCTCGCTCTCTTTTTACTATTGATGCTGCCTATGCAGTATCAGTAGTAAAAAGATATAATGTAAAAAATAAAAAAAATTACAATATTCTCACTCTCCGGGGTTCCGCGCAGCGTTACTGGGAACGCCAGCTGCCAGGAGCATCGCAAGCATCGGTGACGCTGCGTGGGACGCCGGAAGGTGAGACTATTGCAATTTTGTTTTTTTAACATGGGTTGTCTTGTGTATGCCTTTTCGCAGCGGAAAACCGCTGCGACGACTCATACACAACAGGTGCACATAGCCTCGACTGGTCCATCAGAAAAACGGGCCCAGTGCACCCGTTTTTTACAATCTGCACAGGATCCATCATTTTGACGAATCCTGTGCAGATGGTAAAAACGGAAGCGTGAAAGAGGCCTAAGGGATAACCCCTCTTTACAGTGCGCGTCTGATCTGCGGATGGGAAGCTTAGATTGTGGCGCCTGTAAGCGACAAGGGCTATTGGAAGTAATCACACGGAGTGCGCCGTGCTGTACGATATGTTAGCGCTATGTAAGGAAAGGATAGAGATTATTTTGCCTGGAATCTGCTGCAAAATCTTTACATCTGGACCATGGATTTACTGTGGGTTTAGCTATAAATGCCAAAATCCACAATGGAAAATGTCTCGGTTCACATTAGCGTTGTACACCACTGTGAGGCTATGTTCACACGTTGAGCTTTTGCAGCAGGTTTTTTGCTGTTTTTTTTTTTCTGCATATTTTCATCTGCATTTTACAGTACCAGCAAAGTCTGAGATTTCAGAAATCTCATGCACAAACCTTTGTTTTTTGTTTTTTTTCATGTCACTTCTTAAAGCGCTGTGCAATATGTTAGCGCTAAATAAAAATAAAGATTATTAAAAATAAAGATTATTATTAAAACACGCAGGTATCAGGTTTTGCTGCATTTTTGGTGCTAAAACCTGATGAAGCTGAATCAGATTTTTTTTTTTTATGCGCTAAACTTTATCAACATGCAGAATGTACCCTGACAAAATCACAGTAAAAAACACACCAAAAACCTATTAAAAAACAGCAAAAACTAAGCAAAGCCTGCTTTTTTTGTAAGCGGCTTAAACTTTGCATAAAATAACACAATGTTGGAACATAGCCTTATGGTTTCCTTAAGTTTTGAGGGCGAGTATGGTTCAGATTGGCGCAGTATTTTGGATCTGTTGGTCACGTTTCAGATCCGTCAATTGTCTGACAGATTCAGTGCCCACCATGTGGTATGAGAGAGCCATGATCCCAGTATACACTGTTTCCTAGCACAGTTTCCCATCCTTTGCCGTCTGTTTCCTCTGAATCGTGTGATTTCTGTTAGTGGCGGTGATGAGCGTGGAGCAATGTGATCTTAGTGATGCCTTATCCACCAGTGGTTACACAACACATTCGGGCAGATTAGCCATCTGTATAGTGCCCGCTCATTCTGCTGCTGAGTAAAGTCCAGTCAAAGGGGTTTTCAAGGACTCGAGGTCAGTGGGGTCTTACTTTCGGCATGCTGCTCAGCTGTTTGAGGGGCCGTGTCCCTCCAGCGGGTGATACCTCTGCTTTTTTTTTCCTAGTCAGACTTTCAGCTTGCTGTTATTTTCACTACAACTGATGGGGGCTATAAGGTGGATTGTGCTGGGTTTGTTGCACCAGTCATTGTAGGAATGCTGCAGTTTCCATCCATATACCAGATCTGTTGTGTTGGTTACTTCTGCACTGCGGACTAACACCGGATTTTTTACCTCTCTTTTTAGGCTTGTTGAGCTGCAGGTATGCTGTTTATTCGAGACGACATTTATAAGGAATATGCAAACATGATGATGAATATTTTCATTCTGTCTATGATCCTTTGCATATCCCTGTCCTTCTGGATTATATCAGTTACTGCCAGTACATATTATGGTAAGCTCCCTGACGCAGGAACGGCTTTCTAGCTTGGTTATTACCCAGTTTCCGCTTCCTCTTTTTCTTGTCTATACCTAACTCCTCTTTACTGCCTCCATGGCTCTCCTCGTTCTGCAGCAGTAATGTCTGTGGCCAGTACTTACTATTGCCATCACACGACCGCAGCCATTGCAGACCATAGTGACGTTGTCATCCATACCACAGAGGCCAGATGCCGGCCAGTCTAGGTATATCATCAGTTCTATTTAGGGGATTTGTCTGAACCTCAGACCATCCCCTTAAAGGGAACCTGTCAGCAGGATTGTGCTCAGTAACCTACAGTGTCAGGTTGGCGCTGTTATACTGATTAAAAGATGGCGGTGCCTGCACAGTAGCATCTGTCGGATGGCAGATAGATGCTACTGCACAGGCGCCACCGCCGACATGGTTTTTTTTCTCTATCAATATGGCATCGCCTGCGCAGTAGCATCTATCACATTCCGAATGATGCTGCTACGCAGGTGCAGCTGCCAGCGCCATTTTGATGAAGATAAATTTCTTGAGGAACAAACAAATTGTGACAAAATCAAATGAATATATGAATATTATAGATCTGATCATGCTAGAGCCCTGGTGCCGCCTGCATGATGTCATTTTTTTTTTCTTCAAACAATAAGATATGCAGTATGTAAAATAGGAGAGGCAGTTCAGTGAGGGATCAGTGACCTGTCATAAGCCATCAGTATGAATTCCTAAGCAGAGCACCACATGAAGACCCCCGCAGGCCACCCGGGAGCACGGTCATATCATTAACACAAAACTGGAAATAAAGATTAAACAACAACCACAAGACGGACTTCATCACCCAGGTATCATATTAATCAGTATAACGGCGCCGACCTGACACTGTAGGTTACTGTGCACAATCCTGCTGACAGGGTCCCTTTAAATAATGTTTTATTAGGGTAGGACTAATTTTACTATATATTAGAGACAAAGCACTAAACTTACAAAGCTCGTCCACCTGGTATGGACAAACGGAAAAATACAATGGTAGATTTCATTGCATCATCATACAGGGGTCGAACCCTCAGCACAATATGCATAGAAACCTTGCGTAAATTGCTGTGCAGTTGCAGCGCAAACATCACTACTTGGCTCTGACTAAGAACACAGTGTGTATTTGAAACATGTTGCCTCTGTAATACCATCAATATAAAAAAATAAATTAATTTTTCAATAAATATCTAATTTTCTTTTATGAAGCTGGATATTTTCTTCATGCCACTACTTGTGGCTTTATCCAAAGGTTATGTCAGAGTTGGGGTTTTTTTTTTGTAGATTTTGGAACTTTCCTATAGAACATATGACACGTTTCTTCTTTTTGCAAAGTGAAAAAACATGTAAATTCTTGTAACATTACTGATTGAAAACCGCTCCACCGATACATACCTGTGACTTTCTGCAGATGGCTCGGTACTGAAAAATAACTGGACATGTGAATAACCTCATAGACTAATATATGTATATATATATATATATATATATGTGTATAAAAGTCACAAAACCAGTAATATGCAATGACTTTCTGAACTTGCTTTTCTAGGCACTCTGCGGCCCATATCTCCTTGGCGTTGGCTGCTTTCTGTAATAATTCCAATTGTTATCGTTTCCCATGGCATAAAGAAGAAGAGCTTGGATAGCAGTGGTGCTCTAGGAGGTATGCTTCCTTATTTTCTGTGTCATGTTCTAGATACAGTGCACTTGGCTTTTTTTTTTTTTTTTTTAAAGGCACATTTAAAGGGGTTGTCAAAACTTGGACAACCCCTCCTTATAGGAGTTGTCTGGTCCAAATTAAAGGATTCATCGGTTTCTGAGCTGGGACCTTCAGGTACCTATGCCAATCCCTATACCTATCCCAACTAGACCCATACACTTGTAAGTACACTTCCAGTCCCAGCTCAGAAACTGACAAATCCTCGCAGTTAACACTGCGTGAGCTGGGGGCATTTATATGTCTGCAGTCGCACAGAGTAACTGCAGACTTCTCGATTTGCATTGTACAACCCCTTTAAACAAAACTGGGCCCCATTGAAAATAAAAACCGCTTATACTCACCTCCCAGACTAGTGCCATTCCAGAAACGCTGGCTGTGCATCTTCTAGCACTCGCACGACATTGTTATGGCACATGAAAGCTGCAGTCAATCATCTACCACTAATGGGCAGCAGTGGTCACAGCTGACATGTGCCCGCAATAGTGGCTGGTGGAATCGTGATTCACCTGCCGCTATTAACTAGTTAAATGCTGCTGTCAAACGCTCCCAGCGGCATTTAACTACCGCTTCCGGCCATCGAGTCGGAAATGAGTGCATCTCTGACCCCAGTCAGATGATCGGGGGTCAGCGATGCGTCTGCATAACAAGCAGAGGTCTCCTGAAGACCTCTATGGTTGTTGATGCTGGATTGCTATGAGCGCCACCCTGTGGCAAGAATTCAAGAATGCAAGAATTCAGCTCCATAGGAGCAATCTGAGCTTCCCTCCTATGTAGCTGAGCCGATCGTGCTGTGCCTGCTTCTTGCCTCCCATGGAGGCTATTGAAACATGGCAAAAGTTAAAAAAAAAAAGTTGCAAAAAAAATATAAAAGTTTAAATCACCCCCCTTTCGCCCCATTCAAAATAAAACAATAAAAAAATCAAATTTACACATATTTGGTATCGCCGCGTTCAGAATCGCCCGATCTATCAATAAAAAAAAGATTAACCTGATCGCTAAACAGCGTAGCGACAAAAAAATTTGAAACGCCGTAATTCCTTTTTTTTTTTGGTCGCCGCGACATTGCATTAAAATGCAATAACGGGCGATCAAAAGAATGTATCTGCACCGAAATGGTATCATTAAAAACGTCAGCTCAGCATGCAAAAAATTAGGCCCTCAACCGACCCCAGATCACGAAAAATGGAGACGCTACGAGTATCGGAAGATGGCGCCATTTTTTTTTTTTTTTTTCGAAGTATGGAACTTTTTTTTCACCACTTAGATAAAAAAGAACCTAGACATGTTTGATGTCTATGAACGTGTAATGACCTGTAGAGTCATAATGGCAGGTCAGTTTTAGCATTTAGTGAACCTAGCAAAAAAGCCAAACAAAAAACAAGTGTGGGATTGCACTTTTTTTGCAGTTTCACCGCACTTGGAATTTTTTTCCCGTTTTCTAGTACACGACATGCTAAAACCAATGATGTTGTTCAAAAGTACAGCTCATCCCGCAAAAAATAAGCCCTCACATGGCTATATTGACGGAAAATTAAAAAGTTATGGCTCTGGGAAGGAGGGGAGCGAAAAACGAAAATATCCCGGGTCATGAAGGGGTTAAGAATTGTACTTCTTTATGGTTCCTCCCTCATCAGTGAAGGCATTAGATACGATATAGGTTGTACTGGATGTCTGTCTGCTGTGTATGTGCATTGGGGCCTCCCGACTCTCCCCAAAGAGATAATGTTGGGAAATATAAGGGAGGGGTCATTTACATTCATAAGCTGACCCTTCAATTCTCCGGCAGAGGCGCTTTCTTTTTTATGAAATCTGAAAACACATGAATGCTCTACCGAGCGTAACAGTCACGTGTTGTTTAGGAGAGAGGTCTTCTGGCAACGAAAGCTCACATCTACACTACCGTTCAAAAGTTTAGGGTCACCCAGAGAATTTTGTGTTTTCCATGAAAACTCATACTTTTATTAATCAAAGGAGTTCCCAAATGAATTGAAGAAACAGAAATTGACAAGGTTCGAAAAAAAGATTTTTATTTTAAATAATAATTTTCTCCTTCAAACTTTGCTTTCATCAAAGAATGCTCCCTTGGCAGCAATTACAGCATTGCAGACCTTTGGCATTCTAGCAGTTAATTTGCTGAGGTAATCTGGAGAAATTTCACCCCATGCTTCCAGAAGCCCCTCCCACAAGTTGGTTTGGCTTGATGGGCACTTTTTGCATACCATATGATCAAGCTGCTCCCACAACAGCTCAATGGGGTTGAGATCTGGTGACTGCGCTGGCCACTCCATTATAGATAGAATACCAGCTGCCTGCTTCTTCCCTAAATAGTTCTTGCATAATTTGGAGGTGTGCTTTGGGTCATTGTCCTGTTGTAGGATGAAATTGGCTCCAAGCAAGCGCTGTCCACAGGGTATGGCATTGCAAAATAGAGTGATAGCCTTCCTTATTCAAAATCCCTTTTACCTTGTACAAATCTCCCACTTTACCAGCACCAAAGCAACCCCAGACCATCACAGTACCTCCACCATGCTTGACAGACGGCGTCGGGCACTCTTCCAGCATCTTTTCAGTTGTTCTGCGTCTCACAAATGTTCTTCTGTGTGATCCAAACACCTCAAACTTGGATTCGTCTGTCCATAACACTTTTTTCCAATCTTCCTCTGTCCAATGTCTGTGTTCTTTTGCCCATATCAATCTTTTCCTTTTATTAGCAAGTCTCAGATATGGCTTTTCCTTTGCCACTTGGCCTTGATGGCCAGCATCCCGGAGTCACCTCTTCACTGTAGACATTGACACTGGCGTTTTGCGTGTACTATTTAATGAAGCTGCCAGTTGAGGACCTGTGAGGCGTCGATTTCTCAAACTACAGACTCTAATGTACTTGTCTTGTTGCTCAGTTGTGCAGCGAGGCCTCCCACTTCTCTTTCTACTCTGGTTATAGCCTGTTTGTGCTCTCCTCTGAAGGGAGTAGTACACACCGTTGTAGGAAATCTTCAGTTTCTTGGCAATTTCTCGCATGTAATAGCCTTCATTTCTAAGAACAAGAATAGACTGTCGAGTTTCACATGAAAGTTCTTTTCTTCTGGCCATTTTGAGAGTTTAATGGAACCAAAAAATGTAATGCTCCAGATTCTAATATAGCTCAAAAGAAGGTCAGGTTTATAGGTTCTCTAATCAGCCAAACTGTTTTCAGCTGTGCTAACATACTTGCACAAGGGTTTCAAGGGTATCTAACCATCCATTAGCCTTCTTACACAGTTAGCAAACACAATGTACCATAAGAACACTGGAGCGATGATTGTTGGAAATGGGCCTCTATACACCTATGAAGATATTGCCTTTACAAACCAGACGTTTGCAGCTAGAAGTCATTTACCACATTAACAATGTATAGAGTGTATTTTCTGTATCATTTAATGTTAGCTTTATTGGAAAAAACTGTGCTTTTCTTTAAAAGATAAGGAAATTTCTAAGTGACCCTAAACTTTTGAACAGTAGTGTATATGGCTAGTTCTAGGCTGTGATCTCATATTCTGAAAGACAAAACGTTGCCCACACATGGTCGAATTTGTTGGTTATACTGCAGGTATATCTCAAATGTTAGAGTAAAAAAAACAGATAAGAGGGCAAGAGATTCTTTACACGGCAGACTGAATGCAAGCACTTATGGATAAGGTATAAGTCGTCATAATCTCCTTAGCCTCGGCTAGCTGTGCTGACTCCTGAGCCCGTAGTACAGGCTGGCACATGACTGGCTGTTAGTCATCTTAGTCTTGTTCATTAACCTGTTGACCTTTCCTGTCGTTTTATGATTTTATACTCAAGGGTGCTCTCACATTGCATTCTGTGTCCCCGCCAGGGCATACGTACCCCCCCCCCCCCCCACAAAGTGGGCTCCAGATGCATGCGCAATCGGGGCCAATAGATTATAATGGTGATGGCAGAGATAACAGGAGCTCTGCCGTGCTCTCTTTTTTGGGAGTGTCCACTCCTGTAGGTGTACATTTCCGAAAAAAGTGTACGGCAGAGCTCACGTTCACTCTGCCGTCACCATTACAGTCTATTGGCGCATGCTTCCGGATCCCGTTTTGCAGCGGGGGGTCAGACGTACGCCCTGACGGGGACACAGAAGGCAATGTGAAAGGCACCCTTAGTCGCATGTGTTGTTTTGTTCCCCAGTTTTCTGTGTTAGGCCCCCTTCAGACGTCCTGATTTTTTCGGTATTTGCTTTTCCAGTATCGGTGAGATCTGTGTCCACATGTGATCCATGTGACACTATCCGTGTGACATATGCATGTCCGTGTGTACTATCCGTGTGACAAGTACTGGAATATAATGAAGAATACAAATGACAGATGTTGGATGGATGTGCAAAGATAGAGAGAGATGATTAGCTAGATATGTAATAGAAGTATGTTAGCGAGATACAGGTGCTTCTCACAAAATTAGAATATCATCAAAAAGTTAATTTCAGTTCTTCAATACAAAAAGTGAAACTCAGAGTCATTACAGAGTGATCTATTTCAGGTGTTTATTTCTGTTAATGTTGATTATTATGGCTTACAGCCAACGAAAACTCCTAAGTCATTATCACAGTAAATTTAGAATAATTAAGGGGAACCTGTCACACCCCCCCCCCCAGGCGGTTTTAACTAAAAGAGCCACCTTGTGCAGCAGTAATGCTGCATTCTGACAAGGTGGCTCTTTTAGTTCTGGGTGCTGTAACTGCCGAAATAATCAGTTTTGTAATTTGTACTAAATACCTTTTCTTCAGTCCTGGAGTATAGAAAACCAGCTAGAATATTGAAAGGATATATTAAATTGAATAACCAGAAAAAACGTACTATCCTTTAAAACGATATTTTATTACTATTAACTTATCTAAAATTCCAATAAATAAAACTCAATTGTATGCAATCAACATCAGCCAACTGGGTTGGGTAAGCTAGAAAAATAGGGAGAAATTAGCAAATATGCCTGACACAGTCCCTGTAGGTGGCCCTAAAGTGTCTTAAACCTACCTACCAGCGGAGGTTGGCACCCTAGAATTCGATATGGCGCCCCCGCTCACCGTCGACTGTCCCTTCTCACCCTAGTAGGGTCCTACTTGCTACCCACACCCAGGTACCCACAGACATACACACACAAATTGACCAATAGGTCACACTAACCAAAAAACGTGAAAAAAGAAAAAAGTGAACGAAAAATTCTAAAAACACTGCAGACAGTGCTGCATAATTACACTAAATAGCATGTACCCCACAGTTACCTCAAAAAAGTTTTTTGAGAAAAAAAGAAAAAAAATTTTTTGGGATAGTGCAGAGTTATGGGGTACAGCGGGGCACAGTTGGAGTGTGCTTAGTTAAATATTCAGAGGTCATGAGTAGTGAAGCCTCTAATAGATGTAACAGTAGGTCACTGTCTTAGTTAGTGGTTGATGACCTGAAAATCATAGACAGACCAATAAGACTAATGTACAGAGTGGATCCCTAGGCAAGATAGCACCCCTCCGAAAAGGTTAGCAGATATATGAGTACACTCAATGGATGTAAGTATTTTGTTGGGTGATATAGATATTACACCCTAAATTGTCCAAAAAATAAAACAAAATATTCAACAAAAAAAAAAAATATACCCAAATGAAAAAATTATCTGCCTTATAGGGTATCACATATAGTATTTCTCATTTAGTTTAAGGGCTAATGCACACCAGAATACAGAGATGACTGAGAACCATCCCTCATTACTCGCTCTATATTAGATGATCTGATAAACTCATATTGCTATAAGTAGCATATTGTCTGCACTCTAGATGCCATACGAGTTCCGCATCTTATAACATAGAAAAAATCAGCAAAACATTAAACAAAATCAAAAGAAAGAAAGAAACACAACACAAATTGGTATCACATATAGTGTCTCTCAATTGCGTTAGATTAGTGCATCTATAAGCCCAAAATATCTGAGGCCAATCCCTTATAGGATATCGCATATAGTATTTCTCATTTAGTTTAAGGGCTAATGCACATCAGAGTACAGAAACAGCTTAGAACCATCTCTCATTACCCTCTCTATAATAGATAGTCTGATACACTTTTATTGCTGTCAGTAACACATTAGTCTGCACTCTAGATGCCATACGAGTTCCGCATCTTATACCATAGAAACACAAAACAAATTGGTATCACACAAAGTGTCTCTCAGTTGCGTTGGATTAGTGCATCTATAAGCCCAAAATATCTGAGGCCAATCCCTTATAGGATATCGCATATAGTATTTCTCATTTGGTTTAGGGGCTAATGCACATCAGAGTACAGAAACAACTGAGAACCATCTCTCATTACCCTCTCTATAATGGATAATCTGATACACTTTTATTGCTGTCAGTGACACATTAGTCTGCACTCTAGATGCCATACGAGTTCAGCATCTTATAGCAAAGAAAAAAAAAAAAAAAAAAAAGAAAAAATTAACAAAATATTCAACAAAATCAGAAAAAAGGAAAAAACACAAAACAAATTGGTGTCACATAAATTGTCTCTCAATAACATTAGATTAGTGCATCTACAAGCCCAAAATGTCTGAGGCCAATCCCTCATTGCTATCCTATAAGCAAGTACTGTACTTGGTCTGTCTTGACAAAGAAACATAAAGAAAAAAACTTATCTGAGTAGGTGACATATTCAGTCCCATCTCGCCATCCCGATCCCAAATTTTTTTATTTTTTTCTCAAAAAACTTTTTTGAGGTAACTGTGGGGTACATGCTATTTAGTGTAATTATGCAGCACTGTCTGCAGTGTTTTTAGAATTTTTCGTTCACTTTTTTCTTTTTTCACTTTTTCACGTTTTTTGGTTAGTGTGACCTATTGGTCAATTTGTGTGTGTATGTCTGTGGGTACCTGGGTGTGGGTAGCAAGTAGGACCCTACTAGGGTGAGAAGGGACAGTCGACGGTGAGCGGGGGCGCCATATCGAATTCTAGGGTGCCAACCTCCGCTGGTAGGTAGGTTTAAGACACTTTAGGGCCACCTACAGGGACTGTGTCAGGCATATTTGCTAATTTCTCCCTATTTTTCTAGCTTACCCAACCCAGTTGGCTGATGTTGATTGCATACAATTGAGTTTTATTTATTGGAATTTTAGATAAGTTAATAGTAATAAAATATCGTTTTAAAGGATAGTACGTTTTTTCTGGTTCTTCAGTCCTGGAGGCAGGCTTTCCCCCCCCTGCTGCAGACGCCACACAGCCGTCACTCAAATCTTCTTGGCGCTGGGCGCCGCCTCCTCACCGCTGTTTTGAAATGAGCCGGCGCCTGCGCTCTTTTCTCCTGCCTGGTGCAGGCGCAGTGAGCGCTGCCCGTCTGTCCTCATATGCGTTCTAGTGGACTGCGCCTGTGCGGCCGCCCTGCCTGTGAATCCCCGCCCCGCAGTGTCTTCTGATTTATTCACATTGCGGGGCTGGGATTCACAGGCAGGGCGGCCGCACAGGCGCAGTCCGCTAGACTGCATATGAGGACAGACGAGCAGCGCTCACTGCGCCTGCCCAAGGAAGGAGAAAAGAGCGCAGGCGCCGGCTCATTTCAAAACAGCGGTGATGAGGTGGCGCCAAGAAGATTCGAGTGACGGCTGTGTGGCGTCTGCAGCAGGGGGGAAAGGCCTGCCTCCTTGACTGAAGAAAAGGTATTTAGGACAAATTACAAAACAGATTATTTCTGCAGTTACAGCACCCAGAACTAAAAGAGCCACCTTGTCAGAATGCAGCATTACTGCTGCACAAGGTGGCTCTTTTAGTTGAAAACGCCTGGGGGGGTGACAGGTTCCCTTTAACAAAAACACCTGCAAAGGCTTCCTAAGCATTTAAAAAGGTCCCTTAGTCTGTTTCAGTAGGCTCCACAATCATGGGGAACACTGCTGACTTGACAGATGTCCAGAAGGCAGTCATTGACACACTCCACATGGAGGAGGGTAAGCCACAAAAGGTCATTGCTAAATAAGCTGGCTGTTCAGAGTGCTGTATCCAAGCATATTAATGGAAAGTTGGGTGGAAGGAAAAAGTGTGGTAAAAAAAGGTGCACAAGCAACCCGGATAACCGCAGCCGTGAAAGGATTGTTAAGAAAAGGTAATTCCAAAATTTGGGGGAGATTCCCAAGGAGTGGATTGCTGCGGGAGTCATTACTTCAAAAGCCACCACACACAGACGTATCCAGGACATGGACTACAAGTGTCGCATTCCTTATGTCCAGCCACTCATGACCAATAGACAACGCCAGAAGCGTCTTACCTGGGCCAAGGAGAAAAAGAGCTGGGCTGTTGCTCAGTGGTCCAAGGCGTTGTTTTCAGATGAAAGTAAATTTTGCATTTCATTTGGAAATCAAAGTCCCAGAGTCTGGAGGAAGAGTGGAGAGGCACACAATCCAAGCTGCTTGAGGTCTAGTGTGAGGTTTCCACAATCAGTGATGGTTTGTGGAGCCATGTCATCTGCTGGTGTAGGTCCACTGTGTTTTATCAAGACTAAAGTCAGTGCAGCCATCTACCAGTAAATTTTACAGCACTTCATGCTTCCCTCTGCTGACAAGCTTTTTTGAGATGGAAATTAAATTCTCCAGCAGGACTTGGCATCTGTCCACACTGCCAAAAGTACCAATACCTGGTTTAAAAACTTTATCACTGTGCAACCTCTGCTTCCATAACACCTCAGCAGTGCCACAGACTGATCATGTCCATGCCATGCCGCATTGATGCAGAAATTGATGCAAAAGGAGCCCCGACCAAGTATTGAGTGCATATACAGAACATACATTTCAGTAGGCCAGCATTTAAAATTTTAACCTCTTCACGTTTTTTGCTCCCCCCCTCTTCCAAGAGCCATAACTTTTTTTATTTTTCAGTCAAAATGGCCATGTGAGGGCTTGTTTTTTGCGGGACAAGATGTACTTTAGAACAGCCCGATTGGTTTTAACATATCATATACTGAAAAAAGGGAAAAAAATCCAAATGCAGTGAAATTGCAAAAAAAAGTGCAATTTCACAATTGTTTTTTGTTTTGCTTTTTTATTAGGTTCACTAAATGCTAAAACTGACCTGCCATTATGATTCTCCAGGTCATTACGAGTTCATAGATACCAAACATGTGTAGGTTCTTTATTATCTAAGTGGTGAAAAGAAAATCCTAAATTTGTTTAAAAAAAAAAAAAAACAATTGTGCCATTTTCTCATACCCACAGTGTCTCCAATTTTCGTTATCTCAGGTTGGGTGAGGGCTTATTTTTATGTGCTGAGCTGACGTTTTTAATGATACCATTTGGTGCCGATATGCATTTTAATAAAATGTTGCGGCGACCAAAAAAACGTAATTCTGGCATTTTGACTTTTTTTCTTGTTAAGCTGTTTAGAAATCAGGTTAATTATTTTTTTATTTTGATAGATCGGGTGATTCTGAACATGGTGATACCAAATATTTGTGTGTGTTTTTTTTCTTGTTAAATTTTGAATGGGGCAAAAAGGAGGTGATTTGAACTTTTATGTTTTTATTATTTTTTTTAAATTTTTTTACTTTTGTCATGCTTCAATAGACTCCATGGGAGACTAGAAGCTGCCATAACCTGATCGTCTCTGCTACATGCAGACGATGATCAGATCGCCTGTATGTAGCAGAATTACTGACTTGTTATGAGTGCCGGCCATCGGCGGCACTCATAGCAATCCGGCAGTGACAACCATAGAGGTCTGCAGGAGATCTCTGGTTGTCATGCCAACCCATCGATGACCCGCAATCACGTGATGGGGTCACCGATGGGTGGATTTCTGGTGCGCTTGCCGGAACTGTGTGTTAAATGCCGCTGTCGTAGTTTGACAGCGGGATTTTTAACGGGTTAACAGCCGCGGCTGACATGTGGGCTCTGGCGGTGAGCCCATATCTTTTCCGGCACATCAAAGGGAGGGAGTCCAACATCAACGTATTATTACGTCCGATGTCGAAAAGGGGTTAAAATCATTTTTTAACCCCTTCATGACCCAGCCTATTTTGGCCTTAATGACCTTGCCGTTTTTTGCAATTCTGACCAGTGTCCCTTTATGAGGTAATAACTCAGGAACGCTTCAATGGATCCTAACGATTCTGAGATTGTTTTTTCGTGACATATTGGGCTTCATGTTAGTGGTAAATTTAGGTCGATAATTTCTGAGTTTATTTGTGAAAAAAACGGAAATTTGGCAAAAATTTTGAAAATTTTGCAATTTTCACATTTTGAATTTTTATTCTGTTAAACCAGAGAGTTATGTGACACAAAATAGTTAATAAATAACATTTCCCACATGTCTACTTTACATCAGCACAATTTTGGAAACAATTTTTTTTTTTTGCTAGGAAGTTATAAGGGTTAAAATTTGACCAGTGATTTCTCATTTTTACAACAAAATTTACAAAACCATTTTTTTTAGGGACCACCTCACATTTGAAGTCAGTTTGAGGGTTCTATATGGCTGAAAATACCCAAAAGTGACACCATTCTAAAAACTGCACCCCTCAAGGTGCTCAAAAGCACATTCAAGAAGTTTATTAACCCTTCGGGTGTTTCACAGCAGCAGAAGCAACATGGAAGTAAAAAATGAACATTTAACTTTTTAGTCACAAAAATGATCTTTTAGCGAAATTTTTTTTATTTTCCCAAGGGTAAAAGGAGAAACTGGACCACGAACGTTGTTGTTCAATTTATCCTGAGTACGCTGATACTTCATATGTGGGGGTAAACCACTTTGGGCGCACGGCAGGGCTCGGAAGGGAAGGAGCGCCATTTGACTTTTTCAATGAAAAATTGGCTCCAATCTTTAGCGGACACCATGTCGCGTTTGGAGAGCCCCCGTGTGCCTAAACATTGGAGCTCCCCCACAAGTGACCCCATTTTGGAAACTAGACCCCCCAAGGAACTTATCTAGAAGCATAGTGAGCTCTTTAAACCCCCAGGTGCTTCACAAATTGATCCGTAAAAATGAAACAATACTTTTTTTTTCACAAAAAAATTATTTTAGCCTCAATTTTTTCATTTTCACATCGGCAACAGGATAAAATGGATCCTAAAATTTGTTGGACAATTTCTCCTGAATACACCGATACCTCAAATGTGGGGGTAAACCACTGTTTGGGTGCACGGCAAGGCTCGGAAGGGGAGGCGTGCCATTTGACTTTTTGAATGGAAAATTAGCTCCAATCGTTAGCGGACACCATGTCGCGTTTGGAGAGCCCCTGTGTGCCTAAACATTGGAGCTCCCCTACAAGTGACCCCATTTTGGAAACTAGACCCCCCAAGGAACTTATCTAGATGCATAGTGAGCACTTATAACCCCCAGGTGCTTCACAGAAGTTTATAACGCAGAGCCGTGAAAATAAAAAATAATTTTTCTTTCCTCAAAAATGATTTTTAGCCCAGAATTTTTTATTTTCCCAAGGGTAATAGGAGAAATTGGACCCCAAATGTTGTTGTCCAGTTTGTCCTGAGTACGATGATACCTCATATGTGGGGGTAAACCACTGTTTGGGCGCACGGCAGGGCTCGGAAGGGAAGGCACGCCATTTGGCTTTTTGAATGGAAAATTAGCTCCAATCATTAGCGGACACCATGTCGCGTTTGGAGATCCCCTGTGTGCCTAAACATTGGAGCTCCCGCACAAGTGACCCCATTTTGGAAACTAGACCTCCCAAGGAACTAATCTAGATGTGTGGTGAGCACTTTGAACCCCCAAGTGCTTCGCAGAAGTTTATAACGCAGAGCCGTGAAAATAAAAAATAATTTTTCTTTTCTCAAAAATGATTTTTTAGCCCACAATTTTTTATTTTCCCAAGGGTAACAGGAGAAATTGGACCCCAAAAGTTGTTGTCCAGTTTCTCCTGAGTACGCTGATACCCCATATGTGGGGGTAAACCACTGTTTTGGCACACGTCGGGGTTCGGAAGGGAAGTAGTGACGTTTTGAAATGCAGACTTTGATGGAATGCTCTGCGGGCGTCAGGTTGCGTTTGCAGAGCCCCTGATGTGCCTAAACAGTAGGAACTCCCCACAAGTGACTCCATTTTGGAAACTAGACCCCCAAGGGAACTTATCTAGATGTGTGGTGAGCACTTTGAACCCCCAAGTGCTTCACAGAAGTTTATAACGCAGAGCCGTGAAAATAATAAATGTGTTTCCTTTCCTCAAAAATATTTTTTTAGCCCAGAATTTTTTATTTTTGCAAGGGTAACAGGAGAAATTGGACCCCAAAAGTTGTTGTCCAGTTTCTCCTGAGTACGCTGATACCCCATATGTGGGGGTAAACCACTGTTTGGGCACACGTCAGGGCTCGGAAGGGAAGTAGTGACATTTGAAATGCAGACTTTGATGGAATGGTCTGCGGGCGTCACGTTGCATTTGCAGAGCCCCTGATGTGCCTAAACAGTAGAAACACCCCACAAGTGACCCCATTTTGGAAACTAGACCCCCGAAGGAACTTATCTAGATGTGTGGTGAGCACTTTCAACCCCCAAGTGCTTCACAGAAGTTTATAACGCAGAGCCGTGAAAATAAAAAATAATTGTTCTTTCCTCAAAAATTATGTCTTGGCAAGTAATTTTTTATTTTTGCAAGGGTAACAGGAGAAATTGGACCCCAACAGTTGTTGCCCAGTTTGTCCTGAGTACGCTGGTACCCCAAATGTGGGGGTAAACCACTGTTTGGGCGCACGTCGGGGCTTTGAAGGGAGTGAGCACCATTTGACTTTTTGAATGCAAGATTGGCTGGAATCAATGGTGGCGCCATGTTGCGTTTGGAGACCCCTGATGTGCCTAAACAGTGGAAACCCCTCAATTCTAACTTTAACACTAACCCCAACACACCCCTAATGCTAATCCCAACTGTAGCCATAACCCTAACCCCAACACACCCCTAACCACAACCCTAACCCCAACACACCCGTAACCCTAATTCCAACCCTAATCCTAACCCTAATCCCAACCCTAACCCTAATCCCAACCCTAACCACAACTGTAACCCCAACACACCCCTAACCCTATCCGTAACCCTAACCACAAGCCTAATCTTAACCCTATTTCCAACCCCAGCCCTAATTCCAACCCTAACCCTAAGGGTATGTGCCCACGTTGCGGATTCGTGTGAGATTTTTCCGCACGATTTTTGAAAAATCTGCAGGTAAAAGGCACTGCGTTTTACCTGCGGATTTACAGCAGATTTCCAGTGTTTTTTGTGCGGATTTCACCTGCGGATTCCTATTGAGGAACAGGTGTAAAACGCTGCGGAATCCGCACAAAGAATTGACATGCTGCGGAAAATACAACGCAGCGTTTCTGCACGGAATTTTCCGCACCATGGGCACAGCGGATTTGGTTTTCCATAGGTGTACATGGTACTGTAAACCTGATGGAAAACTGCTACGAATTCGCAGCGGCCAATCCGCTGCGGATCCGCGGCCAATCCGCTGCGGATCCGCGGCCAAATCTGCACATGCCATAACCCTAACCCTACCTGTAACCCTAACCCTAACCCTAGTTCTAACCCTAGTTCTAACCCTAACCCCAGTGGAAAAAGAAAAAAATATTTTCTTTTATTTTATTATTGTCCCTACCTATGGGGGTGATAAAGGGGGGGGTTTATTTATTATTTTTTTTATTTTGATCGCTGTGATAGAACCTACCACAGCGATCAAAATGTACTTGTAATGAATCTGCCGGCCGGCAGATTCGGCGGGCGCACTGAGCATGCGCCCGCCATTTTGGAAGATGGCGGCGCCCAGCGAGGAGACGGACCGACACCGGGAGCCTCGGTAAGTATAAGGGGGGGAGATCGGGGCACGGGGGGGGGGGGGCGTCGGAGCACCGAGGGGTGACATAGGAGCTGGGGGGGAGCGGGCAGGAGGACGGGGGAGCGGAGCACAGGACGGAGGGGACCGGACCCCATAACGGAGGACTGGGGGGGCGATCGGTGGGGTGTGGGGGGGTCACTTCAGGTTTTCCAGCCATGGCCGATGATATTGCAGCATCGGCCATGGCTGGATTGTAATATTTCACCAGTTTTTTAGGTGAAATATTACAAATCGCTCTGATTGGCAGTTTCACTTTCAACAGCCAATCAGAGCGATCGTAGCCACGGGGGGGTGAAGCCACCCCCCCCTGGGCTGAAGTACCACTCCCCCTGTCCCTGCAGATCGGGTGAAATTGGAGTTAACCCTTTCACCCGCTCTGCAGGGACGCAATCATTCCATGACGCCACATAGGCGTCATGGGTCGGATTGGCACGGGTTTTCATGACGCCTACGTGGCGTCATGGGTCGGGAAGGGGTTAAGCTGGTGTTATAAAGTATTCTGATTTACTGAAATACTGACTTTTGGGTTTTCATTGGCTCTAAGCCATAATCATCAACATTAACAGAAATAAACACTTGAAATAGATCACTCTGTTTGTAGTGACTCTCTATAATGAGTTTACTGTTTGTATTGAAGAACTGAAATAAATTAACTTTTTGATGATATTGTAATTTTTTTAAAATCACCTGTATATATAATCGGTGCTTTGCGTGTGTACTTTTATGTATTTGCCTAATGCATTTACCTGATAAATGAAAAAAAATGTTGTGGGTCCCCTTTATTTTTATTAACCAGCTGAGTAAAAGCAGACAGCTGGGAGCTGGTGTAATTATTCTAGGAAGGAGCCAATACCCATAAAGGTTCCCAGCTTATTAATAACAGCTCAGTTTTCTGTGTAGCCTTTACTGGTTATTAAAAAGGGGGACCTTAAAAAAAGAAATGTGGGGTTCCTTCTATTTTTAATAACCATCAAAGGCTAAACAGACAGCTGTGGGCTGATATTAATAGGCTGGGAAGGGTCCATGGATATTGGATCCCTCCCAGACTAATAATACCAGCACTCAGCCACCCCAAAAACATAACCACGCTTGCCAACGCACCTTGGCAAATGGGAAGAGCCAAGGCTTAGCACCAGAATTGGTGCATCTAATGGATGAGCCATTTCTGGGGCAACTAAGAGCTGTTGTTGTTACTCTGGGAGGGGCCCTATATCCATGGCCCCTTCCCAGCCTATTATCAGCATGCAGCTGTCTGTTTAGCCTTTGCTTGTTATTAAAAATAGAGTGGTACCCCTTGTCATTTTTTTTCTTTTGTGTCTCCCCATTTTTAACAACCAGTAAAAGCTACACATACAGTTATGAGCTGATATTAATAGGTTGGGAGCTGTTATGGATTTTGGCACCTTCCCACAATAATTACACCATCCCTCAGCTGTCTGATTTCCCTGATTAATAAAAAGGGGAACCACACACCATTGTTTTAACTTTATTGAATGCGCTAACCATAACTATCATCAGTGCCACTATAACTATCATCAGTGCCGCCAGGTTTGCTGATCGCAGGGAGACCAAGCGAGGCTGAAGTGAATTGTTGGCAGGGAACAGCGCTAACTGTACTGCTTATCCCAGCTGCCAGTACGTGTCACACAGATGACACATGGATATCATTCATATGTACGTATGAGGAACGTATTGCGAACTGTGCTGCTAGAAGAAAACTGACATGTATATGTGTCGTGAAACGAAAAAAAAAGTGGTTTGGTACCGTGTTAGCTAGTAGAAAAAAAGATACATTGAGTGCTCTCAGTCTGAGAGACAAAATGGGAATCTTGTGGGTGTGATACCTTTTAATGGCTAACAAAATATAGTAGAATGATTTTACAAAGCAATCTTTCCAGACGGCTTGCGTCTCTTCATCAGGCTGGTATAACAAAATATTTGAAGAAACTCAATTATATACAGTAATGAGCACAGGCAAGGTGTGATACATGGACATTTAAATAAACAAACACTGAACTTAAAGGGAACCTGTCACCCCCAAAATCGAAGGTGATCTAAGCCCACCGGCATCAGGGGCTTATCTACAGCATTCTGTAATGCTGTAGATAAGCCCCTGATGTATCCTGAAAGATGAGAAAAAGAGGTTATTATACTCACCCAGGGGTGGTCCCGCTGCAGTCCGGTCCGATGGGCGTCGGGGTCCGGTCCGGGGCCTCCTATCTCCTTACGATGACTTCCTCTTCTTGTCTTCACGCTGCGGCTCCGGCGCAGGCGTGCTTTGTCTTCCCTGTTGAGGGCAGAGCAAAGTACTGCAGTGTGCAGATGCCGGGCCTCTCTGACCTTTCCCGGCGCCTGCGCACCTCAGTACTTTGCACTGTCCTCAACAGGGCAGACAAAGTACGCCTGCGCCGGAGGCGCAGCGTGAAGACAAGAAGAGGACGTCATCGTAAGAAGATGGGAGGCCCCGGACCGCGACGCCCATCGGATCGGACCGCCCGTCCAGGTGAGTATAATCTAACCTCTTTTTCTCATCTTTCAGGATACATCGGGGGCTTATCTACAGCATTACAGAATGCTGTAGATAAGCCCCTGATGCCTGTGGGCTTAGCTCACCTTCGATTTTGGGGGTGACAGGTTCCCTTTAAAGAGAGAATCCTTAATTAGGTAAGGTTAGACAAGTGGTGTTAAAGTTTCATGGACGCCATATACATGTGATATCAAAGGGCTGGTGGTGCCTACATTGTTTTTGGAGGAAATTGTTCAGATTTGGTAGTGGGCCATAAATCCTCCTGACAAATTGAGTCCTGTGTGAACAGAATCAAAGGTGTTATTGAATTTGTATTCCCAAACCCTGCGATGTTTCTGTGATTTGAAGTTGCCTTTCAAAATGACAACTTTCATATTGTCTATGTTGTGTCCTGCACAACAGAAATGTTTGGCCACAGGTAAATGGTTTTTTTTTGTCTGTAATTGTATGGCGATGAGACCTCATCCTTGCTCTCAGCCTCTGTCCTGTGTCTCCAACATAGAGACCCCACAGGACACATATTGCATAGAATTAAATACACCACATTGGAAGAGGAACATGTGAATGTCCCAGGGATCTTACAGTCCTGCTGTGTGTTGGGGATTTGGATCTTGTCGTTGGTCTCTATCTGAATGCAGGTTTTGCATCTCACCCATTGCAAGGATAGGACATTGGACCACTCAAAAACAAAAATCAACTTTCTAGACACCACCATAAAATTCCAAAATGGTTTGTTCCAAACATCAGTGTATTAGAAACCAATTGACCGTCCTACATACCTCAGATGGGACAGCTTCCATCCTAAACACATTGAAAAGTCCATTGTCTACTGCCAGGCCCTCAGATATAACCGTATCTGTTCCAGTCCCAAGGACAGGGATGATCATTAGGGCCACAAGGATCCCTAGAAGTCAAGTACTTCAATACGGAAAAAGAGGAATATCATCGTGTACCTCTGGTAGTGACCTACAACCCACAGCTTGAAATACTGAGAAAAACGGCTAAAAAAACTTCAACATATCCTACACAAGAATGACCGGTTAAAAATATTATTCAAAGACCCCCCTTTGCTATGTTACAGGCAACCTCCTAATTTAAGAAACATCATGGTCCAAAGTTCAATGCCCTCAGATTCACCAAGAGGGACATATCCTTGCAATGGGAGGAGATGCAAAACCTGCAATCATATAGAGACCAACGACAAGATCCAAATCCCCAACACACAGCAGGACTATAAGATCCCTGGGACATTCACATGTTCCTCTTCCAATGTGGGGTATTTAATTCTATGCAATGTGTGTCCTGTGGGGGGCCTCTATGTTAGAGAAACAGAACAGAGGCTGAGATCAAGGATGAGGTCTCATCGCCACACA
Organism: Ranitomeya variabilis; assembly: GCF_051348905.1. NCBI lineage: Eukaryota > Metazoa > Chordata > Amphibia > Anura > Dendrobatidae > Ranitomeya > Ranitomeya variabilis. The sequence continues at coordinate 426,894,585 of NC_135236.1, forward strand.
ATTACAGACAAAAAAAAAAAAACATTTACCCGTGGCCAACATTTCTGTGGTGCAGGACACAACAAAGACAATATGAAAGTCATATTGCACGACTCGTTAAAGGGTTGATTGTGACTTGTAGGATCGCTACTTCCAATAGGTGGCGCTGTAGAGTTTAAGTCCTCTTTTTCTCAGAAGAGGCAATTTGCATAATATGAAAGTTGTCATTTTGAAACGTAACTTCAAATCACAAAAACATCGCAGAATTTGGGAATACAAATTCATTAACATCTTTTATTCTGTTCACACAGGACTCAATTTGTCAGGAGGATTTATGGCCCACTACCAAATCTGAACAATTTCCTCCAAAAACAATGTAGGCACCACCAGCCCTTTGATCTCACATGCATATGGTGTCCATGAAACTTTCACACCACTTGTCTAACCTTAAGGTACCTTCACACTAAACTATATCGCTAGCGATCCGTGACGTTGCAGCGTCCTGGCTAGCAATATTGTTGTGTTTGACAGGCAGCAGCGATCAGGATCCTGCTGTGACATCGTTGGTCGGAGAAGAAAGTCCAGAACTTTATTTCGTCGCTGGATCTCCCATAGACATCGCTGGATCGGTGTGTGTGACACCGATCCAGCGATGTCTTCACTGGTAACCAGGGTAAACCCTGGTTACCAGCGTAAACGTAAAAAAAACCCCACATACTCACATTCCGGTGCCCGGCGTCCGCTTCCCTGCACTCCTCCTGCATCCTGTGTAAGTGCCGGCCGTAAAGCAGAGCGGTGACGTCACCGCTCTGCTCTGTGGGAGATGCCGGAGATGTTCGGAGCTGACACAGGATGCAGGAGGAGTGCAGGGAAGCGGACGCCGGGCACCGGAATGTGAGTATGTGTTTTTTTTTTTTTTTTACGTTTACGCTGGTAACCAGGGTAAACATCGGGTTACTAAGAGCGGCCCTGCGCTTAGTAACCCGATGTTTACCCTGGTTACCAGGGGACTTCGGCATCGTTGGTCGCTGGAGAGCCGTCTGTGTGACAGCTCTCCAGCGACCACACAATGACTAAACAGCGACGCTGCAGCGATCGGCATCGTTGTCTGTATCGCTGCAGCGTCGCTTAGTGTGAAGGTACCTTTACCTAATTAAGGTTTCTCTCTTTAAGCTCAGTTTGTTTATTTAAATGTCCATGTATCACACCTTGCCTGTGGTCATTACGGTATATAATTGGGTTTCTTCAAATATTTTGTTATACCAGCCTGATGAAGAGACGCAAGCTGTTTCCTATTTTGTCTCTTAGGGTACTGTCACACACTGCAATTTTGATCGCTACAACGGCACGATCCGTGACGTCGCAGCGATCGTATGATTATCGCTCCAGCGTCGTAGACTGCGGTCACGCGTTGCAATCACGGCGCTGGAGCGATGCCGAAGTCCCCGGGTAACCAGGGTAAACATCGGGTTACTAAGCGCAGGGCCGCGCTTAGTAACCCGATGTTTACCCTGGTTACCAGCGTAAACGTAAAAAAAACAAACAGTACATACTTACATTCCGGTGTCTGTCCCCCGGCGTTCTGCTTCTCTCCACTGTGTAAGCACCATAGCCGGAAAGCACAGCGGTGACGTCAGACGTCACCGCTGTGCTCGCTTTCCGGCAGGCGCTCACAGTGCAGAGAAGCTGAGACGCCGGGGGACAGACACCGGAATGTGAGTATGTACTGTTTGTTTTTTTTACGTTTACGCTGGTAACCAGGGTAAACATCGGGTTACTAAGCGCGGTCCTGCGCTTAGTTACCCGATGTTTACCCTGGTTACAAGCGAACACATCGCTGGATCGCTGTCACACACAACGATCCAGCGATGTCAGCAGGTGATCAAGCGACGAAAGAAAGTTCCAAACGATCTGCTACGACGTACGATTCTCGGCAGGATCCCTGATTGCTGCTGCGTGTCAGACACTGCGATATCGTAACGATATCGCTAGAACGTCACGAATCGTACCGTCGTAGCGATCAAAATTGCACTGTGTGACAGTACCCTTAGACTGATATATATGTGTATGTATGTATATGTGTGTGTGTGTGTTGTAATCACACGTACATGTGCTCGGACCCATAGGTTTGAATGGGTCTGTGTGTGTAACTGATGTGTGAAGACAGCCTTACATTGTATTTCCAGGCACTTGTTGACAATGTTTTCATACAGCCAACTCACTTGGGCTTGGTGCATAGAATCTATTATTCTGTGGTGTTTTTCTTTACAGGGCTGCTGGTCGGTTTTCTCCTGACAGTCGCTAACTACAGCTTTTTCTCAGCCCTTCTTATGTTCTTTTTTACATCATCAAAACTCACAAAATGGAAAGGAGAGGCCAAGAAAAAGTTTGACTCTGAATACAAAGAAGGTAACCTAAAACATCCTTGTGGTAGAAATCATTAGTTCCCCTTTCCAAGATAATCTGCTGCTCTGGCACACTATGCCTGGTCATTTATTAAATAGTAGACACTTTATGTACCAGATTGTCAGAAGACAGGGCTGATGCATGGGGATATCATTGAAAATGTGACGTAGTGTTGAGATACCTCTTCTAAAACAAGGCTCTATTCCTCTTATTGAAGATTACATGATGTGTCAAATAAGTTCGTGTCCTCCACGGTGGCTTTAGCTGCTTGTACTTTCTAATCTTTTTCTTCTTTCAATAAGAGAACTCTTGGCCTGCACTAACCTCCTGGTGAGCTTTTATTTATGCTCAGCAGCCCATCTGCGCACCTAGAGCCTCAAAGAAATAACGCCAGGTTACAGGTGTAGTCTCACCTATGGACATTTATTATTATTTATTTATATAGCACCATTAATTCCATGGTGCTGTACATGAGAAAGGGGTTACATACAGGGTTATAGATATCGTTTACAGTAAACAAATTTACAATGACAGACTGGTACAGTGGGGAGAGGATTTACATTCATACTTACAGGATATACCATAAACATTGAGTCATTTATGGCTCATTCAATGGGGGTGTCCTTATTTTCTTGTCTGCCCTGTGATTTTTTTTTTTTTGCAATGTTCAGTCCTGCTCATAGTTTTTGGCACCCATGAAGATTAATTACATAATGTGGAATATCGCTTGAAAAAAAAAAAATCAAGTGAATGTTCTTTTTGTGTAGAGCACTCGTGTTAAATACAAAAGAGCAAATGATAATAAATAATTTTAAACAGTAAACAATGGGACCTAAAAATAGAAAAACGCACACCGGTGACTTGCGTCACGTGATCTGACCATCGCCTCTATGTAGCAGAGCCAATCAGGCTATGGCAGCTTCTAGTCTCCTATGGAGACTATTGAAGCATGCTAAAAGTAAAAAAAAATTGTGTAAAAAAAATATATAAGTTCAAATCACACCCCTTTCGCCCCATTCAAAATAAAACATTAAAAATAAAATCAAACCTACACATGTTTGGTATCGCTGAGTTCAGAATCGCCCGATCTATCAGTAAAAAAAATGGATTAACCTGATCGCTAAGCGGCGTAACGAGAAAAAAGTCAAAACTACAGAATTACTTTTTTTTGGTCGCCGCGACATTGCGTTAAAATGCAATAACGGCCGATCAAAAGATCGTATCTGCACCAAAATAGTATCAATAATAATGTCTGCTCGGCACACAAAAAATAAGCTCTCACCCAACCTGAGATCACAAAAAATAGAGACGCTACGGGTATCGGAAAATTGCGCAATTTTTTTTTTTTTTTTTTAATCAAAAGTTTATAATTTTTTTTCACCACTTAGATAAGAAAGAACCTACACATGTTTGGTGTCTGAACTCGTAATGACCTGAAGAATCAGAATGGCAGTTTAAGCATTTAGTGAACCTAGCAAAAAAGCCAAACAAAAAGCAAGTGTGGGTTTGCACTTTTTTTGCAATTTCACCGCACTTGGATTTTTTTTTCCCGTTTTTTTTAGTACACAACATGGTAAAACCAATGGTGTCGTATAAAAGTACAAATCATCCCGCAAAAAATAAGCCCTCACATGGCCATATTGACAGAAAAATAAAAAAGTTAAGGCTCTGGGAAGGAGGGGAGCGAAAAACAAACCCCCCCCCCAATGCTTCGGTCTTGAAGGGGTTAAAAAGCCACATGGTAGATTCTGTTCCTTTGCTACAATGGTGAAGATAAAGGAGCAGAACTTGCTATTATTTGCAAACTTAAGACTTTCAAACGGTATAAGTCCATCTCCAATGACCTTGGTATCCCAGTTTCAACAGTGCACAATGTTGTTAAGAAGTTTGCCGAGTATGGTACAGTCAAGAACCTCCCTGGATGTGGGGGAACTAGAAAAATTGACGAGAGGTCGTTGAAGGTTGGTACGAATGGTGGAAAAAACACCACGTCAAACATTCAAAGACCTGAAGGCCAACCTGGAACAGTCTGGTGTCATGGTTTCAACAAGTAGCATACGCCGTACACTAAACCAAGCAGAGCTTTATGGATGAAAACCAAGGGAAAAAACATTGCTGAAGAAAAGACATAAAGAAGAATGACTGATCTTTGCCAAAGAGTACCCTGACAAACCACAATCCTTCTGGGAAAATGTTCTGTGGAAAATGTTCTGTGTACAGATGAAACAAAAATAGATATTTTTGGCAATGCTAAGCAACAGTTTGTTTACAGATGGTGCAATGAAGCTTATGAGGATAAGAACACCCTACCAACAGTAAAGCATGGTGGAGGATCCATAATTCTGAGGGATTGCTTTGCTGCATCTGGTACTGGAGTCCTTGACACAGATCACAGGAATCATAAAATCAGAGAATAATCAAGATTTTAGAGCGAAATGTCCTACCCAGTGCAAGAAAACTTGGTTTGAGTCGAAGATCATGGGTCCTCCAGCAAGACAGTGACCCAAAACACACATCCAAAAGTACACAGGAATGGTTGAAAAAGAAAAAATGGACTGTTTTAAAATGGCCAGGAATGAGTCCTGACATCAATCCTATAGAAAATCTTTGGAGTGAGCTGAAATCTGCCATTGGGAAAAAGAACCCTGCAAACATGTAAGAGTTGGAACTAACTGCAAAGGAAGAGAGTGAGAAAATACCATCTGAGAAGTGCAAGAAGCTTATAGATGGCTATAAGAAATGTTTGGAGTTAGTCATGAATGCCAAAGGATATGCAACCAAGTATTTATTACTTAGGGGTGCCTTTTTTGCTGCAGCTGCTATTTATTCTTTTTCTTGTTTGAAATTGCAAAATGTAATTTGAAAAACAATGTTTCTCCTTCGCCACATTGGGGGACACAGGACCATGGGTGTTATGCTGCTGTCACTAGGAGGCTGACACTAAGTTGAGACAAAAAAAAAGTTAGCTCCTCCCCTGCAGTATACACCCTCATGCTGGCTTCCAGAGACCCAGTTCAAGCTTAGTGTCTGTAGGAGGCACACTGGATTTAAACCTTTTTTTCTGGACGAAGGGGCGACGGATTCTTTCATGTTCCGATCTCCCGGAACCAACAACAGGCGAGCACGGGAGTTTTACCTCTCCGCATCCTCTCCTGCGACGTGGGATGCCACTGCCTGAGCTGACTTTTGGGCCCCTTCAAGGGCACCGATCTCCCCCGTTTTATAGATGAGCACTGGCGTGTCACCTTCAGTATCCTCTTCTGCAGCCAGGCCTTATTGCCGGACATCTGCCCTGCCCACCAGGTCTCACCCTTGGCTGTTCAGAGGCACCTTTCCCAGTGTGGTGTCTGTGCAGCCCCCCACTGCATCACCACTGAAAAAGCGGATGATGGAAGGAGGTGGACGGTTCCTCTCCACTCCCCTTTAAAGGGGATGGTGGATGGAGGCTCCCTTAACCCTGCACCGTCTTTTTTTCTACCTGTAATCACTATCAGACTGGTACAGCAGATCCTACGTTTTCAGGCCCCCCCCCCAACTCCATAGGGGTAAGTGCTGATAAGGGGTCATGTTTTCCGGCGCTTTGGGAGGGCTCCATGGCGGTAAGGGCTCCGCGACGTCTTTCCGGCGGTCCACGGGTGCGCGGCGGCCGAAGCCGAAAATTTAGTCCCTGGCTTCGGCCTAGTACAGGCTGCATCCCGATAAGCCCCGCCCACGCTCGCTTCATTCTTGCAGCTCCACCCCCGGTCCTGGCGCTTCTCGCTCCCTGCGAGACTACCCCACAAACTCTCGGCAGCCATCTTTCCCTCTGCACAGCAGCGCCGGCCGGCTTCTTCCACACGCCTGCAGCTCTGGAGGCTCTTTTCCACCCCACCTATCTGACTTGCGGGGCACAGGACCTGGGTAAGGAGACAACGCTTAGCGCTTCCCTGCAGCAGTTACCCCTCAGCTTCCACTAGCAGCCGCTTTTCTCACTTTGGGGTGCAACATGTCGGAGTCAAGGGGTAAAAAGACCACTAAGGTGCATACCACCTTTTTTACTGCGTGTACCACCTGCCAGGCTCCTCGGCCTCAAAGTTCCCCTCTCTGCCCTGCCTGTGATGCCCAATGTGCCCAGGAGCCCTCAACCGCTACCGACCCCAGTGTATCTAGCCCTCCTCAGTGGGCCGCGTCTCTGTCACAATCCATGGCTTCGTTGGCCAAAGCGATTGAATCCCTTCATGACCCCTCTGGGGAGCGAGGCACTCTTTTTCATGGGTTAAGAGATCCCTCTATATCAGGGGAAGCGTCGGCCAGCAGGGGCCGCTCTCACTCCAAGGAGGCACGGTCATCCAAAAAACGGATCCGCACTACCTCTCCTGAGCATTCACCACGCCATTCAGCCTCTGGTATCTCCACTTCTCGCTCACCCTCTCCAGGGGCTCATAGCAATCACGACTTTGAGTATGAGTCTGACGCATCCTTAGATCCGGATGCTCCGGAGTTTAGATCTACTGTTGACTCGCTCATCGAGGCAGTCAATCATGCGCTAAAAGTGGACGATGACCCTATTTCTGCTCCGGGACCATTCAGTCTCCTTTACGAGAACCAAGCGTTCCCATAAGGTATTCGCCTCTCACCCAGATTTCCTGGATATAGTCTGGCGACACAGGGAGCGACCGGATAAGCGTTTTACGGGCAAAAAGGCCCTGGTATCGAAATATCCCTTTTCCGCAGATCTTGTTAAAGATTGGATGGAATCTCCACTAGTAGATCATCCCGTATCGCGCTTGGCTACCAAGACGCTCTTATCTGTACCTGATGGTGCTTCAATTAAAAATCCCACAGAACGCCAGCTAGATTCCCTAGCTCGCTCAGTGTACGAGGCTATCTCCTTCCTTCGTGGCGGCTTGGGTCGCCAAAGCGATGGTTTTCTGGGCAGATGCCCTGGCAAAATCCATACAGGAACAGGATCTCCCGTCTGAGGCGGCAGACCTTGCCAAACAAATTGCCATGGCTGGAGATTGTGATGTACGCGTCCTTAGACGCAGCGGACTGTGCGAGGAGTGGTCATTTTGCCATACTTGGACGACCTCCTGATAAAGGGTCCGTCTTATCAGGCCTGCGAAGCAAGCGTCCGCATTACCTTGGATTCTCTTTCGCGCCTGGGCTGGTTAATCAACTTGGACAAGTCCTCCGCCGTTCCTGCCCGATGGATCTCCTTCCTAGGCATGATCCTGGACACGTCAAAGGGACTGGTCTTGCTCCCTCGGTCCAAGGCCCAATCGCTGCAGCAGGGAGTTCAGACGCTCTGTCATCCGCACCCGCGGTCCATTCGGTTTGCCATGAGTATCCTGGGGAAAATGGTGGCTGCAATAGAAGCGGTTCCCTTCGCTCAGCTCAATCTCCACCCTTTACAACAGGCTCTGCTGGACAATTGGGACAGGAGTCCCTTATCCCTCGATCGGCCATGTCCTCTGTCCCCACGGAGCAGGCAAGCCCTCACATTGTGGACTCTAAGATCATCTCTCCTCCAGGGGAGGTCTTTTGTCCCGATCCGCTGGCTGGTGGTAACTACCGACGCCAGTCTCCTCGGCTGGGGAGCGGTGTTTCGCCACCACACTGCCCAGGGGATTTGGACAATTCGGGAGTCGAGACTTCCCATAAACATTTTGGAGATTCGAGCGATCAGACTTGCTCTGAGACACTTTCACTTCCTGCTCGCGGGTCACCCAGTTCGAATCCAATCGGACAAAGTCACAGCGGTGGCGTACATAAACCATCAGGGGGGTACCCGCAGCAGGGCGGCGTTGCAGGAGGTCTCCCACATTCTCCGTTGGGCCGAGGCCAACCACTCCACCATTTCCGCAGTGCACATTCCAGGCGTCGAGATCTGGGCGGCGGATTTTCTCAGCCGTCAGGGTCTCGCCTCGGGGGAGTGGGAACTCCATCGGGAGGTTTTCCAGCAGATTTGCTTTCGCTGGGGGACTCCGGACGTGGATCTGATGGCGTCCAGAATGAACGCCAAAGTTCCCAACTTCATAGCACGTTCTTGGGATCCCCAGGCCATCGGGGTGAATGCACTGATATCCCCGTGGCATCAGTTCCAACTCCCGTACGTGTTTCCTCCGCTTCCCTTACTGCCGAAGGTGATCCGAAAAATCAAGACGGAGAGGGTTCCGGTGATTCTTGTCACCCCGGATTGGCCACGTCGCGCATGGTACGCGGAGCTCGTTCAACTCGTATCCGACGTCCCCTGGCGGTTACCAGACCATCCAGACCTGCTTCGCCAAGGGCTGATCTACCACCAGAGCTCAGGGGCCCTACGTTTAACGGCGTGGCTGTTGAAACCTGGATTCTAACTCAAGCTGGTTTCTCACAGCAGGTCATTCCCACCATGATAAGCGCTCGTAAAGCGTCTTCCGCTTGCATCTATCACCACACCTGGAAAACCTTCTCATGGTGCAGGCTCCAAGGTTGCCCTCCGCTTGTTTTCTCAATCCCTACCATTTTGGATTTTCTACAGTCCGGCCTGGCGCTCAGTTCCCTCAAAGGTCAGATCTCAGCGTTATCTGTGTTGTTCCAACGTAAGATCGCTGCTAACTTGCAAGTCAGGACTTTCATTCAGGGGTCTCCCACGTTATACCCTCCTACAGAATGCCTTTAGAGACCTGGGATCTCAATTTGGTTCTGGGCGTGCTTCAGGAACCCCTGTTCGAGCCTCTGCAGGATGTCCCGCTATCTGTCCTCTCCTGGAAGGTCGCCTTCCTTGTGGCGGTAACATCTATCAGACGGGTCTCGGAGTTGGCCGCACTATCCTGCCAGGCGCCTTTTCTTTCCTTTCACCAGGACAAAGTAGTCCTACGCCCATCTCCGGATTTTCTCCCTAAGGCTAGTTTCACCTGATCTGCGTCGGGCTGCGGACTTCCTCCGTGAAGCCCCGCCGCACCTCCGCCGCTAGCTCCGCCTACTTCTGCATGCGGCCTGTGTACCTATATTTAACATTAGGTACGCAGGTCCTGCCGCAGTATGCGGATGGTGCCGCATGCTGCGTTTTGACGCTGCAGATTAAAAAAAAAAATGCTACAGGCTGCGTCCTACGCTGGTAGCTGCAGCGTCAAAACGCCGCATGCGGCAGCCTCCGCATACAGCGGCACGACCTGCGTACCTAATGTTAAATATAGGTACACAGGCCGCATGCCGGCCGCATGCAGAAGTAGGCGGAGCTAGCGGCGGAGGGCGGGGCTTCACGGAGGAAGTCCGCAGCTGCTCCATACGCAAGTGTGAAACCGGCCTTAGGTGGTTTCATCTTTTCACCTTAACGAAGATATCATTCTTCCCTCCTTCTGCCCACAGCCAAAACACCGGGTCGAAAAAGCCCTGCACACCCTGGACGTGGTGCGGGCCCTTAGGAGGTACATTTCCAGAACTGCTCCTTTCCGCAAATCGGACTCCCTCTGTGTTCCCGGAGGGCCACAGAAAGGGTTCAGCCGCGTCTAAGGCCACAATAGCCAGATGGATCCGTTCTACAATTCAAGAGTCCTATCGGGTCAGGGGCAGGCCTATCCCGGCTGGGATTAGAGCACACTCCACTCGGTCGATGGGTGCTTCCTGGGCCATCCGGCACCAGGCAACGGCGGAGCAGGTTTGCAAGGCCGCAACGTGGTCGAGCCTGCATACTTTCACAAGACACTACAATGTCCACATTCAATCCTCTACGGATGCGGCCCTTGGCAGACATATTCTGCAAGCGGCCGTCGCACATTTATAGTAAGATGGTACATGGAGTTATTTGGTTGTATTGTTTCCCACCCAGGGACTGCTTTGGGACGTCCCATGGTCCTGTGTCCCCCAATGTGGCGAAGGAGAAATAGGGATTTTTGTGTACTCACCATAAAATCCTTTTCTCCGAGCCACTCACTGGGGGACACAGCACCCACCCTGTTAGCCTTACGGCTCGTTACCTTTTTGGTTCTTGACTTTTTCTGACATGTTGTACTCTGTTATGTAATATATTGTTACTAATCTCCTACTGCTTTTGCACTGAACTGGGTCTCTGGAAGCCAGCATGAGGGTGTATACTGCAGGGGAGGAGCTAACTTTTTTTGTCTCAATTTAGTGTCAGCCTCCTAGTGACAGCAGCATAACACCCATGGTCCTGTGTCCCCCAGTGTGGCGAAGGAGAAAAGGATTTTACGGTGAGTACACAAAAATCCCTATTTTATTGTTGTTACTTTGGACCACTAACTAAAGAATCCTGAGGATACAAGTTTGGTACATTTCCATTTATTTCTGAACATATTGCACAGTCTATAAAAATAAATTAAGCGGTGCCAATAATGGTGAGCAGCTCTGTATATGTTCGAGGTGTGAGGCCCAGAAATGAGACCCACACTAATCAGACAATTATTGCAGCAGTTCAGCTGTTAGGAGTTTAGCAAAACTACAACTTGTCCCACAGAAAATCAAGTCTTCACATGGCTATGTTGACAGAATAAAAGAAAGTTATGGCTCTTGGAAGAAGGGGAGGAAAAATATAGGCACAAAAATTTTCCACAGCGGGAAGGGGTTAATGTTGCCTGCTTTTCATGTGATTTAAAGGTGAAAATATTTTGCTGTCTGAAGAAAAATGTTCTACCTTAGGGCTCCAAACATAGGAAATGGCAGCAAATCACTTGCGGAAGTGTTTCAGGGGTTTAGGTCAAAGTTCATGACGTGGAACGTGCTTGCTAAATTTTAACTTTGACATATAGGATTATATTCATGACTGTTTTGATTTTTTTTTTTTTTTTCAGGTGGACAAAGGAACTGGGTGCAGGTGTTTTGTAACGGGGGTGTACCAGCAGAGTTGGCTTTGCTGTACATGGTGGAAAATGGTCCTGGAGAGATGCCAATTGACTTTTCCAAAGAGTACACTGCCTCATGGATGTGTCTATCACTACTTGGGGCCCTTGCTTGCTCAGCTGGAGATACATGGGCTTCAGAGATTGCTCCAGTCCTTAGCAAAAGTTCTCCTCGATTAATAACCACTTGGGAGAAGGTCCCTGTGGGTAAGAATAAAGTTGTGTATATGAATGTATATAACAATCATATTTTCTGTACTATGAGACTCGCTTTACTATATGGCACACCCATTGATAAGGACGTGATAGGGATCTTCCCATTTAGATTTGATACATGATGCTATTGAAAGTGCGATCACATCCTCATAGTGGGGTCCCACTATGTATAGTAGTATTTAACGTAAAAAGCACCCAAAGAAGGTATAGCAATGAAGAAGAGATGAGCTCAGAATTTAGGATTTAGCTATTGCTTGAAAAGCAGAAATTGATTTTTTCGGATAGAGAGACAGGCAGTTGTTTGGATATTCAGAAGAGCCTTTTAGGAAGTACCGTATAGTCATATCCAAAAAACAGCATCCGCTACACAAACATAGTGAGGCGCTGATTGAAGAGAGATTTTTTTTTCTTTATTTGACAAATAAGTAAGACACGGCATGAATTCCCAGGCTGTAGAATATATTGAGGGAAGTCCTGCAAGTGTCAACATCATCTGAAACAAACCCATTAAGATAATTGGAACCAATTTTGAGTCCTATGCTATATACATAAGATTGTCAGTATTTGCTTACCACTGTAGTCTACAAGAGATCTTACTTGTTGGGGCTATTTAAGGCTACTTTCACACTAGCGTTTTTGGCTGCACGTCGCAATGCGTCGTTTAGGAGAAAAAACGCATCCTGCAAAGTTGTCTGCAGGATGCGTTTTTTCCCCATAGACTAACATTACTGACGCATTGTGACGCAGTGCCACACGTCGCAACCGTCGCGCGACGGTTGTGTCGTGTTTTGGCGCACCGCCGCCACAAAAAAACGTTACATGTAACTTTTTTTGTGAGTCGGGACCGCCATTTTCGACCGCGCATGCGCGGCCGAAACTCCGCTCCCACCTCCCTGGACATTACAATGAAGCAGCGGAAGCGTCTAAAGACTGCTTCCGCTGCCAACGTCGGGCATTTTCTAAACAGTATGCGTCGGTATGTCGGGCCGACGCAGCGCGACTGCCCCGTACCGACGCTAGTGTGAAAGCAGCCTAAGGCCCCTTTCACACATCAGTTTTTTGCTGTCAGTCACAATCTGTTGGCTCAGCGGATCCATCGCAGATTATGAAAAACTGATGCGACGGATTCAGTTTTTCGACAGATCCGACTAGCAGATCTGGCTAATTGGATCGGAGCATGCTCAGTTAAAAAAAAAACAAAAAACGGAATATGTCGTCATAGGCTTCCACTCTAGCAAATGACGGACACCGACGGAACCGTCGCCGTCCATTTTTTCAACATAGACAAAATAAGTTACTATGTCTGTCGTCTCCAGCCGCCGGACAAACAATTTTCGACGGAACCGGCGAACGACAGATGAAACGTGAGCCAATCCATCGCTAATACAAGTCTATGAGAATAAAACGGATCCGGCGGCATCAGTCGCTGGACCCGTTTTTTTTTTTTTCAAAATACGACGGATTGCGACTGATGGCAAACAACTGATGTGTGAAAGGGGACGAAGAAAGAATAGAATGGTAAAAATTGCAGTCTGGTGATTTACTAACCTCCCCAAGCTCCAAGGATGGGTTCTACTGTCTGAAGCTAACATGCACATAGTTCCCAGCTTCCCTTCCTGCCCTGAATTGGTCAGGCAGAGAGAGCGAGAGCTGTAATTCTATCAATTGCTGCACAGATCTGGTCAAGACAGAAGCAGATCACACCCAGCTTCTCCTGCTGCCCTGCACTGCTCTGGCAGATCACCCTTTAACAGCGGGCTTTAAAGAGAACCCATCAAGTCAGGATTCCCTACCTAAGTAAGGGTCCGGTGTTATGATTCGCATCTGCACTGTCAGTCCATTTACGATTGCACTGTTAATATTAGCACCTGTATCATATCTGTGTAAGAGAAAGCGGTGAAAGGAGCAAATTACATGATAATCACACAGCCCCTTACTTTGTTCCAGTCATCAGGGCGTGGCGCACTCGCCACTGCTCTCCAGTCGTCAGGGCGTGGCGCACTCGACACTGCTCTCCAGTCGTCAGGGCGTGGCGCACTCGACACTGCTCTCCAGTCGTCAGGGCAAGGCGCACTCGCCACTGCTCTCCAGTCGTCAGGGCGTGGCGCACTCGCCTCTTCTCTCCAGTCGTCAGGGCGTGGCGCACTCGCCACTACTCTCCAGTCGTCAGGGCGTGGCGTACTCGCCACTTCTCTCCAGTCATCAGGGCGTGGCGCACTCGCCTCTTCTCTCCAGTCATCAGGGTGTGGCGCACTCGCCACTGCCCTCCAGTCGTCAGGGCGTGGCGCACTCGTCACTGCTCTCCAGTCGTCAGGGCGTGGCGCACTCGCCACTGCTCTCCAGTCATGCCAACACATTTACAGGCTGAATTTGACAATCGAGTGGACATGACTGGCGCGGTCCAATTATAATTTTGTTTTTTTCACTGCTACCTATTAAAGTGACCTAATCTGAATGCTAATTATAACTAGATTCATGCATCCATTTTTCACAGTCCAAGGCTGTTAAGTTTGCGACCAGCAACTGGCATCCAGTCCGTGAACTGCAGTTTGTACACACTGTGAAATACAAGTGTGTGATTCCAGCCTAACTCTGAGTAGTGTTTGTGTCTGCGTTGACCTCATTAGACGTTAATGAATACAATAACAGCTAGGTGTTACCACTCCCTAGTCAGGAGTGACTAGGCTGACATTGTTAGGTTGTAAGGGGTATACCTCTTTTCAATGGATAAGGGTGATTCCTAGTTGTCAGTTTATTTCTAGGCAGAATAGCAGATGAATGCCACCAGATCGTTACAGAAAAAGGTGCTCCACAATTGGTATTTCAGGTGTATACTAAAACATGTCAGAGCTGAAGCAGCCACTCTGTGAGAGTTGTCCAGGATATGAAGAAAGCTGCATAAGAGAAGTAATTGATAAACTCTAAGGGTACCGTCTCACAGTGGCACTTTGGTCGCTACGACGGCACGATCCGTGACGTTCCAGCGATATACATACGATCTCGCTGTGTCTGACACGCTACTGCGATCAGGGACCCCGCTGAGAATCGTACGTCGTAGCAGTTCGTTTGAAACTTTATTTCGTCGCTGGATCACCCCCTGTCATCGCTGGATCGGTGTGTGTGACACCGATCTAGCGATGTGTTCGCTTTTAACCAGGGTAAACATCGGGTTACTAAGCGCAGGGCCGCGCTTAGTAACACGATGTTTACCCTGGTTACCATTGTAAATGTAAAAAAAACCACTACATACTCACCTTCTGATGTCTGTCACGTCCCCCGCCGTCAGCTTCCCGCACTGACTGTGAGCGCCGGCCGTAAAGTAAAAGCAGAGCACAGCGGTGACGTCACCGCTGTGCCCTGCTTTCCGGCCGGCACTCAGTCAGTGCGGGAAGCTGACGGCGAGGGACGTGACAGTCACCGGAATGTGAGTATGTAGTGTGTTTGTTTTATTTACATTTACAATGGTAACCAGGGTAAACATCGGGTTACTAAGCGCGGCCCTGCGCTTAGTAACCCGATGTTTTCCCTGGTTACCCGGGGACTTCGGCATCGTTGGTCGCTGGAGAGCTGTCTGTGTGACAGCTCTCCAGCGACCACACAACGACTTACCAACGATCATGGCCAGGTCTGATCTCTGGTCGTGATCGTTGGTAAATCGTTTAGTGTAACGGTACCCTAACTAAACTGTTAATCCCCCACTACTCTAGTGTCGCTGCTCAGGTAGTCCCCACAGTGATCATACATTTTACATGTGACCGCTGAAGCCAATCACTGGTCTCGGTGGTCACATGCTGTATGAGTAGTGAGTTCAGTGATTGAGTGCAGTGGTCATGTAAATGCTATACATGACGTCTTCATTCCAGGAGATGAACAACTAGGCAGTCTATAGAACAATGAATTGCCTAGTTCTTCAGATCTGGTATAATGGTTGGGGCCCTAGTAGTGCACCACTTAATCCTTTCAGGTGCAGCCGCCGGGGATTTAACCCCTTAATGACCGCCAATACGCCTTTTAACTGACCTGCGATATAACAGAATAGTATCCCCACACAGGTGACAATCCACCAGCTGTGGGCTGTACACTATAGCTGACAACTTTCTGCATCAGCCACGATCAGTTTGGCACTGTCCAAATCTGTTTAACCCCCTTAGATGCTGCTGTCAATAATGACTATCTCATATAAATGTTTAACAGAGTGCGGGGGCTTCCTCTTTATCCCAATTGGTGCCCTCAGATCATGATTGTGTAGTCCTGATGGTAGCCATGGCAATTCATGGCCAAATAGTGGCCTTAGAGTCTGATCGCTGTTGTAACCTGCTCAGAAGTTAGCAGCATTTAGGTGGTGACAATACACATTTTCATTTCTGTCATGCCACTTTGCATTAATTCCTGAAAATCACCTGAAGGGTTAATAAACTACGCGACAGCAGTTTTCAATATGTCAGGGGGCTCTGTTTTTAAAATGGTATAACTTTTGGGGGTTTCCCCACTATATGTGACCCCTAAAGGCACTTGAAACGTGGATAGGTCCCTAAAAAAATAAATTTTGTAAATTTCCTTGAAAAAATGAAAAATTACTGCTACACTTCTAAACCTCCTAAAATGCTAACAAAATAAAAGAACATTTTACAAATGGTGCTGATGTAAAGCAGACATGAGGGAAATATTATTTATTAATGTTTTGCTATGGTATGCCTATCTGGATTAAAGGGATAATAATTCAAAGTTTGAAAATTACTAATTTTTTAACATTTTTCTCAAATTTCTATTTTTTATAAATAAACACAAAACATATCGACCTAAACTTACCATTATCATAAATTATAATGTGTCATGAAAAAACAATCTCAAAATCACTGGGATTTGTCAAAGCGTACCAAAGTTATTACCACATAAAGTGACACTGGTCAGATTTCAAAAATTTGGCTCTGTCACTAAGGGGTTAACCGGCCAGTTATAGCGTGTAATATTTGCTGCCTCCTGGACATCCTCATTACACATGCTCTGTCAAACTCCAACGTCATAGGTTTCAGATGGTCATTCTACATACAGTATTAATTGGGTTTTGTTTTTATTCTAGGCACAAATGGCGGCGTCACAATTATAGGCCTCTTTGCAAGTCTTCTTGGCGGCTTATGTGTCGGCATGGCCTATTTTGCCTCTCAGCTTTTGTTTGTGAATGATTTAGAAATTGCTGCCCCGCAGTGGCCAGTTATTCTGTATGGAGCAATGGCCGGCCTGATTGGCTCCATACTAGACTCTTATCTTGGAGCTATAATGCAGTACACTGGTGAGTTTATCATTTCCCTTTTATTTAGCTCTATAGCAGTTGTACAGTACAAACCATTAGCTATTGGGATGAAAACCACAACGCAGGACCTAATCCCTCAGATCTTATTGTTAGTAAGCAGTGGTCCTGATTAACTTCTCATGGGGTACATCTGATTCCACTGAAAAACTCTAGGTTGGTTACTGAGCTCCAGCCACTAGGGCTATTTTCAATTTTGTCAGAATAACGCCAGATCTTGTGTAGTTACATAGTTACATAGTTATTAAGGTTGAAGGAAGACTGTAAGTCCATCTAGTTCAACCCATAGCCTAACCTAACATGCCCTAACATGTTGATCCAGGGGAAGGCAAAAAAAACCCATGTGGCAAAGATTAACTCCACCATGGGGAAAAAAATTCCTTCCCGACTCCACATACGGCAGTTAACACGTTACACAATGTAGATTTTTTTTTGTTTACAAGCACCACTCCATCGTGTTTTTTACTCCCCTGTCTCATACTAGTATTCCACTACCTTCATCCTTTCTCAGCGTCATTCTCATCGGTCTCTGGAGAAAAGTGACCTACCGGCAGCTCCAGTGTTTTATGGAGCACAACGGATGTCACTTTTCAATACATCTCTATGAGAGCCTTGTTCTGGCTGTCATAGACTGGCATTGAGCTGTTGTGACATAGCTTCTGACTTACAGCCAATCAGATGTTCTGGGCACAAGATGGCGCCCCCAGACCAGAGCGGTGTCTTCAAAAGGTGAAGCCGCTGGAAGGTGAGTAGCGTAATGAAGACAGTGGGGCTTAAATTTCAAGCGCCATTCCAGCGCTGAAAAAAACCCACTGGAGGAGTGGTGCTTTAAAGGGAACCTATCACCCCGTTTTTTAAAGATTAGATAAAAATAGTGTGAAATAGGGGCAGAGCTGGGCTTTACATTACTGCCTTTTTGGTGCCTTTACACCCCCGTTAGGCTGCCGAAATACCTTTGTGAAGTGGCCGTTTTCTGCTGTCGCTCAAGTTGGTCAGGTCGGATGGGCGTGGTCACAGCGCTGTTTCTCCCCCAGATCAGGCTCATCATTACGTTGGTGGCGTAGTGGTGTGCGCATGTCCAAAGAGAAGATCCACTGCCCAGGAGATTCAAAACAGCGCGGTCTTCGCTATTCGCCGTTTACCGGTGGGCGCGGCCATCTTTCCTGTGGCCGCGCGTGCGCAGATGGAGCGCTCTGCTGCCCGGGGCTTCAGGAAAATGGCCGCCGCGATCTCCATCTGCGCACGCGCGGAATCCTGCGGCCATTTTCCTGAAGCCCCGGGCAGCAGAGCGCTCCATCTGCGCACGCGCGGCCACAGGAAAGATGGCCGCGCCCACCGGTAAACGGCGAATAGCGAAGACCGCGCTGTTTTGAATCTCCTGGGCAGTGGATCTTCTCTTTGGACATGCGCACACCACTACGCCACCAACGTAATGATGAGCCTGATCTGGGGGAGAAACAGCGCTGTGACCACGCCCATCCGACCTGACCAACTTGAGTGACAGCAGAAAACGGCCACTTCACAAAGGTATTTCGGCAGCCTAACGGGGGTGTAAAGGCACCAAAAAGGCAGTAATGTAAAGCCCAGCTCTGCCCCTATTTCACACTATTTTTATCTAATCTTTAAAAAACGGGGTGATAGGTTCCCTTTAACTACAGAAAAAGATATGTTTAGCAATAATCTTAGTTATTCACAATAACATGTAACTAGCATGTATCGGTAATATGGAACCAACATTTTATGTTCTGCTTCACAGTATAACAATATACTTTTGTTGGATTGAACTTTCCACCCTGGTACCATATTAAGAATAAGCATCTGTATACATAGGCTGTTCTGCAAATCAATGGTTTTGGTACTACCTTGCAAGGAACCTTAGAGTTCTTATATCAAGGGTTCTGAAAATGAGTAGGCATGTTTCCAGTTTGTAACTGTAGGGATGGTAAGGCTGCCGTCACTCTATCAGTATTTGGTCAGTATTTTACATCAGTATCTGTAAGCCAAAGCCAGGAGTGGAACAATTAGAGGAAAAGTATAACAGAAACATATGCACCACTTCTGGATTTATCACCCACTCCTGGTTTTGGCTTACAAATACTGATGTAAAATACAGACCAAATCCTGATTGTGTGACGGCAGCCTAGGAAGCTGTCTGGAAATCACAGGCAGCATGAATCAAAGCCTAGTGTGTTTTTCTCTGAAATTCTCTGTTTTCGAAAAACCATAGTGTGAAAAGCCAGGGAAAGACTAGAGCGAGAGACTATCTAGTCCAGTGCGCCCCCCTAGTTGGCTTCTCCCTTCTTCCCCTCCTGGTCCAGATGATTGACTGGTCTCTCAAGTATGTACACAGTCACTCATCCAGAATCTGATTCATGCTGCTCGTGGTTCAGGCCACATGAATCTAGTGATTTTTGATGATTTGAAGTACAACTGTGCACCTGATAGATCAAATGGTGGGTGAAATCTCATTAAAGGGGTTGTGCATTACTGGACTGCTTATTAACTTCAGGGTCCCAAAAAATAAAAACAATATATACTCCCCTCCCACAGCGACGCCGTTCCAGCAATGCTATTTTCCCTGAGTCATTAAACATTGCACTGTCACATAACCTCTGCAGCCATTACTATTTGTCTGTGGATGTCCACTCTGATGGAAATATTTATAAGCCACGGCCACTGATTAGCCTGTAGTGGTCAGTCGACATCAATGATTAGTGACCCACCAGGAAAATTGTCTTTCATGGCCAGCGTGAACATGCTCCTACATGTTGCAGGTATACCAATGTGTACTCCCGTTATTCTCTCAGTGTAGGTAAGGGTGATGTGTTAGGGTACTTAGAAGTGTTAATTACACTCACCGGCCACTTTATTAGGTACACCATGCTAGTAACGGGTTGGACCCCCTTTTGCCTTCAGAACTGCCTCAATTCTTCGTGGCATAGATTCAACAAGGTGCTGGAAGCATTCCTCAGAGATTTTGGTCCATATTGACATGATGGCATCACACAGTTGCCGCAGATTTGTCGGCTGCACATCCCAAAGATGCTCCATACAAGGCAGGATGGATCCATGCTTTCATGTTGTTTACGCCAAATTCTGACCCTACCATCCGAATGTCGCAGCAGAAATCGAGACTCATCAGACCAAGCAACGTTTTTCCAATCTTCTACTGTCCAATTTCGATGAGCTTGTACAAATTGTAGCCTCAGTTTCCTGTTCTTAGCTGAAAGGAGTGGTACCCGGTGTGGTCTTCTGCTGCTGTAGCCCATC
This sequence comes from Ranitomeya variabilis, assembly GCF_051348905.1. Lineage (NCBI taxonomy): Eukaryota > Metazoa > Chordata > Amphibia > Anura > Dendrobatidae > Ranitomeya > Ranitomeya variabilis. Next base: position 426,914,583 of record NC_135236.1, read on the forward strand.
TGCCTCAAAGTTCGACGCACTGTGCGTTCAGAGATGCTCTTAGGCCTACCTTGGTTGTAACGGGTGGCGATTTGAGTCACTGTTGCCTTTCTATCAGCTCGAACCAGTCTGCCCATTCTCCTCTGACCTCTGGCATCAACAAGGCATTTCCGCCCACAGAACTGCCGCTCACTGGATTTTTTTTCTTTTTCGGACCATTCTCTGTAAACCCTAGAGATGGTTGTGCGTGAAAATCCCAGTAGATCAGCAGTTTCTGAAATACTCAGACCAGCCCTTCTGGCACCAACAACCATGCCACGTTCAAAGGCACTCAAATCACCTTTCTTCCCCATACTGATGCTCGGTTTGAACTGCAGGAGATTGTCTTGACCATGTCTACATGCCTAAATGCACTGAGTTGCCGCCATGTGATTGGCTGATTAGAAATTAAGTGTTAACAAGAAGTTGGACAGGTGTACCTAATAAAGTGGCAAGTGAGTGTATATGTACTATTGCTTTTTACTAACAGAAGAGTATATGTTCATTTTTCTTTCTATCTTAGGTTATATGTCTGTTTAATAGCCAGTGTGAACATGCTGTTTATTATTTATTATTACAGCGCCATTTATTCCATGGCGCTTCACATGTGATTAGGGGTATACATAATAAAAGACAAGTACAATAATCTTAACAATACAAGTCACTGGTACATGAGGAGAGAGGACCCTGCCCGCGAGGCTTATCTACAAGGGATGGGTGAGGATACAGTTGGCGAGGGTAATGTTCCTACACATTGCATGTATACCAACTTATACTCTGGCTCATTTGTTTTGGTTTTACCCACCAGGTATAGCAGCAGTGTCCTTTCTGGAATGGTACCACTACAGAATGCGAGTATAGATGTAATTAGCAGTGTCCTTTCTGGAATGGTACCACTACAGGATGCGAGTATAGATGTAATTAGCAGTATCCTTTCTGGAATGGTACCACTACAGGATGCGAGTATAGATGTAATTAGCAGTGTCCTTTCTGGAATGGTACCACTACAGGATGCGAGTATAGATGTAATTAGCAGTATCCTTTCTGGAATGGTACCACTACAGGATATGAGTATAGATGTAATTAGCGGTGTCCTTTCTGGAATGGTACCACTACAGGATGCGAGTATAGATGTAATTAGCAGTGTCCTTTCTGGAATGGTACTACTGCAGGATGCGAGTATAGATGTAATTAGCAGTGCCATTTCTGGAATGGTACCACTGCAGGATGCGAGTATAGATGTAATTAGCAGTGTCCTTTCTGGAATGGTACCACTACAGGATGCGAGCATAGATGTAATTAGCAGTGTCCTTTCTGAAATAGTACCACTACAGAATGCGAGCATAGATGTAATTAGCAGTGGCCTTTCTGGAATAGTACCACTACAGGATGCGAGCATAGATGTAATTAGCAGTGTCCTTTCTGGAATGGTACCACTACAGGATGCGAGTATAGATGTAATTAGCAGTGTCCTTTCTGGAATGGTACCACTACAGGATGCGAGTATAGATGTAATTAGCAGTGTCCTTTCTGGAATGGTACCACTACAGGATGCGAGTATAGATGTAATTAGCAGTGTCCTTTCTGGAATGGTACCACTACAGGATGCGAGTATAGATGTAATTAGCAGGGTCCTTTCTGGAATGGTACCACTACAGGATGCGAGTATAGATGTAATTAGCAGTGTCCTTTCTGGAATGGTACCACTACAGGATGCGAGTATAGATGTAATTAGCAGTGTCCTTTCTGGAATGGTACCACTACAGGATGCGAGCATAGATGTAATTAGCAGGGTCATTTCTGGAATGGTACCACTACATGATGCGAGTATAGATGTAATTAGCAGTGTCCTTTCTGGAATGGTACCACTACAGGATGCGAGCATAGATGTAATTAGCAGTGTCCTTTCTGGAATGGTACCACTACAGGATGCGAGTATAGATGTAATTAGCAGTGTCCTTTCTGGAATGGTACCACTACAGGATGCGAGTATAGATGTAATTAGCAGGGTCCTTTCTGGAATGGTACCACTACAGGATGCGAGTATAGATGTAATTAGCAGTGTCCTTTCTGGAATGGTACCACTACAGGATGCGAGTATAGATGTAATTAGCAGTGTCCTTTCTGGAATGGTACCACTACAGGATGCGAGTATAGATGTAATTAGCAGTGGCCTTTCTGGAATGGTACCACTACAGGATGCGAGTATAGATGTAATTAGCAGTGCCATTTCTGGAATGGTACCACTACAGGATGCGAGTATAGATGTAATTAGCAGTGTCCTTTCTGGAATGGTACCACTACAGGATGCGAGCATAGATGTAATTAGCAGTGCCATTTCTGGAATGGTACCACTACAGGATGCGAGTATAAATGTAATTAGCAGTGTCCTTTCTGGAATGGTACCACTACAGGATACGAGTATAGATGTAATTAGCAGTGTCCTTTCTGGAATGGTACCACTACAGGATGCGAGTATAGATGTAATTAGCAGGGTCCTTTCTGGAATGGTACCACTACAGGATGCGAGTATAGATGTAATTAGCAGTGTCCTTTCTGGAATGGTACCACTACAGGATGCGAGTATAGATGTAATTAGCAGGGTCCTTTCTGGAATGGTACCACTACAGGATGCGAGTATAGATTTAATTAGCAGTGCCATTTCTGGAATGGTACCACTACAGGATGCGAGTATAGATGTAATTAGCAGTGTCCTTTCTGGAATGGTACCACTACAGGATGCGAGTATAGATTTAATTAGCAGTGTCCTTTCTGGAATGGTACCACTACAGGATGCGAGTATAGATGTAATTAGCAGTGTCCTTTCTGGAATAGTACCACTACAGGATGCGAGTATAGATGTAATTAGCAGTGCCATTTCTGGAATGGTACCACTACAGGATGCGAGTATAGATGTAATTAGCAGTGCCATTTCTGGAATGGTACCACTACAGGATGCGAGTATAGATGTAATTAGCAGTGCCATTTCTGGAATGGTACCACTACAGGATGCGAGTATAGATGTAATTAGCAGTGCCATTTCTGGAATGGTACCACTACAGGATGCGAGTATAGATTTAATTTTATGTTCTCTCTGGCTTTGACCTGATTAGAGAGGAGTTGTCCAGTAGAGTACAACTCCTTTAACATCAATTCGGAGTAAGACTTCAGAATATGGCTGCATGCAGCAGAAGGCCAAATCCAACGAGAGGGGTGAATAAGCACAGGCACATTTGATGTAACAGGATTTTGGTTGGCAGGTGTCTGTAGCTTTTGGGTCCATGTGGCACTGCAGAGTGCAGTCGTACTCTTAGGCCAGTTTTGTACACCAGTTTTGCAGCAGTATTTGTAAAAAAGTTTGAATAGGAAGATTTGTACAACTACTGTGTTTTGGAGCCTCTCGTAACTTAGCTGATCCGTTTGATCTCCTTCCTAGTTGATCATCATTTACTCAATGATTTTGACCCATAACAATGACTATTTGTGTTCATGTATTTTTTTTCTAACATACCGTATATATTCTTATAGGTTTTGATGAAACCACTGGGAAGATTGTCAACCATCCAACAATTGGTGCAAAATTGATATCCGGGAAGCCCATACTAGATAACAACGCCGTAAACCTATTCTCATCAATCCTCATAGCGATTTTGCTACCTGGAGCTGCTTGGGGTTTTTGGCCTAGAATATAGATTATTGCAAAATGACAAGTGCACAAACAAACTGGAAAGTTGTCAACTATATGCTTGCCCCATGGGCCGAATATACATAAGATCACTATATGATTTTGAATAATTACTACTAATGAACACTATATAGGAGTACTAGTACATCTACCTTCTCTGGTAGCACTTCATGTTTGCACATGACACAATGTACGGATGTTTGACCCTCACAGGTGGCGTAGCCTGACACAACCATTGTGTATAAAGGGTGATTTGTTTTAAAGTTTTAGGCTTGGAATAATAAAATTGACAAGTTTAATAGATATGATTATACCTACATGTCAGCAGGTTTCTCGTGGTTTTGAGAATTGTAAAATTGTGTTGTTTTTTTTTCTTTTTTTTTGTTTTAATGCAATTGCTAATTTTAAAGTGTTATGTGGACCAAAACTTTTTTTTATATATATATATATATATATATATATATATATATATATATATATATATATATATATATATAAACCTGAGCTGTTTGAGTCCCTATACGCATGTTGGCCATTTCTGAAGATCTGTGTATTCAGAAAACTCTTAGGGGTTACTCCCATATTAAAAGTGTTGATCATTGAGGGGTGATTTCTGATACTCCCACTGGTTCTGAGAATGAAAGGGGGCGCAGCTCTGGTTTACCTTTGTGCCCACTTCATTGTTTTTCCATGAAATGGGCCACTCTGACCACGTGTTGGGAAGTAAGACTGCACTATATACTGCATTGAAGCAAATGGCGCTGGCTGTAGTTCTTGGCAATATGTAACTAAAGGAAGTATTCGGTCTCAAGAAATAATGTGAACAGATTTACTCCCTTTCAATTGAGCCTAGGCTAGTCTAAAGCTATATTCAGACAAGTGATGACAATCTCAGACCAGTCACATCTGTGTGGGGCTCCGTCCACTCCTTCACATCCCAGACGAGTACAAGAGATGCCACACACAAGTGTTAAAGGGGAGATCTCAAGTTTAAACCCTGTCCTTCATCCATGGGACAGGATCACTTTTCAATTGTTGGGAGTTCCACTGCTGTGGCCCCCACCAATTTTGAGAATCGGGGCTCTCAGTTGCCCCAGCTGGATGGAGCGTGAGTCGATTATGCACACTAGCGCTCCAGTCATTCTTAATGGGAACGCCGAAGATAAATGTGTAGCCCTCAGCCCGTCTTCGGCACTCCTATCAGAATGAATAGAGGCAATGTGCATGATCAGCCTGTGCTCCATTCAGCCTCAACTCTTCAGAGTCTCAGATCTTTTGGGGGCCAAGGCGGATGGCCTCCAAGCAATCGCAAAGTTGTGACGTGTCCCATGGATAAGAGATAACATTCAAACTTAAGAACACCTCTTTCACTCATTAATTGGAGGCTATTAACATCTCTGGACAGTGGAAAAATTGGGCTGCATCTCTAGTAGAAATCTGTTCATGCACTTGGTAGCTCAGGTAGCAGATCATAAGAGGTGGCTGGTCACGTTGCCTAGTGGCACAGACTATCTTTGATATTTGCCTTACAAACACTGGATACATTTCTTCTTGTGACGTATTATTTTTTTGTAATTCCTTACACTAGGTTTCTTTAAACCAAGGGCATATTGCAGGCCATGCTTTGTGTTTCGGAGGAACAGATAAACTCTTTCTTCTGGGTCTGTCGGTGTTAAATGGACAGCGATTTACTCATTTTCTTTATAAAGCCTAGGTTTTTTCCTCTGGCTAGGTCTACAGATATGGATGGGATGTGCATATATAAGTACACTATTGTATGTCTGGGTAGATGTCTTTCTTATAGACGAAAGTGTGTTCACTACAAAAGAAATCTCTGCACGTCTCTGTTAGAAGCCATTTCAACCAGACAGAAAACATCCTTTCTCCACACTGCTGGCTGCGTTCACGGTCTAGAAAGCGATGACTAAACAACATCAATTTAAAGCTTTTAGAAGTCATTCATTTTCTTTGGTTACGACTTTGTAAAATCATCTGTAAACTATCCATTACAGTACTTGAGCCTGAAGTCTTACTCAGACGTATATGAAGCGCACACAGACCGTCCGTGGCTCTGACAACCTGAATTCAAGAGCTCTTATATGCTTATGAGGTTGTCGAGTTCTGGAGACTCATGGCCAATCTGTGCTTCACTGACAGGTCATTGTCATAAAAACCACTATAGAGATTTAGATGGTCTTCAGTATGGTATCCTGTTCCACAATGAAGATGGCTATGTTCTCCCTTAAGGTACCTTCACACTAAACGATATCGCTAGCGATCCGTGACGTTGCAGCATCCTGCCTAGCGATATCGTTGTGTTTGACACGCAGCAGTGATCAGGATCCTGCTGTGATATCGCTGGTCGTTGCTGAAAGTTCAGAACTTTATTTGGTCGTCAGATCGGCGTGTATCGTCGTGTTTGACAGCCAAAGCAATGATGCCAGCAATGTTTTACAGTGGTAACCAGGGTAAATATCGGGTTACTAAGCGCAGGGCCGTGCTTAGTAACCCGATGTTTACCCTGGTTACCATTGTAAAAGTAAAAAAAACAAACAGTACATACTCACCTTCTGCTGTCTGTCACACGTCCCTTGCCGTCTGCTTACCGCACTGACTGTGATTGCCGGCCGTAAAGTGAAAGCAGAGCACAGCGGTGACGTCACCGCTGTGCTGTACTTTACGGCCGGCAATCACAGTCAGTGCAGGAAGCGGACGGCGGGGGACGTTACGGACACCGGAATGTAAGTATGTAGTGTTTGGTTTTTTTTACTTTTACAATGGTAACCAGGATAAACATCGGATTACTAAGCGCGGCCCTGCTCTTAGTAACCCGATGTTTACCCTGGTTACCCGGGGACCTCGGCATCGTTGGTCGCTGGAGAGCTGTCTGTGTGACAGCTCTCCAGCGACCACACAGCGACGTTGCAGCGATCGACATCGTTGTCGATTATTGCTGCAGCGTCGCTTAGTGTGAAGGTACCTTTAGAGTTATTCCAGTCTGCAAATGATCACCCATCCACTGGTAGGTGATAATTGTTAGATCAGTCTGGGTCCCACAATTAGGATGCCTTCCATTCACCAGAACAGTGGCTTTTATGTGCCTCTTTCTCCCACGACCGCAGCCAAGGCAGACTTGTGCAAAGATGACCAAGTGCTGCTCTGAGCTATCATGATCACTCCTGTTTACAGTGAGTTACGCGGCAGAGCCACATGCACGGCTAGTCGCTTCATTCAACTCTCCAGGTCCCAGGCTTGCAAACAGAGAAGAGAAAAAAGGACATTTCAGGAAGATTCATTCTAACAATGATGGTCTCTATAGGAGATACAGGTTTGCACACTTCAATACCTCTTTAAAATGCTTGTTCCTATGGAGGTTGTGTAAGATGGTCAGCCTCTTACCGCCACTGCTGCTTATTTCAGGAAGAGGAATAATAGAACTGGACAAAAAAAATATGTAATGCCATGAGGGTTATTAGAGAAGACATCATGTCCTCAGACATTACTGATGTGTGACCACTTTAATGGGGAAATCCAAGAAAACTTAATATTTTTAGATACCATACATGCTTATGAGAAGATTACATTATTGGCGTATTCAGATACAAAAAAAGAAAGTTACCAACTATCCACAGAATAGATGATAGATGACTTGTTGATTAGTGAGACCGCAATGTCCTTGACCTTCACTCATCACCAAAACGGGGCACACTTATCCCCACAAGAATGGAGCAGCCGTTCACATGTTAAACTACCACTCTTAATTTATTCTGCTGAATACTGCTCTCCGCATTTTCCGGCATTCCCCATATGGCATGAATGGAGTGGCTTTTGAGCATGCGCACATATCTCGCCAATGGGAATAGAAGCACTCCGTTCTGGCATCAGTGTGGGTCCCTGCAGTCGGACACTCACCAATCTGTTACCAAATACTCTGTAGATGGGTGATAAGTTTTCTCATTCAGAATAGACCTTAAATGATGTCCAGATCACCTACTCTTTAAGAATCAATAAAGGGGAGGGTGTTTTGGCTCTGTCTACAGCGTTTTGATGCACCACTCTATAATTTGTTTTTGTAACCCATCTGCTTTACACTGATACTGTAGCATTCTTTTTTTAATTTATATAATGCTGTATTCACTTAGGCACCACCAAATCTGCTGTGAAATGTTATACAAATCCACAATGAGTGTCCATCACATTTCTGCAACAGGATGAGTCTGTATCATGCAAGTTAGCAACGCTATTCGTCCATGGCCAGCATTGTGTTTATTCTTCAATCTGCTCTACATTCTGTTTCCAGGTCAATAAATGTATTCATGTTTTGAAGGATAATTTTGAATAAAGAAGTATAATTTAAGGTTTTTTTTATCTACCAGTTCTGCTTTCTTACAATACCTATGTGACTATCATTAAAGAGGTTGTCCCATCTGAGACATTTACTGTATGTCTTATTTCTAGGACAGTGGGTGCACTGATGCGCAGTCAGATCTTCAATTCTGATGGCACACACCAGGGCCCAAATCTCAATAGATTCGTGGCATATCCTTTTGTTATGCTAAAAATTGCCCAAATGGTAAATTCCCTGTTAACAGTATCTGTATTTCACAAAAAATGGGTAATGGGTAGTTTGTGCTGCATAGTAAATAAGTTTTTATTACCCATTAAAGGCTACGTTCACATTTGCGGTCAGCGCCGCAGCGTCGGGCGCCGCATGCGTCATGCGCCCCTATATTTAACATGGGGGCGCATGGACATGCGTTGTGCTGCGTTTAGCGCCGCATGGCCGCAAGCGTTGGACGCAAGAAACGCATCAAGTTGCATTTTTTTTGCGTCCAACTTGCGGCCAAAAACGACGCATGCGGCGCAAAACGCAGCGTTTTAGCGTGCGTTTTGCCGCGTTTTTGTTTGCGTTGTGCGCTGCGGCGCCGACGCTGCGGCGCACAACGCAAATGTGAACGTAGCCAAAGCCCTTCCTGTTCCAAGTTCCTTCCCTCTGCTGCTTCCCAGAGTTTTTTTTTTGTTGACAAGGGCACAGCCGGGATGTCTCTTGTACAATGGTCGGACGCGGTCTTCCTTGGCAAGACTGCTGAGCTCAATGGTCACTTGTAGATGTGACATAAGCGCTGCAGCCCTGTCACAAAAGACCTCCAGGAACAGCTGGGATTTCACAACAGGGTAGCAGGGTCTTCAATGGCTAATACTTATTTTGCAGTTTTAAAGTAGTAGCTACTTGTGGCCCTTTAATACTACAAACATCCCTTTTAATGACAACCTAATGATGAATGAAAGTATTACAGGCAATGTCCCATTAACCTTTGTATCAAGTATGTAAGGAGGTTAGAGACCCTGTTCTCTGGAAGACAATCAAAGCATCAAGTAGAGGTTAACCGTGATGAGCGAATGTGCTCGGATAACGTGCTATAGGATAAGGTGTGATCCGAGCATGCCCGGGTGCTGAGTGGCTTCGGCGTGCATGAATAATATGTTTGAGTCCCCGCGGCTGCATGCCTCGCCGCAATCAAATGCTTTTTTTTTTTTACTTTCAGGATGAATTGGAGTCATGTGCAGCATTATAGAATGCCGTCACATGGAGCTGTAAGTTGGTGACCGCAGGTTATATCAGAAAATAGTGATAACTGGTTCCCTTTAAAGAGATTGTGTCAGCATGATTTGGCAAGTTAGATAGCTGTAATAATAGAAAGAATAAATTAATACCTCTGGTGAAAATATCCACTTTATGTTGCTTCTCTAATCAACATTTGAAGTTTTCTGTAATGAGCTTTCGATGAACAGGGGCTGAACTGTTCACTGGTCTTCTTCTCTGACCCCTCTGTCGGTCCCCTGTGTTTGAATAATAGGTCAGTGACCTGCCTCGTGTTTTTAATTCTGCATCGGCACCATCTTTGCCGTGGTAGGCGCATGCACAGATTGATTTCCCAGCTGGTCTTGGGGAAAATAAGAGGTGCTGGGGGGGCATCACATGCACAGATTGAGATCTCTGCTCATTGTCATCACTAAAAGATGTAATTGTGCTGAGATCTTGTCAAAAGGGTATGTCCCACAGTTAGCACTGGCTGAACATTGTCAGTGAGTATAGACACCCATTGCCAACTGGTAATAGCCAGTTTTCAATGTATTCATTTCTATGATATGTTAGACTACACAGAAAGGGAATTATCACACACTTAAAACCTAGCAACAGTCACAGATAAATCCACCAACCGCCTTCTCCAACAACAGTCACAAACCTCCAGCTATGCAGCAAAAGCTAGTTCTGACAATGAGTGCTACCAAGGGCCCAGATTATATAGGAGATGGGAGTGGCTAACAGTGAACAGCTGAGAGCCTTAATGCAGGAAAGCTCAACTGAGATTAACCGTTGCACTGCCAAAAGAAATTTACACTGTTTAATAAGGTGAAGTGCTTCTAATCAGTGCAGGAGTAGGAGAAATCGGACACAGTCTTCTGGCTCTTCTCTGTCACAGTAAACCCATGACATGCATTTTCATCAGTATTTGTTCCACTCTTGGTTTTGGCTTACAATCAGAGGAAAATTATAATAAAAACACGTCACCATTTCTGCATTTTTCACCCACTCCTAATTTTGGCTTACAAATACTGATGTAAAAAAACTCACCATATTCTCAATGTGTGTACGTGGCCTTAAGGCATGAAATTATGTCTCTGGTGGCTTGTGAACAATTTGTATCTGCATTTCCTGGTAACTTGGTGGGAAGTTGCCCCAAGGAAGAACGAAGCCTGTGGAGTGGTGCAAAGGGAATTGCCATTATGGACACGGCTCCCATCTTTCAATTGTACTTCTTTCTTTCAGACACAAGTACAATTGAAGCCCAGACTGCCGGTACTTGTGGGTCAGGGTGACTTCCGCAGCAGGACCAGGTTGTCTCATCACATTGCTGACAGCACTCCTGTGCTGTATAGGCGGTGTACATTAGTATGGTAAACACCCCATTTGAGCTAAAAAAAAAAAAAAAAAAAGTTTTTGTGGTCAGGGAGTGCTCTAGTCCGATAACCAAAGCCGCAGGGACTAGGGATCATCCCACCAAACCAAATGCTCCTTTTACGGTGTGCATAATACTACTCAGATAACACAGGATGAGGGTAAAACAGTTTGACAGTACTTTGAACCACAAAACGGGCAAATAACACAAAGAACAGTCCCAGCGCAATATCCAAAATGGTGCAAAATCAGTCTAACCTTTCCGCTGATTCGCCGACATAAGAGCAGCTGTTACTTCAGAGCATCCGGGGCCCACTACCCCCACCTGTAGCACGCACAGAGAGGAGGTATCGACAAGCTTTGGAAGCTGGCCATTGAGGTACAAGGCCAGGTGATCGAAGGGACACATCTTGGCTTTGCCGAATATCTCCATGGAGCCAGGTGACCGGTGAGTCCAAATCCTGACTACCTCAAATGTATCCAGTCAGTGGAGCAGATCTGTATTCTTTCAGCCGGGGCTGTGGTCCCCTAAGCTGGCATCCTGTACAATGTCAAATTTGTGTCCTTCGTGATGGAGCCATGATCTGGCAGCTATCCTGTAGAGTGTTCCTGGCTGTGGTTTTGTAAAGAGTCTCTGGTTCTTTGGATCTCTGTATCTCTTGGCTGACTTGGATGTCTGGGTGTATGTTGTTACAGAGGTGCATATCCTCTTTTCATAGTTCACAACTGTTCTTCACGCATTTATTCACAGGTCAAGGAGAAGGAGTGATAAGATGAACTCGCATTGTTTGACTATTTAATCAATTTGCATAGTTTTTACTCCTGTTTTGCAAGTCAACAAGCCACAGGAACCACACAATGGTCATTCAACATATAAAGCAAATATCCATTGTTTAATGACTCTGCATAACCCTCTTGCAAATTTAGCAGACAATAAGTTGTAGTAGCTGATACAAGACGCAAACATTAGCCATTCAAAAATTTATGTTTAAGACTAATATGACAACCGTGTATGGTTCTTGACCAACTGAAGAACAAAGGCATAAAGTCAAAAGTCAACCTATAGATAACAATCTATTCCTCTATTCCTATTGAAAAGAGATGTCTGGTTAATCAAGATAAAATGCTGTGTCATCATAGTTTTATTATAATGGGGAATCTTGAGAGGGTACAGCATGGGGTTGAGCTTGAGGAAACAGTATGGGGAGAGAGAAAGAATGGTGAGACAGTATGGGGAAGGGAAAATGTGTTAGTAGACAATATGGAAATGAAGGGAGAATGTGAGGAAAAGAAGTGGGGGATGTGCGAGATAGTATGGGAATGGTGGGGAGGAATGTGTGAGGTGACAGTATAGGTAAGGTGGGGAATGTGAAACGGGACATTTGGTGGGAGAAATGTGTGAGGGGTCAGTAGAAAAAAGCATAAGGGGATAGCATGGTGGGAGAAAATGTGAGGGGACATTGTGGAGAGACTGGATAGTGTGTGGGGAGGTATACAGAAGGGACAGCATGCAGGGAAGGGGGAAGTGTAATCAGGCACAGTATTAGGGGTACACGGGTATGGAACAGTATAGGTAAAAGGGCAGTGTGAAGGGCATGTACCACTAGAGGGGCAGTGTGAGTCATTTTTTTCAGAGAGCATAGTGAGGGACAATCATTTATTCAGAGGCATAGCAAAAGGCAGATATATTTATTCAGGAGCATTATAATCACGATGTTATTTTTAAGGGCATAGTGTCAGGGCGAGTTGCAGAAGACCGGAGAAGAGGGATGTCTGCATAGAAAAGGGTGTGTCTAAACAAGATGGAGATGGAAAAGAAAGTTTTCACCTATAAGGAAACTGGATGTGAATGCTTATTTGTGATACTGCCTGTATCATATCGGTACCTTGGTTCCTGTTTGGTCTGCAATCTGACTTTGGTAACAGCAACTTACAGCATCTGTACTAAGCACTATGTATTCATGTACTAATGGTAGTTCTAGCCATGTATTCATGTGGAGATGTATTCATGTACTGATGGTGGTTCTGGTGATGTATTCTGGTACTGATGGTGGCTCTGATTATGTATTTCTGTACTGAAGGGGGTTGTGATGATGTATTACTGTACTGAGGGGTTTTAGCATGTATTATACTGATGGTGGTTCTGTTGATGTACAATGAGGAAAATGAGCATTTGATACACTGTTAATTTTCCAAATCAAATACGTATTTCTTATAATAAAATGCAAATTAATTATGTAAAAATCATACAATATTATTTTCTTAATTTTTTTAAGATTCTGTCTAACAGTTGAAGTGTACCTTTGATAAAAATTACAGACCTCTCCATTCTTTGTAGGTGGAAAAACCTGCAAAATCGGCAGTGTATCAAATACTTACTTTCCCCAATGTATTTACTGTATGTACTACGGTGAGTTGTGTTGCTGTAAGACTATTGATGTGGTATCTGATGGTATATTTATGTACTGCTGATTGTTCTGGTGATGTATTTCTGTACTGATGGTGGTTCTAGTGATGTATTCCTGTACTTATGATGGCTCTGGTTATGTATTCATGTGCTGAATGTTGTTCTGGTGGTGTAGTAATGTGGGTTGTGATGCTGTATGTCTGTATTGATGGAGTTTTTGGAAATGTATTTCTGTACTGATGGTGTTTCTGGTGATGTATTCTTGTACTAATGGTGGTTTTAGTGGTGTATTTCTGTACTGATGAGGGTTGTGATGCTGCACTTCTGTACTGATTGGGGTTCTAGTGATGTATTTCTGTGCTGAGGGTACTTCTGGTGATATATTTGTGTGCTGTTAGTAGTTCTGATACTGTACAAATGTAGCAATCCATAAATTGTGAGATTACGTGTCAGCAGATTTTAGCTATGTAAACTGAGATCAGAATGATGTAAGGGCAGAGAACCTGATTCCAGCAATGTATGACTTTACTGGATAGCTTGGTGTTGTTTGGATAAGATCCCTGTTTTCTTTGTTGTAGATATAGCAGCAATTAGAATGCTGAACTGTGTATCACCCCGCCCTTACCACTGATTGGCATTTTCCTGTGTACACTTTACGTTGTCCGCAAGCTGCCAATCGTTGATGGGGTTAGAGTTACACAGATTATCAGGGTGGTCTGGCCTGGTGGGGTGTCCTTGGCTGTGGGAAGGAGAGGAGGAGGAGATGGGGGGGGGACAAAAAAATGTTGTGTTTTTAGGGGCACCGGCCCCTTAAAAGCACAGGCCACGTATGTGCAGGTGCGCGCACGCAGCGTTCATTACCTGCACATTCACGATGGATACTGGCAAGTGTGCACCCGGTGTATGATGTCAGTGTCATGCGACGGACGCACACATTCACCACCATCCTCTGCTATGTCGGCGGCCATGTTAGTATGTGCACGCCGACCTGCAGCGAGGAGGACGGGAGCGCAGGCAGGTAACAGGAATGTTTTTTTTTCTCTCACACGGGGGAAGGGGGCCAGGATGGATAATACATAGGGGGAAGGGGACCAGGATGAATATACATACGGAGGAAGGGGGCCAGGATGGATATACATATGGGGGGAAGGGGGGCAGGATGCATACACATATGCGGGGCCAGGATGGATACACATACAAAGGGAAGGGGGCCAGGATGGATATACTTACGGGGGAAGGGGGCCAGGATGGATATACATACGGAGGAAGGAGGCAAGGATGGATATACATACGGGGGAAGGGGCCAGGATGGATACACATACAGAGGGAATCCAGGATGGATACACATACAGGGGGGCCAGGGGCAGGACGAGGCCCGGATGGATACACATGGGGGGCCCGGATGGATACTCATGGGGGGCCAGGATGGATACATATGTGGTGCAGGACAAGGAGCCGGATGGAAGCATGGGCCAGGATGGATATATAAGGGGCAGGATGGATACATATGGGGGGCCAGGATGGAGATATGGGGGCAGGACAAGCTCCTGTGTATAATGTCACTGGTGATCCCTGTACACTGACGCTATATACAGAGCTCCTATGTATAATTTTATTAGTGATCACTGTATTATCTGTACACTGACACTATATACAGAGCTGTGTATAATGTCACTAATGATCACTGTATTATCTGTACGCTGACACTATATACAGAGCTCCTGTGTATAATGTCACTAGTGATCGCTGTATTACCTGTACACTGACACTATATACAGAGCTCCTGTGTATAATGTCACTGGTGGTAATAACAGTGTTGTTAGTATTGTGGTTTGTATTCAAAATCAGTGTTGTAGTATTCGGTCACTATGTTGTGGTAATTTGTGGTCTGGTCACGGTGTGGCAGTATTTTATCCTTGTATGTAGTATTATTGGGTCCCTATATGCTGGTAATATGTCATATTATTCGGTCTCTGTGGTGGTAATTTGATGTCTGGTTATGGTGTGGTGGTATTTGTCCCTTGTATGTAGTATTATTCGGTCACTGTGGTCTGGTCTGGTCATAGTGTGGTTATATTTGTTCCTGTATGTGGTGGTATTTGTCTTAGTATAGGGCATTGTGTTGTATATGGCAGTCATTTGTTCTCTCTGATATAAATTAGGAGAAGATTCTTCATGTGCATTAGAGATTAGATACTTTACTTGGTACGCAGAAGCAGAGATGCACTTACAGAGGTTTCCTGTGGAAAAAAGTATCCACTTATCCACAGGATAAGTGATAAACTTATTGATTGTTGAGGGTCTGACTGCTTGGACCCATTCAGCAAAATGTGGAACATTTTATCCCCATTAGACTGGAGTGCCATGTCCGTCTTTACCACTGATCTATTCATTCCCTCAGTGGCTGCACTTTTTTTTTTTTCTAGAAGCCCCAAAGAGAATGAATGGAGCTGCTGTCAGATATCCCACCTGCCGCTCCATTTTAAAATGGGGATAAGTGAGGACAATAAAACTTCCTCATTCTTACGATCGGTGCAGTTTCTAATGGTCGGACCTAAGTGATCACCTATCCTATGGAGCCCATGGATCAGTGATAACTTTTTTTAACCAAAGAACCCCATTAATGTAAACTACCGTAATTATTCATCCCAGTTATGGTGGCACACATTAGATGTGCATGTTTTACAGCCGATGCTCCACTATAATGGGGATGACGACTGACAGATATTTGCATATAGCTGTAGGGTGGGCCCCTGGAGTCCATTCCCCTGGTGGGCCCCAGACACCCTAGTTCGACCCTGCAGATTAACCTGTCTTGCATCTGAGACTAGTGATAATCTCTTGCTGATAACACATGGATTGTATTAAAACTACGGCACATAGTCTAAAAAGTGACACATCCCTGGAAACAGGCTCTCTACCTTATGATGCTCCCAAATAAATAGCAGAAACTTACTGACATATTTCCTTTAATGGTTAATACATTTGTATTTATTAGGAGTATTAAAGGTTGACCAAGTTTGTCATGAAAGTCTGCAGTCATTCTATGCGACGGCAGATTTCTGAATCCTCTCAGCATGTACACTACATGCTGTCATGATTCTCCGGTGCTGGTGGTGAGAGTGGGATTTCATGTAATTGCTAGTATGTGATCAGATGCCAGTTAGATGTGCGCTGCCTCCCCCAATTCACTTGTATTGAGAAAGGCCACATATCTAGTTGGAATTTAGCCGGATGTATGCAAATCGCATATCACTTGACCGCCCACTCTTGCCAGCGGCGCTGGAGAATCCTGACAGCGTGCAATGTGTGTCCTGTGTGGTT